>NC_081373.1:13317276-13672276 GCF_030684315.1 Stegostoma tigrinum
TTTAAAAGGAACCTCTTAAAAAGGGGGAACGGAGAGGGCATTCGAGAATTTGCCCCCCAGACATGCGATGGCATGACCTCCGAGGGTGCAGTGATGGAAATCAGGGACACACAATAGGCCAGAGTTGGTGAATCTTGAAGGGCTGTAGGACTGGAGAAGGTTGCAGAGATGGGGAGGGAGTCACAGAAGGATTTGATCATTGGAATTAAAAAAAAACTTTAAACACTGCCTCCCTAGGAGTCTACATGAGTCAGTGGGCACTACGAAAGGGGACTGGCTGCATGTTATACCACAGGAAGCAGAATTTTGGATGAACTCAAAATTGCAGAGGGTAGAACGTGGTGGGGTTGGGAAGCAGCCAGGACGTATGCTGGATTAATCGGCTTTGGTGGCTGGGGGGCAGCAACAACTTCTCAGAGGAGGGTGGCAGCAGCTGATTAACGGAGACGGGAGAAGTCGTCGTTGAGGAAGTGGAAACGGGTGGTCCTAGCAACGGCGCAAATGAGATCAGAGACGGATACTGGATCACAGGTTGAGGCTGCAGGCAGACTGGTGTTATCTCAGAATCAGCAGTGAGAGGTGGAGTTGGTTGCGAGGGAATGGAATTTGGACCAGTGGCCGAAACAAAATGGTTTCTGTCCTCAGAATATTTAACTGGAGGAAGGTTCTGTTTCTCCAGAACTGGGTGTTGGATAATCTAGTAACACATGTGAGGATTAGATTCCCTACAGTGTGGAAACAGGCCCTTCGGCCCAACAAGTCCACACCGCCCCTTGGAGCATCCCACCCAGACCAATCCTCCTATAGCCCACACAGCCCTGAACACTACGGGCAATTTAGCATGGTTGATCCACCTAGCCTGCACATCTTTGGACTGTGGGAGGAAACCCACGCAGGCACGGGGAGAACGTGCAAACTCTGCACAGTTACCTGAGGCTGGAATTGAACCTGGGTCCCTGGCGCTGAGAGGCTGCAGCGCTAGCCACTGAGCCACCGTGTGTGCACTGAGCATTCCGTGAAAAATTAACACAGTAACTTTGGGTGACTGTTGTGGGAGTTGGGAAGGAGGAGACAGGAACATGAGTAGGCCACGCAGCCTGTCAAGTCTCCTCTGCCATTCAATTAAAATTACTAATCATCTCCTCATTGACACTTGCCCACACTATCCCCATATCCCTTACTGTCACTAGTCTGCAGATATCTACCAGATATTTGTCTCAGACTCAATGATTGCTGTAGCACAGGCCTGTCAGGTAGAGAGCACCAGAGAATTACCATATCCTGAATGAAGAGGTTCTTCCTGGTCGAAATGTCCTAGAGGGCCTGCTCCTTATTCTGAGGCCCCATCCCCATGCCCCAGCCAGGGGACATATCCCCCCTTGGCTGAGCCCTGTATAAATGAAAGGAGCTTCAATGAGATCATTTCTCGTTCTCCAAACATCAAGAGAATACAAGTCAAGTCTCCTGCTAGGGCAGCCGCACCATCAGAGAAAGGGCTTTGGTGAAAAATCAGGGTAGTCCGCGATGGGGAGTACACCCATCCCTAATTGCCAGAGAAAGTGGTGGACAGTGCCACCTTGAAGCACTTTGGTCCCTTTTTCGGGGGTGTTGGGATTGGCGAGTACGAGGGCTTCAGCTACACCCACAGTGCAAGGAAGGTCATTGCAGCATTCTGACCCAGTGATACTGAAGGAATGGTGAGAGAATGGGGGAGTGGCTCAGAGGGAACACGCAGATGGCAATGTTTCCATGTTATATACCCTCCCTCTTGTTGTTTTCGATAGCAGTGTCACTGGTTTGCATTCAGGTTTCATCCCAAAGACCTGAGCAGAGTCCAGGCTGACACTTCAAGCAAGAAATGAAACTGAGGCCAGTTCCTCTCCAGTAGGAGGACAGAAAAATATCCTTTGATACTATTTCAAGGAAGAGGAAGCAGCATCTGTCTGGTGCCTTGGTCAATGCTTAGCTCTCAATCACCATTACGAAAATCAAATGATCCATTCATCGTATTTTGTTTGTAGGATCCTTTTGTGTAAAGAAACAGCTGCAACTTTTCCTACATTGCTCCAATATTTCAAACATGTTTCCATTGGTTGTGAATTGCTTCCTGAAAGAGTGAGTGAGAGACGTGATGTGATGGTAAGGCTCCCTTTTCTTGTTGATATTGGAGAGGTTTGTTATATAGTGTGATGGTTCTGAAAAGGGATTATGTTGGACTGTGCACCAACTGGGCAATCTTGCAGTTTAGGTCAAGATTCCAATAGGGTCAGATGTCTCATCCCTGGCTTCTGACATTCCTGAGTCATTATGCCTAACTAGCCAATGGATCTTGTACCTAGTGCAATCTCATAAACTACAACTTGTTACGGAGACAAGTTCCTCTTGTTCAGACTCACTAATGGTTTAGCCTCTGTCTAACAAACTGCTAAGGAAACAGTGTCTTACAGTACTCAAAAGGAAGATTGGTGACAGCACTCTACCCCAACCACAAATTGCCAGTGGCTGGTTCCACAGGAATAGGAAAAGCCATTGGAAGCAAGGTGGTGTGTAACCAATTGCAAAGGTTAGCAGCTCAGATTAGACAGAGTTACATAAGGAGCCAGGAGGGGGAAGCTTGGTCACAAACAGATAGGTTCTAAAGGAGGGTTTAGAGGACACTGAGAAGCAGAGATTTTTCAGAAAGTGAATTTCGTTATTCTTTCAAAGGATCTGGGTGTCACTGGCAAGGCCACGATTTGGTGCCCATCCTCAACTGACCTCGAGCTGAGTACTCTGCTCAGTCACTGTTAGGAGTAGTTAAGAGTGCACCACTCTGCTGTGGGTCTGGAGTCTCACGTAGGCCACACCATGCAGGGACAACAGATCACCTTCCCTAACGTTTCACTGTCACCGATACAGAGACTAGATTTCATTGCAGATTTGTGTTAGCATCCATCTTCGGGCAGATATGCTGAGTGGATGATTCACCTCTCCTTCCTCTAAGGGTCCCCAGCATCACATATCAGTTTTCAGCCAATTCTATTCACTCCACATGATTGCAAGAAACAGTTATGGGCACTGGGTAGTGCAAAGGCTATGTGCCCATCAATAATCCAGGAAAAGTACTGAAGAATTGTGCTCTAGAACTTGTTGCATGCTTAGCCAGGCTGTTCCAACACTGCATCTACCAACAATGTGGAAAAATTGCCCAAGTTTATCCTGTACACAAAAACAAAAAAAAAAGGACAAATCTAATTTGGCCGATTACTGCCCCAGTCTATTTTTGATCATCATAAGGTGTTGTTCTCAGTGCTATCAAGCAGCACTTGCGAAGGAATGACCTGCTCACTGACATGCAGTTTGGGTTCCACCAGGGTCACTCAGTTCCCAGCTTGAAAACAGCCTTGGTTCAAGTATGAATAAAAGAGCTGAGTCCCAGAGGCAGGGTGTGAGTGACTGTCCTCAACATCAAGGCCACATTTGACCGAGTATCACACCAAGAAGCCCACCCAAAACCTGGAGTGGATGGAAATCGAGGAAAAACTTTTCACTGGTTAGAGAGTTAGACCTGGCACAGAGGAAGATGTGGTTGTCTCAGTCCCCATACATCTCTGCATGGTTTCCTCAGGGTAGTGTCCTAGGCCCAACCATCTTCAGCTGTTTCATCAAAGACCTTCCCTTCATGTTAAGAGTAAAAAGTACGGATATTCACTGGACAATTGTACAATATTCAGTTGCAGCCCATTTTCAAATGCAGAAAGACCTGCGCTGATAAGTGACAAAGGAATATTCACACCACACAAATGGCAGGCAATGATCATCTCCAATAACAGTCAACATAACCCACACCCCTTGATGCTCAATTGTGTAACCCCACTCCCACATGGTCAAAATTCTATAATTAACACTAACCATTCACTAAGTACAAGGGCAGGTCAAACATGAGGAGTTCTGTAGTGAAACTCACCTCCTGACTCCCCAAAGCCTGTCCACCATTTACTAGACACAAGTCAGGAGTGTGACGGAATACTCCAATTGCCTGGATGGGTGCAGCTCCCACAATATTAAAAGAAGCTCAAAACCATCCAGGATAAAACAACCCACTTGACTGGCACCTCATTCACCCTCTCCACCACAGATAGACCGTTAGTACTCACTGTTGCTAAACAAATCTACAAGATGCACTGCAGAAATTCAAACCCCTCTCTCAGTACTTTCCAAGCCCACAGCTAATTGCACTGGAAAAGGACAAAAGGCTATCAGATACATGGGGACACCACAAGCAAATTCCCCTTCGAGCCACTCACCATCCTGACTTGGAAATATAAATCACTGTTCCTTCCATGGCACTGGGACAAAATCCTGGAGGTCCCTCACTAATGGCATTATTGGGTCGACCCACAGCACACAGATTCCAGCTGGTCAACAAAACAGCTCAGCAGTGCTTTCTCAAGGACAACTAGGGACAGGCAATAAATGTTGGCTGAGCTGGTAATACCCACAATCCACGAACAACAAAAGATGTTATTGATTGCATTTAAACTCCACCACAGTGGAGTGCTGAGCCTGTGGATTATTAGTCTGGTGATATTACCACTACACAATCGCCTCTACCGTCCAGAGGTGAGGGTTCGGGCAGCTGAAGGCACAGCCACTGGTTGTGGAGAGAGGGAGGGGAGATTAAGAGTTGATGGGGTCTCTAAGGTTAACCCACATCAGGGTCAACTGACACTCATAGGAGAAAAGAAACACAACGACCTTCATTTCCTGCTTTCTGGTGAGTACAGTGGGGTGGGGGGGGGGGAGAAGATTGGGATTTGAAGATTAATTACACTTTCCTTCACTTAGTGTTCATCAAGAGTTTTGAACAGCTTCAAGCTCAGATTTCAAAAGCAGATTGAAAAGGAGGCAGGAACACGGTGTACCAGGCCCCGGGAGTGACACATCACTGAACAGCACAAATAACCTTTTCCTTGCACTCCAAGCTCTGCTGGACGTACCAGCTGTAGGCTTGGATCGGTAACATCCAGTTAGAATCAGACAAGAGGCTAAAATTGCTGGAAAGGTTCAGCAGGTCTGGCAGCATCTGTTGAGAGAAATCAGAGTTAACGTTTCAGGTTCACTTGGATTGCCGAACCTGAAAACATTAATTGATTTCTCTCCACAGATGTTGCCAGACCTGCTGAGCCTTTCCAGCAATTTCTAGCAACAACACTGCTTTCGTTTTTTTAATCCAGAAGACCACTCAGTCCATCACAGCCTGTACTGGCTCTCCAGTGGATTCGGCCCATTCCTGCAAGTCTGCCCACTTGACACACAATTTCTCTTTTGAAAATGACTGGTTTTCTGCAGGGAGGGAATTGGGAGGTTTCGGGAGAGAATTCCAGAGGTCAGGACACAGGCCGTCAGCGATAGAACAAAGAAAATCTGGGATTCTCAAGAGGCCAGACTGCAGAGATCTCAAATGGCTGGAGAGTGAAGGATACGAGAGAGAGATCAGAAATATGTCAGTCACCTCTACAAGCATGCGGTACAATAGGAGTGAGGGCTGTTAAAAAGCATGGAGTTGGAGGAGCCCAGTTATTATGCACATGTGCCCGAAGATTTCAGTGGCTCTGTAATTCCCTGTGTTTACAAAATGCACTATGGAAGGGTAAGTTCTCGCTCACTAAAGTGATAAATGCGGCAGCCCATTTTCCCAGCGTTTAAAAAAAAAGAGATTTACAGCATTCAGATACTCTCCAGCAAATCACCCTGGAGAATAAACAGCCAGAAATGTTGAGGGATAGGAAGGCACACAGCTGACTGATGGGCCACTGAGGGGTTATAGCTTTCCAAAGGGAACTGGGTAAACAGAACGATTGCAGAAATATGGGTGGGTGGGGGGGGGGGGGGAGAAGCAGAGAGACAGACAGACAGATAGAGGGAAAAAAAATAAATCAGGCAAACTGGAATGTATCCCCACCTGCTAAAAACAAAAAGAGAGAGACCCTCTGGCAGACATTTGATGGTCCCCTCCTATCCTGCATAAGTCTGCAATGCTGTGACATCCTCCTGCTGATTTGTTGTTCAGTATTGTGGATTCCTCAGTTAGTTTCAGCACAACTGAAACTTGGAGGCAGAGGAGCAGGAAGTTGATTCATTCGAGCTCAGGGTGGAGGAGAATGTAATCAGGTTCAAATTCAACAGAACACACGTCACAAACACAAGAGCAGTGGCCTAGATTTGGGATCATAAAGGTTTACTCTCATGTCCTCCTCTGTGCCTTAAACACTTAGACAATTTCTCATTGTCTCTCTCCTTATCTGCAAAGAGGCGGCACAGTGGCACAGTGGTTAGCACTGCGGCCTCACAGTGCCAAGGACCTGGGTTCAATTCCCGCCTCAGGCGACTGTCTGTGTGGAGTTTGCACATTCTCCCCGTGTCTGTGTGGGTTTCCTCCGGGTGCGCTGGTTTCCTCCCATAGTCCAAAGATGTGCAGGCTCGGTGGATTGGACATGCTAAATTGCCTGTAGTGTTCAGGGTTATGGGGGGGGGGAGAGAGAGAGAGAATAGGCCTGGATGGGATGTTTCAAAGGGCGGCATAGACTTGTTGGGCCGAAGGGCCTGTTTTCACACTGTAGGGAATCTAAAGTCACTTTCTATCTTGGTGTGTTCTGCAGAGGTGCTCTTCGTCATGTTCCTCCTCTTACTCTCCCTCGTCGCCCCCCTCCCAAATCCATATGCCCCAGCTCCATACCCCTTTCTCCATCAATATTGGGTCATAGAGACGCACAGGTTTGAAACAGGCCCTTCAGTCCAACTTGTCCATTCTGACCAGATGGCCATCTGTTACCCTCACTCTTTCCCTGTGTCCAACACCTGACCCCTCACTCAACAAACCCCCACCACAGGCTCCTCATCTCCCCCCTCCCCCACAGCCTCCCCATCCATTGCTCACCCACCCAGATCTGTTAGCATTTACTATCGTTTGCTGATGTTAAGGGAACATCCTCAAAGAGTTTCCCCACCCACCACCATGAGGGTGGGTTGGGGGGGTGGGTTAAGCTTGGACCCAATGTTCTGGTTGCACTACCCATTCCTCATTGTTATACCGTAGCAACGGGTTAGAGATCAAAACTGGGCTGAGCCACTGTGTTAAGAACAACAGAACTGGGAGCAAGCAGCAAGGAACATAGCAGAAAAAAAGGGAGAAGACTGGGAGTGGGGAAGAAAGAGAAAGAGAGAGAGAGAGAGATGAGGAGACATTAGGGGACACTGGACAAAGTGCAGGCGGAATGGAGTTGGCAGGGGGGCAGCGATACATACAGATTTAGACCCAAGCTGGGGATGAATTGCTGGCTCCTACAGACTGTGCAAATCCAAAAGGAGGAACAGGACCAGAGAACAGAGTCCAAATCCACCCAACACGTACAAGAAAGAGAAAATACAGCAAAACAACTTGCGCTTACATAGCAAGCACTCCAGAAAAGTTTCATCCCAATTTAATGCGAAAATCCGACACCAAGCTCCACCACAGCTAACCACACAAGGCCATCATTAACCTGGTGAGGGAGGAAATTCCACAGCTCGGGTTGGTGGGGAAGGGGGGGGGGCGGGGAAAGAGTGGGAGAAGAGTGGGTGTCAGACCACTGAGAACACCCCAGGGTTGGTTTAATTAAAATGGGGTTGTGCAATCAGCGGAGCGCAGAAATCTCCGAGAGTACTGGGGCCAGGAGGTGATTACTGAGATAGGGGAGGGGCAGGAGCGAGGAAGGATTTGAAAACGGAGTTTTAAAATCAAGGTGTTGCTGCACCAAGAGCCAATAACACAGGGACTTGCCGAGAGCAGCAGTTTGGAGCAAAGTTTATTTATGTGTATGTGTGTGTGTGTGTGTGTGTGTGTGTGTATATATATGTGTGTGTGTATGTGTGTGTGTATGTGTGTGTGTATGTGTGTGTGTACGTGTGTGTGTACGTGTGTGTGTACGTGTGTGTGTACGTGTGTGTGTACGTGTGTGTGTACGTGTGTGTGTACGTGTGTGTGTACGTGTGTGTGTACGTGTGTGTGTACGTGTGTGTGTACGTGTGTGTGTACGTGTGTGTGTACGTGTGTGTGTGTGTATGTGTGTATGTGTGGGGGGCGGGGGGGGGCGGGTGGGAAGAGAAGGAAAGCCGGCAGAGCCAGTTATAATTTAAAAACAAACTCTTCAAATTGGCACCAGAGGATTAAGAAGCTCCAAGTAACCCAAGTAGGTGTGTGACACAGACACACACAGGAAAGTTGTTCAAACCCTCACCTCGAACCTGCCTCCTCTGTAGCACCATGTCAGAGTGTCGGAAACTGCTCGGAGCTGTCCTTCGGTACAAACTGTTCCTGGTCAGGGAGCCGGTCTCTACAAGCGGAGATCTCCGATAATCCCGACATTCCCAATCCTCCATTCTGTGAGCTGGGTATGGGGCAGACTGGCCCAGGAGCACGTTCCCTTTCATAGTCCAGGCAGACTGGCAGTGCAGTCTCCTCTGCCCTCCCCAGCCTGGGTGGCCGGTTTCTAAACAAACTCCAGTCCCCAGCACCAAGCCCCAAGTGAATAAAACAAAACTCAGCACAGAGCACGACCTGACACCTTCCAGCCTCCTCCCAAAACTACACACTGAGGGAGGGCGTGGGGACAAGAAAGCAAACAGGTACTTCCAGAAAAGGAGCCAGGGCACTCCCTGAGAGCAAGCACCTCCTCCAGGAGCAAACACTTCCCTGGTTTCCAGCAAATCAGGAGGTCGATCAGGGTCCAGTCTCAAAGGTTGAGACAAAACAGCGTGCCCTCTCCCCGCAAAAGCAGCAACCCTGGAAATACCAGCACATACTCGCCACATAGTAATCAGTCTCAGCATGCAGTGATACATTAATCAGCTTTTCCCCCAGCACATGACCCAAATGAACCGCATGTAGAAGACAGAGGCACACACAGAGGCCCCTGGTGAGAATGAGGAACCACAGGAAGTGGCTGGGTTTACATTTAAAGCTGGAGAAACAGCAGGGAAGAGTGAATTACAGGATTTGAGGGCGCATTTCGATGAACATGGAGGAACTGAAGCAGCTGGGGTTCATCTCCACACAGCAGGTAAGGCTAAAGAGGGTGAGTTAATGGAGGGGGTCAAAACCAGTGAGAGAGTTTCATTCTAAAGAGAACCTACTTCCAGTGATAGAAGGTTCAGTGATCAGGGGGCGATTGATACAAGCAGGTTGTTAAAACAACCAAATAGACAGAGGTGTTCTTATAAAAATGCAGTGGTGTTCTGGAATACACTGCCTGAATGCTGCATTGTAGCAGATTCAACAGGAACTTTCAAAAAGGGGGCTGTTAAATACTTGAAGGGAAACCATTGGCAGGGCTTTGGGGAGGTAGGGAGGGGGATAAGGACACAGGGGTTTGAGTTTCACTGACAGCTCTTAAGATGGGCTGAATGGCCTGGGTTGACGTTTACATTGAAGTTTCAGAGAGGCTAGTCTTACCTTTCAAAGTCTGAAGCTCTCCTTCCAACGTCTTGATGCTATAGGAGCAGATTTCCAGGTTCTCCAGTGCCTCAGAACGAAGACTCTCCTCGGCCGGTCTCTCAACCATGACCCTCAGAGCCTCCTGGGTCTGGTAGTGCATCTCCAAGTCCCACTCCAACTCCTGGATCCTGGACAGCAGGGGGCTGGGGCTCGGGCCCCGGGGGAGGGGCGCACCTTCCGACTCGCTGCCCGCTTCCAGCAGCGGATGACACCCCCCAGCTGGTCTGGGCTGGGGGCTCCTCCGTGGGCAGGGGCACCCCTTGCGGGAGTAGGCATGGGGAGGGGGTAGGGGCGCAGGCCTCGAGGGGCGGAGAGGCCGAGGCGGAGAGGGGGGCCAAGGAGAGGGGGCAGAGCCCCGAGGGCGGGGAGGAGGGGGCCTGGCAAAGCGGCCCGGACTCTGGGGGGAGCCACTGGCGACATCCTGCTCGGTGCTGTAGTCTGAAATGGAGAAGTGGCGGCGGAATGCTGGACTGACCTCTGACCTCAGGCCTGGCATGCTGCGGTTGAACTCCTCGATTTGCTCGGAGCACTTGGTGTCCAGGTCACCCCCGGGAGCCAGGCCCAAACCCAACCAGCCACTGCCCTGAGGGGTCACAGGGGTGGGGCTCCAACTCCTCACCCCTGACTTCTGCTGACCCAGGTCACCCTCCCCGCTCAGCCGCTCCGGATCTGGAGCTGCTGGCACAGCTGGGATCTGAGGAATCTCTGCCGACCCCCGACTCTGGAATGAGACAGGTTGGCTCGATGTCGGCCCAGCTTGGGTCACCTGGCCACGGTTACCACGTGTCCCTGCAGAGTCAGGGGTCAACACCGGCTCAGTGAAGGTTCCCCTCCCAGTGGAGTCTAGCCCCTGGGCTGTCGGCCTGGCACCGAACTGCTCCAAGCCCCCCAGCTGCCCATCCCCCTCCAGTTTTACAAACCGGAATGGGAAAATCCCAGTCCGACCCCCGACTGACCCCTGCAGCCAACCATCCTCCAGAGTCTCAGTCACCCTGATCCGCTCACCCCTAACAAAGTCTAGCTCCTCAGGCTCCAGGGCCTGGAAATCATACATGGCCACTACGTAAACTCCTGGGGCTGCCGATCCCTCCACATTTCCTTCCCCCTCAATGCCCTCCTCCCCTTCCTCTTCAATGCCATTGCCTTCCTCCTCAACGTCCTGCTCCTCCTCCTCCTCCTCCTCACGGCCACCCAGCCCAGACCCAGATGTCCCCTCGGGGGTCTGCAGGGGGCCAACCAGCTCCACGAAGCCCTCAGGGAAGATCCCACGCCTGCCATCCAGCTCTCCCTCATACCAGCCAGGCTCAGGCAGGCCCACGATGGTAATGAGGTCACCCTCAGTGAAGTCCAGCTCCTCGGGCAGCTGGGCAGAGAGGCTCATCAGGGCTCGGGCAAGGCCCAGGCCATAATCTGGCAACTTGACCCCCAAATGGCGGGAGAGCTGGCGGGCCCGGGATGAGAGACGCAGCTCCCGGGCGCAGGAGGCTGGGAACATGCCGCACAGGCCCCAGTTAGTGCGTCCTCTGAGCCAGTATCCATCGGGAGAGTCTTCCACAACCACAATGTCACCTGTGGAGGGGGGTGTTGGAGAGGGGTGGGGGGAGGGGGGGTGGGGGGAGGGAGGGCGGGCGGGGTAGTAGAGAGGTGGAGGGTTGGGGGTGGGTAGAGAGCAGGAGACATGGATGACAAAGCAAAAAAGAATGGATGTATTGAGGCACAATAAGTGAAGGAATTCTGCAGGTCTCACAGCATTGGTGGAGGAAAGCAGAGTTAATGTTTCAGGTCCAGAATGACACTAAACCAAGCTGACCTATTTTCTGCTATTAACACCCAGCGTGTATCTATATCTATTCTCGATCACCTTTAGCAGTCCTTTTGCATTTTGCCCCTGCGCACCCTTCTCCGTCATTTCAACTTGTTCCCCCTCTCGTACAAGAGCTAAATCACTTTCCCAAACCCTGTCATTTCTGAAGAGCCTCACTGGACCTGAAAAGCTAACCGTTTCTCCACTGATGCTGCCAGACCTGCGGAGTTTCTCCAGCACTTGCTGCTTTTATTGCAGATATCCAAACATCGACAGCATTTTGCTTTAATCCAAGAATTAAGCCCCTGCTGCTGAACTTCACCACTTCTTCACCACCACACCCCACCCAACTCTGTCTAAGGTCTGAAGAGTTCACACTGCCACCCCAGAGCCAGAAGGTCATGGATTCGAATCCCACTCCAGGGACAGGAGCACTGAATCCAGTGCAGTACTGCAGGAGGCAGTGTCTTTCAGATGATGCATTACACCAAGGCCCTGCCTCTCAGGTGGCAATAGAAGGCCCTACGTTACCTGTTTTGCTGAGGAGCAGGGACATTTCCCCTGGTCGCCTGGTCAATATTTGTTGCTCAAACAGTCAATTAAAAAAAAACCCAAACAAAAAAAAAGTATCAGATGGCTTGGTCATTACTATATTCCTGTTTGAACACAATAATGAGTAGGCCATTCTGCCCTGCATACCTTTCAATAAGATTTGATTGAGGTCACAAATCCACTTCCCTGCCCAACTCTCATTACCCTCTAACCCCCTATTGATCAGAATTCTGTCAAACCCATCCTTAAATATCTTCAAGGGGCCTACTTACATTGCTATAAAGGAACAGAATTCCAGTCTGACACTGTTCTGGGGGAGAAGAGGAGTAAGAGGGGCAATGGGAGTCTGATCTTTCTCATTTGCTTCATAGGTTAGAGACCCTCCCTTTTTAAACTGTGTACACATTAGTTGTGGTCTGTCCGAGGGAGCAAACATCCTTTTTGCATCCATCTGATCTTATTCCAATAATGCCTCCTCTCATTCTTCTAAATCCCAATAAATACAGGTCTAAAACCCAGCTTTTCCTTTTAAAAGGTTAGCTGCTGCTGGGGCCTTGCATTTTGACAATTTTATATAAACCACTTGGATGAAGCTGATGATGTAAAGACAGGGTGTGGGAAAGGAAATCATGAAGAGGATATACATGGAGTCTAAGGAGATTACACAGGTTCAGTGACTGTGTAAAGACCTGTCAAATAGTGGGAAAACGCAAAATGGTCTGTTTTGGCAGGAAGCATAAAAACAATTGAATTATCTAAACGATGAGAAATTTCAGATGTGAAACTGCGAGATGCAGTGGGATCAGGGTGCTGTTGTGCAATGGATTACGTACGGTTAGAATGCAGGTGCAGCAAGTCATTAGAAAGTTACAGTTTATTGTGAGGGGAATGAATACAAAAGTGGACAGGCTATGCTCCAGTTGTGCAGGTGGCTCAGTGGTTAGCGCTGCTGCCTCACAGCACCAGGCACCCAGCTTCAAGTCTACCCTTGTGCAATTGTGCAAACTCCACAAAGACATTCTCCCCATGCCTGTGGGAACTCCCCCCACCAACAGTCCAGGGATGTGCAGGCTGGCTGGGTTGGCCATGGGAAATGCAGGTTTAGAGGGATAGAATGGCGGTGGGGGGGGGGGGGGGGGGGGGGGGGGGGTAGGTCTGAGTGGGATGTTCTAAGGATCTGTGTGGAATCGATGGGCCAAATGGCCTGCTTCCACACTGACGATTCCATGAGTCTATGAGTGCCTTTGCAGTATAGTGAACAGTATTGGTTACCTTATTCAAGGGACAATGCAGGTGCTTTGGAAACAGTGCAGAGGTTTACCAGGCTGATTCCTGGGCTGACAAGGTGCAGCGTTGGAGAAAGGAGATTCCCAACCCTAAACATCAGCTTTCCTGCTCTTCTGATGCTGCCTGGCCTGCCGTGTTCCTCCAGCTCCACACCTTGTTATCTCAGACTCCAGCACCAGCAGTTCCTACTATCTCTAATACCTGGGATGGGCAGGTTTCTTATGAAGAAATATTGGACAGGCTTGTACCCACTGGAGTTTGGAAAAGTAAAAATAAGAGGCAACTTGATTGAAATTTATGTGATCCTGAGGGGGCCTTTGGGGAGGATGTTTCATCTTACATGTGAAAGAAGTCAGGTTTAAAAATCAGGGCTCGCACATTTAACACAGGAGGGGGAAACTTTCTCTCACCCCCTCAGAGGGTCGAGAGTCTTTGAAAATCTCTTCCTGATTTAAAAAAAAAGTGGCAAGAGCAGATTCTTTGAATATTTTTAAGACAGAGATTCTTAAGAAGCAAAAAGGGGGAGGCTGTGCTGAAATGTTAATGGGGGTGGTAGAGGAACGTCAATGAGGTGAGAAGGAGCATTAATTGGGGTGGGGGGTAGTGGGGGGGAGAAGAGAAGAGGCAGTGAGAAAGGGGCATAATTTGGAGTAAATTAGATGAATCATGATCTTGTTGAATGATGGAGCAGGCTGGAGGTGTTGAATGGCCCACTCCTGTAAGTCAGCATGGTTTTTTTGATAAATAGTAATGATTTGTTCTGGGTGTTACAAAACATTCCCTGTAGTGTGGAAGCAGGCCATTCAACCTATGAAACCACACCGACCCTCTGAACAGCATCCCACTATTCCTCTAACCTATGCTTGTAACCCATCAGTTTGGACTGACAGGTGGAGATACAGGAGATCTCAGGACAGGGGGAACATTTGGAAGGTTTCAGACAATCTAACATTAAACATGTCTAAAAACAGCCCAACTGGTCCATTTCCCCCGTGCTTGTGTTTATATCCTAACTCAATCCCCTTCCCATCTCACTCCATCACCTTTTAACAGAATGGCCCAAAGAAAATGAGGCTGAGATGGAGATGCTTAGAGAGGAATTTCCAGAGCCAATGGATTAAGCAGCTGAAGACATGGCCACTGGCAGAGGGTGTAGCGAAGGGAGTGAGCATTAGATTAGGCACCAATAGGACAGCTCCTGCAGTCAAGAGACTTTTAAGTATGTTTCAGAGATAGTAGGAACTGCAGATGCTGGAGAATCTGAGATAACAAGGTGTGGAGCTGGATGAACACAGCAGGCCAAGCAGCATCAGAGGAGCAGGAAAGCTGATGTTTTGGGCCGAGATCCTTCTTCAGAAATGGGGAGGGGGAGGAGGTTCAGAAATAAGGAAGGAGAGAGGGGGAGACAGATAGAAGATGGATATAGAAGAAGATAGGTGGAGAGGAGATAGAATGGTCAAAGAGACAGAGATGGAAGGTGACTGTAGGTGGGGAGGTAGGGAGGGGATAGGTCAATCCAGGGAGGACGGAGTGGTCAGGGGGAGTCGGATGAGGGTAGTGGCTTCAGGTGGGAGGAGAGGATAGGTGGAAGAACAGGTTTAGGGAGGCAGGGACGAGCTGGGCAGGTTTTGGGATGCAGTAGGGGGAGGGAAGATTTTGAAGCTGGTGAAGTCCACATAGATGCCATTAGGCTGCAGGGTTCCCAAGTGGAATATACTACCTTCGGGTGGCATCGTTGTGGCTCTGCAGGAGGCCCAGGATGGACATGTCATCTGTGGAATGGTGTTTGGGGGGGGGGGGGGGGTGCAGTTGAAATAATTTGTGTCTGGGAGGTGCAGTTGTTTATTGCGAACCGAGCGGAGGCGTTCTGCAAAGCGGTCCCCAAGCCTCCACTTGGTTTCCCCAATGTAGAGGGGGCCACAACAGGTACAGCAGATGCAGTATACCACATTGGCAGATGTGCAGGTGAACGTCTGCTTGATGTGGAAAGTCTTCTTGTGGTCTGGGATGGGGGTGAGGGAGGTGTGGGGGCAAGTGTAGCACTTCCTGCGATTGCAGGGGAAAGTGCCGGGTGTGGTGGGGTTGGAGGGCAGTGTGGAGCGAACAAGGCAGTCATGAAGAGAGTGGTCTCTCCGGAAAGCAGATAAGGGTGGGGATGGAAAAATGTCTTTGGTGGTGGGGTCGGATTGTAGATGGCGGAAGTGTCGGAGGATGATGCGTTGTACCCAGAGGTTGGTGGGGTGATGCGTGAGAACAAGGGGGATCCTCTTTGGGCGGTTGTGGCAGGGGCAGGGTGTGAGGGATGTGTTGCGGGAAATGCGGGAGACATGGTCAAGGGCGTTCTCGACCACTGTGGGGGGAAAGTTGCGGTCCTTGAAGAACGAGGACATCTGAGATGTACGGGAGTGGAATGCCTCATCCTGGGAGCAGATGCGGCGGAGGCGGAGGAATTGGGAATAGGGGATGGAATTTTTGCAGGAGGGTGGGTGGGAGGAGGTGTATTCTAGGTAGCTGTGAGAGTCGGTGGGCTTGAAATGGACATCAGTTACAAGCTGGTTGCCTGAGATGGAGACTGAGGTGTCCAGGAAGGTAAGGGATGTGTTGGAGATGGCCCAGGTGAACTTGAGGTTGGGGTGGAAGGTGTTGGTGAAGTGGATGAACTGTTCGAGCTCCTCTTGGGAGCAAGAGGCAGAACCGGTACAATCAATGTAACAGAGGAAGAGGTGGGGTTTGGGGCCAGTGTAGGTACGGAAGAGGGATTGTTCCACATAACCTACAAAGAGGCAGGCATAGCTGGGGCCCATGCAGGTTCCCATGGCCACCCCCTTTGTCTGTAGAAAGTGGGAGGAATCGAAAGAGAAGTTGTCGAGGGTGAGGACGAGTTTGGCTAGGTGGATGAGGGTGCCGGTGGAGGGGGATTGGCCGGGCCTGCAGGACAGGAAGAAGCAGAGGGCCTTGAGGCCATCTGCATGGGGAATGTATAGGAACTGGACATCCATGGCAAAAATAAGGTATTGGGGACCGGCGAATGGAAGTTGTGGAGGTGGTGGAAGGCGTGGGTGGTGTCACGTACGTAGGTGAGGGGTTCCTGGACCAAGAGGGAGAAAATGGAGTCCAGATAGGTGGAGATAAGTTCGGCGGAGACAATGGGTCGACCAGGGCAGGCGGGTTTGTGGATTTTGGGAAGGAGATAGAAGTGGGCGATTCGGGGTGGGGAACTATGAGGTTGGAGGCTGTGGGTAGGAGGTCACCTGAGGTGATGGATGGTTTGGGAAATGATGATTTGGTGCTCGGCGGGGGGTGGGGTCATGATCCGGGGGTGGTAGGAGGTGGTGTCAGAGATTTGGCGCCTGGCTTCAGTGATGTAGAGGTCAGTGCGCCATACTATAACTGCACCTCCCTCGTCCGCAGGTTTTGTGGTGGGATTGGGATTGGAGCGGAGGGCTGCCCGTTCTGCGGGGGAAGAGGTTGGAGTGGGTGAGAGGGGTGGAGAGGTTGAGGCGGTTGATGTCTCGACGGCTGTTGGAGTTGAAGAGGTTGAGAGAGGGTAGGAGGCCTGGGGGTGGCATCCAGGAGGAGGACTTGTGTTGGAGGCGGGTGAAGGGGTCAGTGACGGGACGGTGAGGCTCACAGTTAAAGTAGTAAGCGTGGAAGCGAAGGCGGCAGAAAAGCTTTCGATGATCTTGGGTTGGGGGGGTCCCAATCATTAACCAGGGAACTGAGCAAGGAATAAGTAAAAAAGAAAACAGAGACCTTCCAGTTGCCTATCCAAGCAGCTCGTGCAGGTGAGAGGCACAAGCTCAGTGATTCATTCACATCCCCTTCCACCAGGAGTCCAAGGGAAATAAAGCCTGGGACAGAAGCATTTAGCAAGTTCCTGAGATTCAATGAAATGCTTCGAAGTGAATCTCAGGCCGCTCCCCCTCAGCAAGGATAGATTGCCCTCTGGTGTTCAAATCACTAACTGAGCCACAGTCATTTCGAACTGGCAACATTTTCTCAGGAGCAATGCATTTGCTTCCCTAACCAGTCACATCTCTGAAGCTCTTCGGAGCTCAGGCCAAAGATCATAAACCGGGAGCGATTACCTGTTTTTCCTCTCTCCACAGATGCTGCCTGACCTACTGAACATTATCCAGGTTACTTGTTAAAATCTTTTAAACAGGGGTGGGTACAAGAGAGGTACATCAGGGGCAAAAAAGAAATGTTGCTGGAAAACTTCAGCAGGTCTAGCAACATCTGTGAAGGAAAAAAAAACAAGAGTTAAAGTTTCAGACCATTCCTCAGAACTAGACCGAAGACATTAACTCTTGTTTTTTTTCTTTCACAGATGCTGCCAGACCTGCTGAGCTTCTCTAGCAACTTTGTTTTTGTTCCTGATACACAGCTTCTGCAGTTCCTTTGGTTTTTATTTAGGTACTTCAGGGGTCCTGGTCTGCAGTGGACCTAATGAACTTGGGTTTGGTTGGAGGGGTCAGGCTTAGGGCCTGGACCACAAACAGCACTGGGGCCTGCAACATATGACCTGGTCTCTTTGTGCAAAATTCTGTGTCCGTGCATGTGTGCACATCATCACTCACGCCTGTGCGAGAGTGTGATGGTATGAGCGTGTGCAGGAGTGCGTGATCACGTACCTGACAGAAACAGGTTAAGTCAGGTTAAATTGTACGGCTGAGAATTCATAGAATCCCTACAGTATGGAAACAGGTCCTTCGGGCCAACAAATCCACACTGATCCTCAGAGCATCCCACCCAACCCGTCCCCCTGTAACCTACCCAATCTACAGATCCCTGTACACCACGGGCAATTTAGCACGGCCAATCCACTGTGCCTGCACATCTTTGGACTATGGGAGGAAACCGGAGCACCTGGAGGAAACCTGCACAGACACGGGGAGAATGTGCAAACTCCACACAGACAGTCGCCGAGGCTGGAATTGAACCCTGATCCCTGATGCTGAGAGGCAAGAGTGCTAACCACTGATCTATCACACTGTGAGAAGACTTCAAGTCTTGAGAGAATCTACAAGAGGGGATGGGTTTCAGGAGAGGGTAGTGAGCCTGAGATGAGAGGACAATACTAGAATTAATATGGAGACCAAAAGATTTGGTGGGGGAGAAGGGTGTTTCACATGTGATTGCATCTGTGTCAGGAATTCAGCTTCATCAGGGTGGAGGGAAACTGATCAGCCCCAGGGTGTACAGCAAATTAGATAAACCTATAATGAAAATATTGGAAGACATCAAGAAATCAGTTAAAGCTGGGGTGAGGCAGACAATGGGTGATCTAATCATTGTCAGAGTTTTACAGCACAACATAAAGGCCCTTCAGCACATCCTGTCTGTTTTGATCATCAAGCTTCATGGATTCTAACCAAATAAAAAAAAACACAAGAGCTGTGGATGCTGGAAATCAGAAAGCAAAACAAACATTACTGGAAACGCACATCAGGTCCGACAAACATCCGTAGGGAGAAATCAGAGTTACTGTTCCGGTCCAGTGACCCTTCCCTCAGAACAGTTTGATTCTAACCTGGCTGTGGTTCTGGAATCATCGATTCTAATCCTAGTTCCCAGCATTTTGGACTGTCTGTTACCTTGTATGCTATGGCTTTTTAAGAGATCATCTAAATATTTTTTAAAGCGCTCGTGGGCTCTCGCCTCTACTACCCTTTCATTCATTGACTTCCGAAAACCCACCACACTCGGGGCTAAATAATTCTTCCTGCAATCCCCTCTAAACCTCCTGCCGCTCACCTCAAAACATTAGTGATCCATCCACTGAAGGGGAAAACAGTTTCTTCCCACCTACACCGTCTGTGCCCCTCTGGGCTTGGCAACTCAATTGGACCCCACCCCAGCTTCCTCGGCTCTGCCTATCCAGCCTCTCTTCAAATCGGCTGGTGGTGTAGCAGACGACAAGGGGGATTAGATTGGGTGGATGGAGAGAAGCTAGTTCCCTTGGCAGGGTGTGCAGAACAAGAAGAAACTTGCTGTAAAATTTGAGCCAGAGCAGTTCTGGAGAGTATCCAGGAAGATTCCAAGAAACAAAAATAAAAACAAAAATTGCTGGAGGAGCTCAGCAGATGCTGCCAGACCTGTTGAGCTTTTCCAGCAATTTCTGCTTTTCTTTCTGATTTATAGCATCCACAGTTCTTTCGGTTTTTATTAAGATTTCAAAGTGTATTTCTTCACACAAAAAAGAGGAAACGATATCTGGAAGTCTCCTTCCAAATGAAGGTGGGGAATTCTGGGCTTTAAATTAGATCTTTCAAGGCCGGGTTTAAGAGTTTGCGTTGTCTTTTTTTAAAAATTGGGCAGGGGAGCAAATGCAACAATAGAACAGGTTTGAGGGGCTGACGGTCATCTCTATATGCTGTAGGTTAAATGATTACTGCCAGACCCTGGTCCATTTACTCATTGGCCTCTGATCCAGTTAGTAACATTTGGCATTGTTCCCTTGCCTCTGTGAAAGAATGGTCATGTAGGTGGAGGAATGTAGCAACAGAAATGAGTTGTAACCTCGGCCCTGTGTTTAGGGATCACACGACGACTGAACTGGCCTTTGAGCAATGCCAAAGCTGGGTGGGGGTCAGCCGGGGGCTGTCTGACCACAATGGGGTCTGTGTCTCTGATAGCACCCAAGTGATGCCAAGTTCTTTCAATTACAAAACAAACCCACTGCAGAATGGGGCCTCAGCTATACATTCAAACAAAAACAAACATAATGAAAGGCTGATGAAAAAGACACCTCCCTTACACAGTGATTCAGAAAAAAAAAGTAGCCTTCCGACACGGTTTCACAGAGTTTTGAATCATTGCGGGGAACAGCTTGGCGTCATTCTTGCTGAACGTCCCTTGTGTTGGCCGAGAAATGGATCATGGGATTGACGAATGTCCCGTCCTCTGAACTCAGTGGGTGGCACACTCACCTGTGAGTCACACAGCCACCAGCTCAAAAACGCCCACACTCAGGGCTCCAGCACAAAGCTCCCAGTTGAGGCTTCCAGCGCGTGACTGAGGGAATGCAGAATGGTCATATTCTGCTCATCTTATGGGACATTACACCGAGGCCCAATCTACCCGCTTACAGGGTGACACAAGATCCCATGACTTCGACTTCATAGGAGAGTGGGAGCATTCCCAAGCATTTTGCCAAATAATCATCCCTCAACATTCCAACTTATAATGCTCTATCTTTGGTGGCCGAGCCTTCAGATCTGGAATACCTCGTGTAAATCACTCTTCCTCCCGAAGATATTTTTTATTTTAAAAAGGGTCTTTCCAGCCAGGCCTCCATGCGCCTGTCCACATTCTCTCAAATTGTTGGGATCAGAGAGAAGGGCCTTTAAGTCGATGATAAAGCACTACATAAAATTGTAACCTGCCACTGTTGCCACCTTTAGCCCATGTTATAATCAATGCAGATATTCCTGACCGAAGGGTGTTAAAGTTCTCTCCGAAATAACTTGAAATGTCACGACACTCACCACGGCGGAGAGACAGGTCACTGCTGGTGGCAGCGACAAAGTCATTGATGCAAACACACAGCCTCTCCCCTAGTTTGGTGTTCGGAATGGAGACAGCTTCCACAAAACTGCTGGGGAACTGCCCTAGAGGGGGTGGGGTGAGGGACAAGAGAGAGAGAGAGAGAGAGAGAGCCAGAGAGGCCACCATCACGTGAAACATAAACTTGTTCTCGCGCGCACAACATGCAGTACACCATCTGCCCAAATCGCTGACAGAGGAGTCCAAAGTTGAAGGAGATACCTGTCCAACTGCACGTGGGGTTTAGGCCCAAACCGAGGGCGGGCAGAAAAGGGGGAACAAAACGCAAACCAAAGAAGGGTCACCAAACCCTGAAATGCTAACCGATTTTTCTCCACAGGTGCTGCCAGAGCCTGCTGAAATTTTCTGCTTTTTGCCGTTGTTTTAAAAAAGTGTTAACTGACACGGTCTGGGGACTGAATCCAGAACCAAGAAGGTTCATAGCCCTAACCATGAGGCTAAGCCAGTCCCAGGAAACAAAAATGAAAAGGCGGGATATTCTGATGAAAAGCAGGATAAAGGGCAATGGGGAGCAGACAGGAAAGGGGAGTGGGGAGCAGACAGGAAAGGGGAGTGGAGACCAGGAGAAGCTCATCACTATGGTGTGAGATGGCAGAGTGGTTCAATGGGGTGAACTGCCTACTCCCGCTTCAAACTGCTGTGCTCCTATGTTGTAAAACAGACGCGGTCCAAAGCTGTATTAATTCACCTCTTATAGTTAAGAATGCAATGACCCTAGTGTTATTTCTGTCCTGGGATTGTTTGATGGGGATAGGGCAGTGAGAGCTTTACTGTTTTTTTTAAAAAGGGAAAAGTAATGAGTTTTATTTTCAAGTTAAAAGAGTAAAGGGAGCTTTACTCTGTTGTGCTGTCCTTCTCCAGACATAGGGACAACGTCAGGGGCTTCACTTTCAGCTTAAAAGAACAGAGGGAACTTTACATTTAGTTCAAACAGCGGAGGGAGTTTGGCTCTGTACTTAACCCTGTGCTCTCCCTGCCTGGGGAGTGTTTGATGGGGTGACATGGAGGGAAGGTTATTTTCCATTTCTTTTCAGTTTTAAGGAAAAAAAGGAGTAGAGAGCTTTACTCTGTATCTAACCCCATGGACGTCCCATTTCAGGGAGTGTTTGATGGGGACAGTGTTGAGGGACATTCACTTTCTGTTTGAAAAAGTTGGAGCTTTGCTTTGTGTCTAGCCCCAGGCAGTTCCTTTCCTGAGGATTTCTGAAGGGGACAGTATTGAGGGAGCTTTACTCTCTACCTAACCATGTGCTGTGCTGTTTCTATCCTGAGAGTTTTTTTTTTGATGGGGACAGTGTCAAGGGAGCTTACTTTCAGTTTAAAAGAGTAGAGTGTTTTACTTTGTCTCTAACCTTGTGCTGTCCCTGTCCTGGGAAGTCTCAAAAAGGGGCAATGTAAAAACACCTTTACGCTGTATTTAACCCTGTGCTGTCCCTGTCTTGAGAGTCATGGATACGGACATGTCAAGTGAGTTTTACTTTCACTTTAAAAGTATAGAGAAAATTTTACTTTCAGATTGAAAGTGTAGAGAGGGCTTTACTCTGTATCAAATCTTGTGCTATCTCTCTCCAGGGACGGTTTGGTGACAGCTTTAAGCAAGATTCACTTTCACTTTGAGAGAGTAAACTTTGTTGCGTACCTAACTTTTGGCTGGGCCCGTCCTGGGAATCCCCAATGCCACACACTAGTAATGATAATTACCAATATCAAAGAGCAGATTTCAAGGGCTGAGAGATGACAGTGTAGAGCTGGAGGAACACAGCATCAGAGGAGTAGGAAAACTGACGTTTTGGATCAGTGCCCTTCTTCTGAAATGGGTCGATATTTGTTCTGTTTCACCCCCCCGCCTCAAGGCCGTGAGGAAACACAGGCTCACCGAATCACACACGAGGAACAAAAAAAAAACGCCAAGGAGCAGCTTTTATCTGAACACATCAGGATTCCAATAGATTGCCTTCGCCCATTCAAAGTACCGCTACCAGGGGCAGTAACGGGAGGACTCAGAGCTTGAATTGTCTGTAGTTCAGTGAGTCAGTCAGGTTCTACGTGAGTAGGAAATTGCAGGTTTCCCTCAGCACATAACCTTTACATCAGTTCACAATCTGTCGATGCAGGATGTGGAGGTGTTGGATGGGGTGGAGGTGTGAAGGGTGGGGAAAGAGAAAGAGAAATGTTGGTTCAGCCACTCCATCTTTTTTGTTCTGTCTTGGGTTCTCCGCATTGTTGGCTGGACCAGTTCTTAGTTGTCTGTCCCTAGTTACCCCTGGAAAGGTGGCGAGCTGCCTTCAACTGCTGCAGGGACACCCATGATGACATCAAGCAGGGAATTCTGGGATTTTGACCCAGCAACGGTGGCATATTTCCAAGCCACGATGGCAAGTGGCTGGGAGGGGAACTTGCAGGGGGTGGTGCTTCCATGTATCTGCTGCCCTTGGCCTTCTAGATGGTTTGGAAAGTGCTGTCTAAGGAGCCTTGGAGAGTTTCTGCAGTGCATCCTGTAGATCATTCGCACAGCTTTTACCAAGCACTCATGGAGGAGAGTGTGGATTCTTCTGGAGGTGGTGCTAATCAATCAGGCTGCTTTTACTTGGATGTGTCAAGTGTTGTTGGAGGCTGCACTCATCCAGGCAAGTGGGAACTATTCCATCACACTCCTGACTTGTGCCTTGTAGGTGGTGGACAGGCTTCCGGGAGACGGGAGGGGAGTTACTCACTGCAGGATTCCAAACCTCTGGCATGTTCCTGTAGCCACAGTATGTATATGGACGATTGAGTTTAGTTTGTGGTTAATGGTGACCCCAGGATGTGGATAGTTGGGGATTTATTGGATGTCGAGGGATAACGGCTGGAGATGGCCACTGCCTGGCACTTAGTGAATATTTAGGTCGGATGTAGGGAAATGTTGAGAGGAAGGCTGGTTGTGATGCATTTGTATGAGGGAAGAGGACTGAGGGTCTGAACGGGGCAGAAGAACTACTCCTGTCTCAAATAAATGAAAAAAACAGCAGAGGTGGTGAGCAATGGAGGGGGGCGGTTGGGTCAAGATCAAGGAGGTGGGGGAGAAGCTGCTTAACCAATTATGCTTACCAGTCACACCGTCTTTCTTCCCTAGTAGCCAGAACTCATCAAGCACACTCAACACTTCAATGACATCACCCGCAAATATAGGCAGCTCCTCTGAGACACTGGGCAGGAAATCGAAGACCACTCGGACCAGGGAGCCTGGTTCCATCACAGACTGCAACACAACAAAACCTACATCAATTCCAGAAAGTCGCACAGCAGGTCACACAGAGACTACAGGAGGTTCAATATTCCCTCGCAATCAAAAAGGTCTCAGATCTGACATGACTGAACCCTAATAACAGGGGCAGAGCGTGTGATAGAGAAAGAGACAAAACAGACAGCAAGGAGAGACATATACATGTGGGAGGAAAAAAAAGATAATTCTCTTCAACAATTCTCGTGTTGACGCCCATCAGCACATCCCAAATCCCTGTGCAGCCAATGACGTACTTTCGCCTTGTGTTCTCTATTGTGATGGAAAAACAAGGCAAGTATTTTGTGCACAGCAAGATCCCACAATCTGCCAGGCAATGGCGGTGTCCAGGTGGTCTGTTTCAATGACGCTGGCTGAGGGATAAGTATTAGCCAGCACACCTGGGAGCACTCCTCCGCCTTTGTATGGGATTTTAGTGACAGAATACATCACATTCCTGAGAGCGAGACAGGGCAGTTTCCCACAGCATAGTCTGGCAACGATATCCAGTACAGAGGGCAGCATTCAGCACTGGTTTCTGACGTGGGGGAATAACGGTGTTCCTGGGGAGGGGGTGGTGGGGGTGAAGAATTGAAGGTGCACCCCCACTGTGGGGAGGGTGGTGCAAGAGGACAAGAGACGAGTGCTCTCCACCATGGGGAGCGCAGTGTCAGCTTTTTTTTTGGCAGTGTTTCCAATGTTGTAAGTTATATCTTAGACCATAGCACTGTTCCAGCCTCAGAGCTGCCAGGACAGGAACTCTCAGCTCTGCAAAACGCACTCACTGACCCAGCTTCCTGCTCCAGTCCACGGGAGTTACTGAGCTGACAACACACCAAACAGGACGATACTCTGTCAGAGGATGCACTGTCTTCCTCCCAGGGGGCCGTACTGGCGACAGATTGCTTGGCAATTCTTCTGAAACCTTCTTTCTCGATTATTAGCTTTATATTTAACCCATTCCAATCCTGGCCACCCCATCAATCCAGGTTCTCTCTCTCTCTCTCTCTCACATATCCTGACCCAGTCTGTCCATCTTCCCCTCAAACCCCACCTTTCAGAGGCAGACCTGTGCGGCGGGGGTGGAGGTCAGTCAGGGATTACACAAATGACCGGGGTTAAGGGTAAACATAAAGTCAACATACTCCTACCAGCCCATAAGGGTGCTCCCTCTCATTACAGAGGGATGGTGGTTTAACCTGAGGGTCACCATGCCCCAGCCAAGGGGAAGTGGTTGAGAAGCAGAGTACGTCGTGGTAACCTCAGCCAGTGCAGGAATTGAACCAAAAAAAAAACTGTTGGCATCACACTGTATTGCAAACCAGCCATTCAGGCCTGCTGAACATCTGTGACATTCAAACTGTGGCGAGGGTATGCAGCTGGACTACAGGCAGATGGACACACACACACCCCTCAGTCAGATTCACAGCATCTGCAGTGCTGACACACACAAAACAAACAGCTATCAACAGGAAAGCTAGCTGCGCCAATCTGTCGCACTCAGCCCAGCGAGCAGAACCAAGTGGCCTGCCCCTATCTGCCAGTACATTACAATTTAAGCTCTGCTTCACGGACCCCCAAGGAATCTCGGAATTGTTAGAACACAGGTGGTGATGGTTCAACTCGCCCTCTCCCAAGGGGCAACAAATATGCTGCACCTCCCTTCACCTTATCCCCACATTCCTCCTAAAAGCTATTTGAAATATTTAGAAAAACCTGGAAAATCTTACAACAGAGGAAGGCCATCCAGTCCATCATGACTGACCCATCCTTCCTCCAGCTACTTTCCAACAGGTTACAGCCCTTCTGGTTTCTGCCTTGACTACTCTTTCAGGCAGTGACTTCTACACTGATCACCGCAATGCTTCTGTCGATGATTGACCCATCTGCTCAGGTAAACAGGACCTTGCCATTCACACTGTCCGACCTCTCCTCAGCCTCCTCCATTCCACACAGAGCCACCTCAGCCTGTACAAACATTCCTTGCAGCTACCATTTTCCAGTTCTGGCAACATCTCTGAAAATCTCCTCTGTCCCGTCTCCACTGCAATTACATCCTCTCTGCTGAGGAGGACCACAACTACGGAGTACTCATGTTGTGGCCAATCTAATGATTCCATACAACCTTGGGAAGGCAACAGCCTAGTGATATTTATGCTAGACTACTCATGCAGAAACTCAGTCAATGTGCTCGGGACCCAGGTTTAATTCCTACCATGGCAAATATGGAACTTAAATTCAAGAGAAAAAAATGGAATTAAAAGGTCTAATGGTGACCATGAAGCCATTATTGATTGTCAGGAAAACCCCATCTGGCACATTAATATCCTTTAGGGAGGACAAACAGCCATCTTTACTTGGTCTGGCCTACATGTGACTCCAGAGCCTAGCTGCCCTCTGGGCAATTAGCAATGATCTGGCCATGAGATGCCTGCATCCCATGAGTAAATTAAAAACAATAACCTCCTTCTCTTTAAGTCTACACCTTGGCTAATAAGGGGAGGATTTGACTTACCTTGCACACAATGTTATTGACCTGTCCTACCAACTTCAGGCATCATAGAACTAAAGAATCATAGAATCCTTACAATGTGGAAGCAGGCCATTTGGCCCATTGAATCCACACTACCTTTCTAAAGAGCATCCTACCCAGACCCACGCCTCTTACCCTATCCCTGTAACACAGCAGTCCCCATGACCAATCCACCTAGCCTATACAAAATCCCGCACAAGGACTGTGCGAAACATTACCCAGGCCAAACTGTAAGAAAACTGACGATATGGATGCATGAAACCAACTAGCCACCATGAGACACAACTAATTCTCACTTGTCTCACTACACACAGACAACGAGGGATATGAATTCGACTGGGCCAACACATCCCTACTCGCACAAGCCAATCACAGAGACACGCCAGGGAATTCCCAGAGGCCTGGTATTCCAACTGGAACCCCATCCACAAACGCATGGAATTTGATCCTGTGTTCAGCCACTGAGAAACAAAACTAAGTGATATTAAACACCTCAGCAAACCAAGGCATATAAACAAAAGTGGGACAGAACACCAACATGTCACTGGAGCACACTGACGATGTCACCTAGCAGGGAGACGAAACGTTTGCAACCAAACCCACCGGCTTGGCAAGCACATCTACAGTCTCAGGCTGCACATCACTGGACACTATGGGGCAATTTAGCACGGCCATTGCACCTAACCCTGCACATCTCTGGGCTGTGGGAGGAAACTGGAGCACCCAGAGGAAACCCACACACAGAGGTGGTAAGACTGTGCAAACTCCACACAGATACAGTCACCGTAAGCTGGAATTGAACCCAGGTCCATGGTGCTGCGAGCCAGCAGTGCTCAACACTGAGTTACCATGCTGTGGACATTTAAGGTCCTTGCAGGATGATCTTCCTACTGTGGACATTCGTTGCAAAATTCCTCAATACTTCTATGTTCTAATACCTTACCCTATTCTGTTCATTCCTGTGTCTTGTCTGGCCTCCCCAAATGCATCACCTCAGGTCCCTCTGGGTTGAATTCTATTTGCCCCTTTTCCACCCACCTGAAAAATCCATACCTTCTTACTGTTACAAAACTTCAACATTCATTCTTGAGAACTTGGGTTCTGGTGGAGGAGAAAAGGGTTTGAGGTTTTCAGTTCTGTGAAACTCTGTCTCGATTTCTCTCAAAAGATCAGAAAGTCATTCTGAGCAGAGTTCAGAATAGCCTTTACGGGAGGTTCGATGATTTCAGCTAACCGGCTGGGGATATAGTCACTGAGCTGTTTGCTTCCTTATGTTTTTCGTCCACAAAAGAGAGGAGGCAAAAATAGATTCAAAAAGAAGAAAAAACACAGGTATGTAAGAGCAAAGGCGCTGTGTTAGCAGATGCCAAACATTCAGGGCTGTGGAGGTGGCTGGAGCTATGTGTATGTTAGAGAGATCAAAGTTCTGGAATCAGAAGGCTGTTGAGGTGTCAGAGAGGACAATGTCCTCCAAAGCTGTTGAAAATGAGTTAAGGGAATCTATGTCACATAATAGCGAGCTGAGCTAGCCTCAAGATCTCGGCGATAACTGAGGAAAACAGCATTGATTGGATGCATAGCAGCTTGTCAAAAGCTAACCTATTACAGTAGGGTCAGCTGAGCACAAAGCTTTAGTGTGGAGTTGGAATGTCTGTCAGGGTATTGCTGGGAGAAAAGGGAACACCATTTGGTTCATCAAGTCTGCTCCACTGATCATGGCTGATATGTTTCTCAACCCATTCTCCTGCCTTCACCTTGTAACCCTTGACCCCCCTTACTAATCAAGAACTTATCTCCGTCTTAAACATACTCAATATCTGGCCTCCAGTGTTCTGCACCAATAAATGCTACACCCTCTGGCTGAAAAAAATCATCTCCATTCTAAACAGTTACCCCTTTGCTCGGAGGCTATGCCCTTTTTCTCTCCTACTAGTGGAAACATCTTCACCATGCAAATTCTATTCAGGTCTCTCAGCATTCTTTAAGTTTCATTCAAATCCTCTCAGAGCCCCACCCCTCCAAGCTCTATCAAGCACAGATCCAGAGTCTTCAATCGCTCCTCATACGACAAGCCCTTTATTTCCAAATGCATTCTTGTAAACTTCTTATGCCAGCATAGCCTTCCTCAGATACGGGACACAACTGCTTTCTACGTTCCACATGCAGTCTGACCACAGCCTTGTAGAGCTTCAGCAGTACATCTCTGCTCTTATATTCCAGCCCTTTTGAAATGAATGCTCACATTGCATTTGCTTTCCTAACCGCTAGCCGAACCAGCAGGTTAACCTTATCGAGGATCCTGAATCAGGACTGTGATCACTTTGTGCTTCAGATTTCCAAAGCCTTTCCCTATTTAGCAAGTAGTCTACAACTCTATTCTTCCTCCTAAAATGCATAATCTTACACTTTCCCACATTGTGCCCCATCTGCCACTTCTTTGTCCACTCTCCTAACCTATCCAAATCCTTTTGAAGCCTCCCTACCTCAAAACTAATCTGTCCCCCCACCTATCTTTGTATCACCTTCAAACTTAGCAACAATGCCCTCAGTTCCTTCATCCGGATCATTAACATACAACATGAATAGTTCTGGTCCTAGTACAGGCCGCCATCCTGAAAAAAACCCTTTAATCTCACTCTCTACCATCTGCCTGCCAGCCAATCCTCTGGGGCATAACAGTAACTTAACCCTAACATAACAGACTCTTTTCTGATTGAGCAGCCTGCTGTGCAGCATCTTGTCAAAGGCCTTCTGGAAATCCAAACATATCACACCCGCTGGTTCTCCTTTGCCTAACCTGCTTGTTACCTCAAAGACTTCTACTAGATTTGTCAACATGACTTCCCCTTGATGAAGCTGTGCTGACTCAGCCCTATTTTACCATGCACTTGTAGATAGTCTGCAATTTCATCCTTAATAGTGGACTCAAATCTTACCCACAACCAAGACAAGGCTAATTAGCCTGTAATTTCCCTCCTCCTGCGCCTCTCCCTTCTGAAACGGGTGTTATTATTTGTCATTTTGCAGCCCTCTGGGACCCTCCCTAACTCCAGTGATTCCCGAAAGATCACCACCGATGCCTCTACAATCTCCATCAGCTATCTCCTATAGAACTCTGGGGTACAGTCCATCTGGTTCGGGTGATTTATTCACCTTCGGACCTTTAACTTCCCCAGCACCTTCTCCTTAGTGATGGCCACTACACTCACCTCTCCCTGGATTCCCTTGAAGTTTGGTACACTGCCGGTATCTTCCGCCCTGAAGATTGATGCAGTGTACCTAATCAGTTCCTCCACAATTTCTTGATGACTGATTAGTACTTTTCCAGTGGTCAAATGTATACTCCTGCCTCTCGTGTACCCTTTGGATATCTAATAAAAAAACGCCTGCAATCTTCTCTGATAATACTGGTGAGCTTACCCTCCTATTTCATCTGCTTCCGACACTCCCAGCCCCCACCACATTGCTTTAACAGTTATCCTCTGATAGTTTTTAAAAAGCCTTCCCATTAATCTTCACGACATTGAAAGCTTTATTTTTCACTTGATGCTGTCGCAGACCTCCCTTGTCAGCCATGGTTCCCTCACCCTCCCCTTAGTATCTTTCTTCCTTGAGATGAATTTCTGCTGTGCCTCGCGAATTTCACTCAGAAACCATGGTCATTGCTGCTCCACCATCTTCCCTGCTAGGCTCCCCTTCCAACCAACTTTGGGCAGCTCCTCCCTCACGTCTCTGCCGTTACTTGTACTAATTACAGTACTGTGGCATGCACGCGTGTGCGTCTCTCTCAAACTGCACAGTGAATGAGATCATACTACGGTCGCTGTCCCCTAGGGGTTCTTTCACCTTAAGCTTTCTAATCAAGTCTGCCTGATTACACACCACTAAATCCAGAACTGCTTGTCCCCTGAAGGGGTGTACTACACGCAGCTCCAGAACAAAACATCTTGTAGCCATTCCATGAATTCCTTTTCTTGGGCTCTGCTACCAACCTAATTTTGGGGAAGGGAAGCTATACATAATTCCCAGAACAGATTTTCCTTTTCGGTTCCACATCTCTACCCAGATTCTACACCTTCTGATCTATATCGCTTCTTGCTATCAATTTAATTTGATTTCATTTCTTACTTAAAAAAGGGGAAAGCCTGTCCCCCTCTGGCCATCGGTTAGTCCTTTTGATAGGAAGTGCATCCATGGACAAATAGTTCCCAGCCCTGATCCCCTTGCAGCCATGTCCATGTGATACCCACAACATTGAAATTATCTGGTACAAATTAGTGCGACAAACTCATTTACCATGTCGCACATGCTGCGTAACTTTATTGGTGCTGCACTGACTGCCCCTTTTCTGCGGTTCCGGAAGTCAGATTCCCAATCCTTTCCATACTGTGTCTTATTACTAGTTCTGCATTCTAAAAACCTCTGCTGAGCCCTTCTCTCTCAACTCGTTTAAAGCCCTTATGACCATCTTATTTAGCACTTCCAGTGATCCTGGTCCCAGATCAGTTTAGGGGGAGCCCATAATCTTTCGTTCGAATTTTTGCAATGGGATCATTCCAATAGTCCTGATCTAGTACAGTATAGTTTGTGTTTCTCTTTTGTATCATAACTTAAGCTCTTTTCTCAAAAAAAAGTATATTGGCAACCTTTTGTAAACGTGTCCAGCGAGTGACCATCATGGAAAACAAAGAAAATTAAAACTCATGGTCTGTCAGGTCAGCTCTCGCCGTGGAATTGGACCTGTCCAGTATTACCGTCAGCTGGAATCCTAACACTGCAGTTTGCAGCTATTTTCACCCACACAAGGCTAAACATTTTGATCATGCACTTAAATCATTAAAGCAGGGGGGCCTGACTGCACTCTGCAAAACCCTTTGGGATCAGCCTTTCAAATCTCAAACAATCGTCAACAATTACCCATTGTTTCCCACTAATGAGGCAATTACATTTTCAGCTGGCTACGTTCCCCTGGATTCCATGGCATGACATTTTGTTTTAAACCAAGCTGTAATGTGCACATCATCAAAAGTCTTGCTAAACCCCATGTGAGCCACATCAATTGCACTAAACTCATCAATCCTCTTGTTATTTCCTCAAAAGATTTAATCAAGTTAGTCACAGACAAAGACAATCATCTCTTTCCAATTCAGTGCTGACTGTCCTTGACTAATCCAAGACTGAGATAGTGGCAGATTATTGTTACTCTTGGATTGATAAACTTGCTCACTACAAACATGAGACTGACTGGCCTGTGATGATTCACTCGATCCTCGCTCCATTCTTAAAAAAAAGGTACAACATCAGCAAATCACCAACCCTTTAACACCACACTCCACTGTAGCAACCTCCCACCCCACCCTGACAATCTCTTGAAGACACAGCTCCTTCATGAAACGGGAAAACCACACAGATCTTCCCACTGTGTCTCCAGCTCCCAGAATAGCCTAGCTCAGGCGCTACAATCGCCCACTGACTGACCTAAATCAAAGCAGCCTCATCAATGCAAGAACCAGATCTCTTGACCGCTCAGCTTGTGAGTGAAATAGTAATTAGGACAGACTGTATTGTTAATAGATTGAAGTTGGGAGTGTTCTCCTCTCAGAGGTGATCAAGAGGAGATTTGAGATTTGACAGAGGTTTTCAAAAGTGGAGTGAAGTGGGAAAAACAGTTCCTCAGAATCCCTACAGTGTGGAAAGAGGCCGTTAGGCCCATCAAATCCACAATGGCCTTCAGAGCATCTCACCCAGACTCATCCCCCCAGTAATCTACACATCCCTGCATATTATGGGAAATTTAGCACAGCCAATGCACCCAGCCTGCACATCTTTGGACTGAGAGATGAAACCAGAGCTCCTGGAGAAACCCCACACAGACGTGGGGTGAATGTACAAACTCCACACAGACAGTTGCCCAAGGTTGTGGGGGGGGGGGGGGGGGGGGGGGGGGTGGAGGAAATTAAACCCAGGTCCCTGGTGCTGTGAGGCTGCAGTGCTAACTAACCACTGGGCCACCGTGCATTCCTGCTTGTTTTAAAAAAAAGAGAGAATGAGGTGGCATTGGTCTAAAGTGATGTGGAAATGAAACAGGAGTGATGAGGGAGGGGACAAAAAAAGGGACAGTTAACCACTCCACATAGCGAGTAGTTAAGGTGTGGAATGCACTACCAGGAAACGTGGAGGAAAGTTCAATTGAGGCATTCAAGAGGGATTGATGATTATTTGGATTGAAATAATGTGCAAGGTTATGGGGAGAAAACAGGAGATTGGCACCAGGCAATGAGGCTTGTTTGTCAAGCCAACGCAGGCATGATGGGCCAAATGCCTCCTTTTGTGTGACTACACTCCAATGATTCCTTGTTTAATCTCTGCTTTGTATGGAGCTAGTTGACCTGACTGTTATGACTGAGCTGGGTCAAAACAACCACTAGTGTTAAGTGTCTTACAAATGACTTCACAGTCTCCATCTCCTCGACCGCATCCCAGCCTACAACCCAGCAAGGTCTCTGCTCGTCCAATTCTAGCTTCCTCCACATCCTGAAGTTTTGTTACTCCACATCTGTATCTTCATTTGCCTGAGGCTCCAAACTCTGGATTTCACTCCCTAAGCACCTTTCTCTCTCTCTCATCCCTTAAAACTTCTTGAAAAATAACACATTTACCACTGTGTCTCAAAGTTTGTTTGATAACTCTCCTGTGAAGCATTTCATGATATGCTACTGCACTAAAAAGACAATACATAAATGCCAACTGTCACAATCAGGTTTTTACTGGATAACTGGCAAGGGTGGGACTGGTGTCAGTGAGAGATCAGTCCAAAGTTGGAGCAGTGTGCAACATCTAGGAGAAGCATGGCTGTAGCTAACTAAGGTTCTACAATAGCACCTTCTGAACCCATGGTCACTACCATTTAGAAGGGCAAAAACAGCAGGTACATGGGAACACCTCCTGCTCGCTCTCCAAGGTGCTCACCATCCTAACTTGAAACAATGTTCCTTCAGTGTACCTGGGTCAACGACATGAAACTGCCTTCATAAACAGCTCTGTGGGTCTGCTTACACCCCAAGGATACAACAGACGTTCAAGTGTCAACAGGCATTCAAGGCAACATTCTCAAGGGCAACTAGTGATAGAATTTGTTGCCTATTTGTTCTTGGCAAGAGTGTGTGTCATTGACAAGATGAGGGGTGGGAAAGAGAGAAATAGAGAATGCGTTTGACAGAGAAAGCATTCTTGAACTGATTTTTAGATTTTTTTGCCATATGTTGCCAAGAAACAAGAATTTGTTTAGTTGAAGCTTATAACTCAAACCATATTCACATTGCAATAGGGCAACTCAACCCTAGTGGACAGAGCACGAACAGCCCAGGAAATCTCACTGATTCCGCTTTGGGGAGCTTCCATTGTCACCACCTTCTGCTGGGAGACTGCAAACGGTTAACGTCATTGTCCATTTGTACCTTGTTGGTAGATGCCTAGACAGGAACGGGTAGGTGGGGGTGGGGGTGGGAGAAGTGGAAGGGTATAGCTAGTAGGAGTTCTGTTTATTTAGGACAGAAATCCTGGAAATGGTGGGGCACAGGCTGGCTAAACCTGCAGATCATGGTCTGATCCTAAAGAAAGATTAAAAAAGGAAGAATTCTTCAATTTGAGATATGGAATAATATCCAGAGGTACACCGTGTGAAAATAGCATTTCCCTAACAAACGACAGACTGGAGAATCATGTCTGGGCAAACGAAGGTGGGGGGGGGGGGAATAAAGTAAAAATGAACTTTTTTTTTCTTTCCGACACTGAATCTCACTTGGAATGGCATTCAAGCTGGCAGGGGAGCTGGGTGTGAGTCAGTGCTTACATGTGAATCAGTGAAAAGCGATGGAGGAGTTCGAGCAGTGATGTCAGTGCACAAATCATCTCCTCAAACATTGACATTTACTGGACCAACTCTCCACACCCAACTCACATTCCACCAATTCCCTGCTGCATTCCGTTTCATAAGCTGGTTGGAAAAACAATATTCCTCTATCCCAGTCATTGGGGAAACATTGACACACTATCACTTTGAACTGTGCTAGTTCAAAAAGTGTGCTCAGCCCTGTTAACAGCAGCAAGGGAGGGAATACTTGAAGAGGCTTTCACAACCCCTGGACTTTCCGATGCACTCAGCCAATTAAATGAACATGAATAAGAGCAGATGTGGGCCTTTCGATCCCTTGGACCTGCTCTACCATTTAATGCATCGAGTTCCACATTCCCATCTACCCCTGATAACCCTCTTGTCATCTGCCTTGAATCTATCCACCATCACACCTCACTGCAGTAGAAATTAAGCCCCATTATTAACTTGTGATTACTTTGGGAATATTGATATCACAGCAAGCAAAGACCTCAGTTTACCTGTTGGATAGATCCCAGTTAACGGAGAACATGGATCAGGTTTTTGCTCCCAACAGGAGCTAAATGATTTTAAACAGAGGAAAACAAATTGTGAACTGTCGACATTTAACTAGAGCATTCAGAACAGATTTGCCAAGATGTTGTCAGGCTTAGAGAGTTTGGGTTAGTTATGGGAGAGGCTGGGACATTTTCTCCCCCCACCAGAGCGTAGGAGGTTGAGGGGTGACTTCATAGAGGTTCATAAAATATCAGAGGTGTAGATAGGATGAATGGCTGGTATCTTTTTCCTAGGGTGGGGGATTTCAAGACTGGGTGGGCAAATTTTTTAAGGTGAGAGGAAAAGAATTTAAAATAGACATGAGGGGCAACGTTTTTGGTTTACGAGTGTGGTTTGTGTGGGGAATGAACCTCCAGAGGAAGTGGTGGACGTAGGTACAGGTACAGGTACAATATTTAACAGACATTTGGGATAAGTTTGTGAAGCAGAAACATTTGGAGGGAGAAGCACACAATGGGTCAGGCAGCAGAGGAACAGGAAAGTCAACATTTCGGGTTTATATCCTTCATCAGGGTGAAACATCAGCTTTTCTGCTCCTCTGATGCTGCCTGACTTGCTGTAGTCCTCCAGCTCCACATTGTATTGACTCCGACTCCAGCGCCGGCAGTTTTTACAACCTCCAATGTCTGGAGGGATATGGGCCAAGCACAAGCAGGTGGGGCTAGTTTAGTTTGGGATTATGGTTAGCATGGACTGAAGAGTCGTTTCCATGCTGTATGACTCTAACTCCCTCTTCTAAAGCACCTCTACACACTATTTTTAAAATCAGTGTTGCAGGTGGTGATGAAAATGAAATCTATGGTACTAACACAATGACCCCAGTCCTCAGGATTCAATGCAGTGTTCTGTTCCTTCCATTTCAGTTCACAATCAAAAATGCAGGAAAATAAAACTGACTACTTCTGTCTTAAAAATATTCGAAGGCATCACTTCCACTGTCAAAGAATCCCAAAGTTGCACAGGCCTCAAAAAAAAAAGTTCTCATCTCTATCCTGAAAGGCTGACCACTCATTCTAAAACCGTGCGCTCCTCATTCTGGACAGACCCGCAAGGAAAAACACCCACCTTGCCAGAAACTTTCAGGATCTTAAGCACTTCAATACAAATAACAAAAGTCACGCTTCTAAATTCTAGGGGAAACCATCTTAGCCCACCTAATCCTTCCTCATAAGGCAATACATTTATTCCAAAATATGAAATCGAGGAGTTGAAAGATACAAGAGGAATTAAACATCAAAGGACGTTATGCTTCAATTCTGCAGGGAATTGATGAGATTATATCTCAAATGCTCTGATAAACAAAATAAAGAAATGTGGATGCTGGAAACTTGTAACAAAAGAGAAATTGCTGGACAAACTCTGCAGGTCTAGCAGCATCTGTGGAGGGGGAAAATAAGAAGAGTCAATACTGAGTTCAGTGACTGTTCTTCAGGACTAACAATGCTGCCAGATCTGCTGTGTTTCCTCCAGCAAGTTCTCTTTTTGTTACAAGTTTCCAGCATCCACATTTCTTTATTTTGTTTATCACAGCATTTGAGATATAATCTCATCAATTCCCTGCAGAATTGAAGCATAACATCCTTTGATGTTTAATTCCTCTTGTATCTTTCAACTTCTTGAATTTTAAATGTTGCACCTGTTATAACATTCTGGCAGCTAATTAATGCATAACATGATTTTATAAGCAGCACTGTAAAATGAGTGGATCATTGGTTTTGTCCCAAGATGTTGACAGAAGTAAATTGCTGGAGTAGTGCCTGAGCCTACAATCTTTGACTCAGAAGGGAGTGTATAACAACTGACAGTCTGTCACACAAACCAGCTTTCCATCCGTTGACTCCAACTGTACTTTCCCCTGCCTCAGGAAAGCCGCCAGCATTATCAAAGACCCCTGTCACCCTGGTCATATTCCCTTGCACACGCTTCAGTTGAGCAGAAGATATGAAAACTTGAATACATGTACAAAGATTCGAGAACAGTTTCTTCCCCACTTATCGGATTTTTGAACAGACCTCTTAAACGTTAATCTCTCTCCACCTTCTGTGGATGTAACACTGTATCCTGCACTATTCTATGACCTGATGCACATTGTACCATACAGTCTGTATAGTATGCAAAACAACACTTTTCCCTGTATCTCAGTATATGTGACAACAATAAATCAAACTTGAACTCCAACAGAGTGAACCACATCCCAACTACATAGTGCTCAGGGAATCTTCAAAATCCATCTAATCCCTTTGACGATGCAGCACTCCCTCAGTTCTGGGCCCGGATGTATTTACAAATCCAGCTCTTGGGACAGAATTCAAACCTACAATCTTGTGACTTGTTAATTTTAAAAAAAATTCACAGGACGAGGGCATCACTGACCAGTATTTAATGCCCTTCACACTGGGGAGAGTGGAGGAGAGCTGCTTTTTTGAACCACTGCAATTCCATTTGTAGTGGCAGTGGTCACGGCTTTGGAAGGTGCTGCTAAAGGAACCTTGGTGAGTTGCTGCAGCGCATCTTCTAGGTAGTTGCTGCATCAGTGAGGGAGGATGTGAATGAAGATGATGGTGGCCAATGGGAAGCCAATCATTACCGTGAGTGTCACACAGCAAGCGTCGCATTTAACGTCAAGATGGCCAAGTTTCAAAGCGAAAGCAAGACTTAAATGGTGCTTGTTCCTTCCAACTCTTGGAAGGAAAGCAATTAACTTCTCCATGGCCTCAAGTGGCATTTATTGACACCTTGTGCCAATGAGACTCAAATAATAAAATTCTACTCTTGCACTGCAGCACTAAGATTCCTCAAACAGCACCTTCTAAACCCATAACCCCTTCCATCTAGAAGGACAAGGGCAGCAGATACACGGGAACACCACCACCTCCAAGTTCCCCGCCAAGCCACTCACCATCCTGACTTGAAGATAATGTCACCATTCCTTTTGGTGTCAGTGGGTCAAAATCCTGGAATTCTCTCCCCAATGTCATGATAGATGTTGCAACAGCACACGGGACTGCAGTAGTTCAGGAAGGCAGCTCACCACCATCTTGACAGCCACTGGGAACGGGCAATAAATGCTGGCCAGCCGGTGATACCCACGTCCCATTAAGGAATGAAAGAACCTTGTTACCAAACCAAAGCCCAGGAGCCTGACAAGTTGCTACATCCTCTATTAAGAGCGCAGAGCGAATAACATAAATCAAACCTCAAAGCTAGTACCTTTCTGCTCCACTCCAGCAATTCTAGCCTCTTGTGTCATTCCAATTTCAGTAACTCCACCATTGGCAGTGCTGATCGTGCCCCCAGGTCTGGAAATTCCATCTTAAACTTTCTCCTCCTTAGTTCAGCAAATCACTCATCGGCTTGGTGTTAAATTTTTTGTCGGATTTACGTTGTTGCGAAGGACGTGGTACAGCATTAAAGGGGCTATCTAAAAGGAGGGTAGTAGTTGTTCTTGCTGTAGCTCAGCAGATTCGTACAGGGAGCGCACAAATTCCCTGGGCCCGTCTGGGAGCTGCGTCCCTCTGACAGCCGACAACCAGACAGACAGTCTCCATTTGTCTGTGAGCACTCAGACAGCATGGAAGTAGGTCTTCCAGTGCCGAGCATGTTTCCGAAACTGAAGTAGTTGGATTTGCCTGCTCTTGTCAATTTAGAGAGTTGATCCCATATCCCTCTGAACCCTTCCTATTTATGAACCTATCCAGGTGCCTTTTAAAAGCTATAAAATTGTACCAGTACCCACCAGTTCACTCCATATGTGCACTACCTTGTGTGTGAAAAAGTCGCCCCTCAGGTCCCTTTCAATTTAAAAACTATGCTCTAATTTTGGTCTCCCCTCTACCCTAGGGAAAAGACCTTTGCTATTCACCTTATCTATCCCCCTCAGTATTTTATAAACCTCTATTCGGTCACCCTGCAACCTCCAATGGTCCAGGAAAAGAAGTCCCAGTCTATCCAGCCTCTCCTCCTAACTCAAACCCTCAAGTCCACGCAAAGTCCTTCTATATCCTTTCTGCATCCTTTCCAGTTTAGTAACATCCTTCCTACCGAAGGATGACCAGAATTGTACACAGAGTATTCCAATAGTGGCCCCATGTAAACTGCCCAGTGCTGATACAGCCTCGCTCCTCTGCTGACGTTAAGGCTGAGCTTGAGAAACAAAAGGGAATGCCCAAATGCTTTGGTGCTTACTCACCGTGGCCCAGGGGGACTCAGCAGGCCAGGAGGGCACATAGCTGTCTCGAGTTTGCAGCCACTGGCAGTAAATTGATGTTGAAATCTCACTGTTAACCTGGAGGGAGGAGCTCGTCAGTGAACTGTCAACCAGCCACCCAGGGTGAGGGTCGGGGGGAGAAAGAAAACAGCAAACAGTTCACTGGCTGCCTGATCTCATCTGGGCTGAGTTATCACAACCGTGCTCCTATTACAGTCTCTGTTCTTTTAGCTACAGCTATAACAAAAAAACAAAACAGGTCTCCCGCTTTCCCTGTCGCCTTCCAAAGTGTTGACTCCACGCCAAGGCAAGGACCATTGCTGTCCTCCATCCTGGGCATTGCGCCGTGAGCGTGTCAGCAACTAAACACAGAAAAATAGAAAATAGCAGCTGTAGGCCATTTGGCCCCAAGAGCCCGTTCTAAAGTTCAATACAGTTAAGGCTGATCATCCAACTCAGCGCCTCGTTCCTGCTTTCTGTGCATACGTTTCGATTCCTTCAGCACTAAAAGCTACTTCTAATTCCTACTTGAAAACGATGTTTGCAGCTCAAGCACTTTCTGAGACAGAGTGTTCAACCACTCTCTGGACGAAGAAATTTCTCATCTAAAGTGGCCTAGCCTGTATCCTTGTGCTGCAGCCCCCACTGGGACCAACACAGTGAGGCTGGCTGCTGTACCAGAGGCCTATGTGTACTCACACCTGTACATCCATGCTCTCTGGACAGAGAGACTTGCAGCCAGTTTTCCACTCACTAACCAGGCAAAAAAGAAACAACGTGCCACGAACCTCTCAGGGGCAAGGATTGGACACAGATCGCACTCACCTCTAATGCCAGCCTCCTGATTCAAGCACTCTCACCTCGGAGCAAATGGGTCACTGCTCCTGGTCCCGCACCACAGAAAGTGGAATGCAAAATCTAGACCGATGTTCTAATTCAGCACTGAGGAATAGCAGCCCCTGCTATTTTTTGCATGGCACAATTAACTACAGCCCCGTGGTCACTGTTTTAAACAAAGAACAGGGGGAGATCTCCTTGCTGCATTCAGCCAAAATCTATTCACAAACAAAAACAATTTAAAACACAGGTCATCCAGTCCTTATCAGACTGCTCAGAAAGGCAGAAATTGCTGGAAGAGCACAACAAATCCAGGACCATCTGCGAAGTGTAATCAATTAGAGTTCACATTTCAGCTCCTCAGAACAGTTCTGAGCAAGGGTCACCAGACCCAAAACTCTGACTTTCTCTCCACAGATCCTGCCAGGCCTGCTCAGCTTTTCCAGGAACTTCTGATTTTGTTTCTGATTTATAGTGCCTGCAGTTCTTTCGGTTCTTACTAAATTGCTGTTTGTGGGAGTTTACAGTGGGCAAACATACCCAAGGTGCCATTCAGCTCACCAAAGGAGCAACGTTTAATTGGCTTGGGCGACAGTGCAAGAGAGAAGGAAAGGGATAATGAGGGAAAATTCAAACAGGAGAAAATTAAAGTAAGGGAGGAAAGGAGATAGAGGGAGTGTGTGAGAGAGAGGCGTGGAGAAGAAAATAAAAAAAAAGAGATTAACAAAAAGAGAAAAATGGAAGATCAATGATTAGAGAAAGACAGAGGCAAGAGAAAAAGCGAACAATTGAGAGAGAGAGACACACACACAGAGACACGGGAAAAGAGAGCGAGGAGAGATAATTGTGAGGAGTTTCTGGCTCCTGACCATTCACCTACCCCTGTATCAAGGTGGGGCTTGTCCAGATTGAGCCTGAACTGCAATGTCTACCACACTGGAGAGAGCTTTCTGAACAACGCAGCTCGGTTCAGAGAGGAGGCAACACTTGGGCAAAAGATATGCACCACAGGAGGGCAGAGACTACAGCGTAGCAGAGACACATTGGCCAAAAACACAAAGAGGGAGACAGGAGCAGGGCTCCAGCTGCCGGGAGGCGTAGCTTCCTGTTAACTTGGTTGTAAAACACAGACGTGCCCCAACAAGTAACCGGCTCCAACCCTCTCTATTCACATTCCCAAAACGTCCAGCTCTCAACTGTCCGCTGTCACAGGCCCACAGTGAGAACTTTCACAATATATAGCACTTTTAACAGGGCAAGAAATGTGCAAAGGCGTTTCACAGAAGCATCAACAAAAAAAAAGTACCACAGGAGACATCTGGATAGGGGGCTGAAAGCTCAGACAATGAGGTAGATTTTAAGAAGTATCTTAACGATTGGTGGTGGCAGGGGGGAGGGAGGAGAGAAAGAGAGAGGCAAGGGGTAGACACTCAGACAGTTAGAAAGGGAATTCCAGAGTTTGGGACTCAGGACTCAGAGGTATCAAAGTTGGGAGTGTTCAAGAGTCCAGAATTGGAGGGAGAAACAGAGATCTTGCAAGATTGATTTTCCTTCATGACATGACAGAGACAGACAAATTGAAGAGCAAGGCCATAAAGGGATTTGTCAATGGGGAGGCCTAATAGTATCATCACGAGACTGTTAATCGAGAGACCCAGGTAATGGTCTGGGGATCCAAGCTCAAATCCCACCAGACCTGGGATTAAGAACTGAATGATGACTGTGGCTCCATTGTCGATCATCAGAAAATCCCATCTGGTTCACTAATGTTTCCAAGATAGTAGGAACTGCAGATGCTGGAGAATCTGAGATAACAAGGTATAGAGCTGGATGAACACAGCAGGCCAAGCAGCATCAGAGGAGCAGGAAAGCTGACGTTTCGGGCCTAGACCCTTCTTCAGAAATGCTGACATTTCAGGTTATCTCAGGTTCACTAATGTCCTTTAGGGAAGGAAACTGCCATCCTCACCCAGTCTGGCCTACATGTAACTCCAGACCCACAGCAATGTGGTTGACTCTGAACAGCCCTCTGGACAATTAGGGATGGGCAATAAATGCTGCCTAGCCAGCGATGCCCCTCATCCCATGAATCAGTAAAGAAATTTGTAAGTGAGGAAGGAGAATTCTAAAACCAAAATGCTGTTTTAGGAGAGGTCGATGAAAGTCAGCCAGCACAGAATGGTGGTGGTGAACAAGATGTTGTAAGTTGGGGCAGTAGGAGACTGCAAGTTTTGAGGTTGACAGACACTATAAAGTGGAACACGAGCAAAGAGGGCACTGGATTAGACAGGCCTGGAGGCCAAAGGCACACTGAGGGATTCAGTAGCAGATGAACCCCATTCTTTAAAAACAGTATTTTTCTTTTATAATGAAGATGGAAGGAGGCAGCCTCAGTGAGGACAGGAAGGGGAGCTGGAAGCCTGAAGCTAAATAAAATGTTATGGTGGGTTTGAGAGGGGACAACATGAGTAAGCTTTCTTCTTTCAAAACCTGATTAACGATCTGAAAGGACACAAAGTGCATTCACTAATAACTTTCAAGAGCAACTTGAATAAACAACTGGAAAGAAAGAAACTTGGAAAGGCAAGGGGAAACTGTGAGGGGGTCAGAGGGGGAAAAGTGAGAATATCTGGGGCTCCAAAGAGCCATCACTGGAATATGGACTGAATGGTCACCTTCTGTGCTATGACTCCTGGCATCCTGCAAATCCAGGGCAAGGGGTACAAAGTTGATTGCTGTGTGTTACGAACACGCTGGAAGTTGAGAAGACTGGAATAGTTGAACAAGACGGTGAGTAAATGTTTGAAGACAGCTTGCAGAGAGAGTGGGAAGCCTGTGCTACGAGCAAAACAATAAGCAGGATTTGGCGAGCCCTCCGCAAACTGGGACTGGGACAGATACAGCTCTCTCTCTCGGACGTCACTTCATCTGGCTTGCATTAGAAAGCAGAGGAAGCTCTATTTTGAAACAAGAATTATTCAGCACTGCTGCCTCTCAGCAATTCCATTCAGAGTTTACTTCCCCCTCACTGACCTCAGCAGAGCTGGGCTTTGATTCACTGCTTCCTTCCCACCACCCCCAAACAACCCACCAGGAAAATGGGACATTTGACACACCCTCTCTCTCACTCTTCCCCCCACCCCCCCCCCACCACCCCCAACCCCTCTTCCCTGGGTGCCAGACCCCTGCTGTGGTTGGGTGGGTAACCGGGCCTGGCAGCCTTTCCCCAAACCTCTCCTGATGTTTAAATACAAGACCAAGTAGTAAGCACCGATTGTCTGTTCAACTGCAACAGGCTTCACTTTAAAGACCAGTACCCTTTCTTCACACATATACAGACTCAGACTTGAGCCTGGGGGTTGTGCTAATCTTGCCCACTTTGCTGGAGAGTGGGCACAAAATGACAACCCCCCCCCCCCCCCCCCCCCGCCCAAAACACACCGCATTTAGCAGCTTGCCATAACTTGTTAAAACTGTTTCGGACAGAACAAACACTAATTCTGAGAGATGGTGGCTACTGGAGCCTGCAACTCAAAGCCGTCACACGTCCGTGTGAAGGGGCCCCTTGCTGATTCTGCTCCCTCCCTCTCAGCTCAGGGCATGCCCAGACACCTGACTGTACAATTCACAGTCCTATCTGATTAACTAGAGGCCTAGTCTGCTCTCCCTGGCCACAGGATCATAGAACAGAGGACAGGCTCTGCAGACTGTCGAGTCTGCACCCACTCACATTTCAACTATTTTTAAAAAGGTTGAAGTTTCCCTCTTCCAATACAGTGCATTCTAGATTCACATCACCCTCTCGGTGAAACATTTTTACTCAAGTCCCATCTAAACATCTTGTTTTTCCCTTTAAAATTATGTCCCCTTAACTAAGGGGAACACTGCTTCATATGCACCCGGTCCAAGCCTCTCAATCTGATACACCTCTATCAGGTCACCTCTCAGCCTTCTCTGTGCTAAAGAAAATAGCCCAGTAAACATAGAAGATCCCACAGTACTGCTGGAAGAACAGGAGAGCTCTCCCTGGTGTCTTGGCCAATATCTATCCCTCAAACAAACATTCTCTGGTCATGGTCACACTGTTGTTTGTGTGAGTTCGCTGTGCATTCACTGACAGCCTCATTTTATGTTACAAAAATAACCATGCCCCTAAAAGCACTCCATTACCTGTAAAGCACTTGATGTCTCACGATTGCAAAAGTAGCTACATAAATGCAAAAGCTGTTGCTGTGAAGTCTCAGTCCTCCGCCACGCAACTCAAACTTATTTTACACTCGCATTCCCCAAAACAGCCGATAAAATTAAACATTTCTCCCTGGCTAGGATTGAAATCCCACAGAAAAAGACAGCTCCACTTACTTAGAGGCCTTAAGTTAGATCCAACACTAAATGTCATTTTCACTGGAAGAGTAAGAGTCTTATAAACATTGCCTTCTCTGACCCACAAGTGTTCTCACGCCAGGTTCTCTCTGATGTAGCCAGGACTGAATGGCAGCTTTCAAACCCAGTCATTAAAACCATATTCCTCAGCTAGATAAATATTTGAACTCATCCGAAGGGAAAGTTGCCAATGATGCAGATTGAATATTTTTCCGCTTTTAGATGCATTGTCTGCAAAGACTCCAACAGCAGGTACAACGTGGGGTTTGATACAGAATAAGTCTCCTACTACACTTCTAAACTGACAGTAAAGCTCCCTCGAGACACTGCCCCTCCCAGGTCAGGGAGGGCACAGGGTTCGACACAGAGATAAGTGCCCTCTATTCTCTAAACTGAACCCAAGACCCTGCCAATTAAACAATCCGAGGGCACAGACAGCACGAGGCTGGTGACAGCACAGGGCTGGATAGAGAGTAAAGCTCCCCTGGCACGGTCCCCATCAAACACTCACTGCCAGGTCAGTGACATCATGGGGTTTACAAGTAAGGCTCTCTCGACTCTGTCCCCTTCCAGAGCCAGGGAAGTTGAAAAGCTATCTCCAGCAACTCTTTCCTACTCTGATGCAATCCCAATGGGGCCGGCTCACGTGTCTTTTAGGGGCTCAGTATAATTATAGTTTTGAATGCTGGATTTGCAATACAAAAGCAGGCAGCTTGTACAGAGAGTGACTCTCAGCCTAACATGCTGACTCAGTTTCCCTTGGGCTGCAGTCCAACACCGAAGGTACCCAGTCGGCAGAAATCACTGCTGGTGCTTTTGCGCAAGGCAGCTGTTTTCATTATTTAATTACCTACTTCTGCCAAGAGTCAAACAGTCATGAAAGCCAAAAACTGGTAACCTAGCGACGATGACCAAAATAGTGGGAGAGGTTCAAAATGACCCGTGATCAGTCCTCCACCACTGGCCAGTGTAGAAGATTCACTGCTGATCAGACACTCCCCCATCACACACTGCAAGAGAGGCCCGCATTCTGCCTTCTCTCAGATACATTCCAGCAACAGGCAGAGAAAAACCATTGGTCATTCTGCCATCAGATACCATACAAAAATCCATGCCATGTCACTAAGATACACAGCACTCAGACAAACCCTTTGGTGCAAATCTTCCATGCTGACTAGATTTCCTATATGGATCTAGTCCCATTCGATACACCCCCATCCAGATGCCTTTTAAATGTTGTACCAGCCTCTATCACTTTCTTCTGGCAGCTCATTCCATATATGCACCATCTTCTGTGCAAAATACTTGTCTTAGGTCCCTTTTATATCTTTCCCCTCTCACCTTAAACCCATGCCCTCTAGTTTTCGACTCTCCCACACCAGAGAAAGGACCGTGACCCTGTCCATGCCCCTCATGATTTTATAAACTTCTATCAGGTCACCCCTCAGCTTCTGATGGTCCAGGGAAAATAGCCCCAACCTAGCTCAAACCGTCCAACTCTAGCAACATCCTTGTAAAATCTTTCCTGAACCTTTTCAAGTTTCTCAACATCCTTCCTATAGCAGGGAGACCAGAACTGCAAGCAATGCTCCAAAAATGGCCCAACCAGTGCCCTGTACAGCTGCAACATGATCTCCAAATTCCTACACTCAGTGCACTGACCAATAAAGGTACGCGTACCAAACACATTCTTCACTATCCTATCTACCTGCGACTCCACTTTCAACAAAGTGTGAACCTGCACTCCAAGGTCTCTTTGCTCAGCAACGCTCCCCAGGAACTTACATTAAGTGAGTAAGTCCTGCCCTGATTTGCCCTTCCAAAATGCAGCACCCATTTAGTGAAGGGAATCTGTTGTCCATACATCCATTATCCGGTTTCAACCTCTGCAGTGGCCCCAGCAAGCCACTCAGTTCAGGGACAATTAGGAATAGGCCCCAAATGTTGGCCTTTTCAGAGACGTCCACATCCTAGCAGCACTTGTACTGGGGGCAGGATGAGTAAGAGTCCACTTGGCTCAGTGGTTAGCCCTGCTGCCTCACAGTGCCAGGGACACAGGTTCAATTCCACCCTCGCGCAGCTGTCTGTGTGGAGTTTGCACGTCCTCTCAATGTCTGCGTGGGCTTCCTCTGGGTGCTCCGATTTCCTCCCACAGTCCAAAGATGTGCAGGTTGGATGAACTGGCCATGCTAAATTGCCCCAGAGTGCTCAGGGATGTGTAGATTAGATGAGTTACAGAAGGAAGGGTCTTAGTGGGATGCTCCGAGGTTCAGTGTGGACTTGCTGGGCCAAAGGGCCTGCTCTGCACTGTTGGGATTCTATGATCTATGTGTACGTTGATGTCTGCCACAGCAGAGCCCAGATTTCCACTGGATAAGGGAATTTCTAATTGGAATGGGGACCAACAATTATTGTGCTTTCCTAATTGCCCAGAGTTCAGTTAAGCCTCAACCACATCACACATTGGCTAGACTAGGTAAAGACAACAGATTTCCTTCCTCAAAGGACATTGTCACAAGCACCCACCTGGTTCACCAAATACAACGACTAACCGGTTGCCTTTTGGCTAGTTTTTATTCCAGATCGGTACCGAATTCAAATGTCATAATCTGCCACCGTGTGATTCGAACCCATGACAACAGAACAATAGACTGGGTGCCTGGATTTCTAGGCCAGTGATATTACCATGACACCTTCACCACGCACCCCCCACCCCCCTTCCTGCTTCTTTCAATGTGGAAACCCCAAGCAATCAGAAACATTCCAGTCACTTGGTGCAACGGACTGAGTCCTCAGCACTAAAATTATTTTGGTGATGAGGCCAAGACAGCTTATGTTGATATAGTGCCTTGCATTACAAGTACCAAGGCAGTGAGAGACTGGGGCCTCACACATGTATCAAAATTAAAGAACTGTTAGCCTTTACTTCAATGGGGTTCAGATACTGAAAGTGGACTGATGCATCAGTTCTTGATCTGAATCTGACCCCAGATGGGTTCTGAGCCAGCGTGTTGCTTCCCACAACATCTCTCGAAGGAAACATTCTAGTTATCTTTAATCAATTTGCTCAGACATGTCACCTAATAACTTTGGAGTAAGTGGGACTTGGGCCTGGGCCACCTGGTCCAGAAGTAGGGGCACTAACACAAGACCCTAGTGGAGATATTCTATACTGATGGGTACGGGAACAGGCCAGAGCCACCAGAATTAAAAAGGGTTTAAAAAGTTATGCCACAATGATAGACTGTATAAATGTGGTTTGCCAAATTCAGAAGCTTGATGGGTGGTCTAATGGATTGCCTGAGAGTGAGAAAGGAATTCAATAGGGTCAATACAGAGCAACTATTTCCTCTGTGTGTGTTGGGGTGGGGCAGTCCAGATTAAGGTGACACTTGTCTTAGAATTCCAGCAAGTTTACTCAGGCCAGGTTGGGGGTCGGTGCATCTTGAAGCAATTTGTTCTCCAAAAGGTTCAAGAAGGCAGCTCACCCACCTTCTGAAGGGTGACTAACGACACCAATAAACGCTGGTTAGCCACACGAAAAGGTACAGCCTCTCCATCTGGAGCTAATTGAATGGCGAGCTAATTTGATGCTGAATCTCTTGAGCGGTAGCCAATTGAGAGGAAGCTGCCAAGGTACGGGAAGAGCTCAACATCTTCTAGGGTGTCTCCTTCATATGTTTGGCACCTGTTACAAACAAATAAGGGCTGAAACATCACGCACCCCCTCCCACCCCAAATCGTTTAACTTCTCTCTTTCCCTCCCAAATTTAAAGAAAGGAGACCGACGTTTCCATCTTGCACCTCAAATATAGCGTGATCTAGGTTTGGATTTAGAAACTAGGTGGGCGGGTGCATCTCTTTCACCAACAGCATCCACATCATCGCTGTCACTAGCGGCAGAGCCTGGCAGGATCGATAATCAAATACAGCTGATGCTGGAGTTCAGAATTAAATACACAAAGGGCTTGAGGCCTAGCACTATTTGTGGAGACAGAGAGAAACAACATTAACATCGAGTCTGGTAGGCCACTTTTTCAGAGCTCTGAACTCAAATTGGAATGGAGATATTGACTGTCTCTCTCTCTCTCTCTCTCTCTGGAGCAGCTGATCCCTGCAGACCTGACCTGGAAGTAGCTGCCTCCTCAGCTCCCGCTATTACTACAGCCATGATGTGTGGCTAGGCCCAGGTCCCTGCATACGTGGTTCCAGACACCTTCGCAGAAGAGAAGGCATAGATTTTAAGATCTGGATATTTTTCTTTTGGCTTTCTTTTATTTTTGTTGCTTTTTAAAAAATTCTGCTTTTGTAGCCAAACGGTGCCTGAGAATGGTTACTTTGTCTACTTTTCACTGCGCTCATGTATTCCTACACTTGACTACATGTGACAATAAAAGCTAATTCTAAAATATAATTAATTCTAACATTCGGGTCTTAGTGCACTTAAGAGCGATGCTCACTCCAACGGGCCATTAGAGTTTTATAGGGACTGAAGTGCCTCCTCCTGTTCCTATAAAGCATCATTCACAGTAGATGGTGATAACTCTGTTGGTTTGGCTCTGGTCCATCTAACTTCTCACTTACACTTCGTTGACAGATGGTGAGCTGCGGCACAGACTGAACACTACTATGAACATGTTAAACTGCAAGGTGGAGCTGAGGGGCACAGAGAGAGAGCTCCAATATCACATCCAACACAACTTCTAAACACCACTCGATGTAAATACAGCGTTTGTCCTAAACTTTGTTTAGGCCTGGGGCATATTTTGAGTAGAATCATACTGCGATAAGGTACTGCAAAAGCATAAATGTGCCGCCTTCATGTAGCATCTATAGTGGTCACCGGATTTCCCACCGTTTTGCAAATAATGTTATACTTTTGAGTTTGTAGACTGTTATAATATATGAAACGTAGCAGCTAATTCACACATAGATCAAAACATTCCACAACAGTGTGGTAATGGACCACTGATTCAGATAAATATTTACTAGGACACAGGGGAGAACTTCTCTGCTTTTTCTTGAAATAGTGCCACGGGAGACTTTACTTCCACTCAAGTACACACATGGGGCCACAGTTAACATCACATCAGAAAGATAGCCCTCCCAGCAGAGCAGGATGGACAGCCCTGCCACGTGGCTACAGTGCCAGTGGGGATGGGTCTGGCACCGTACAACACTGGGGTACAGTGCCAGTGGGAACACACATGCTCCTGGCATTTTTTTATTTGCCAGCATTCCAGGAATATAATTGATAGCCTACTTCATTCTTCCCAATACAGGGTGGAAAAATCCCCAGCAATGTGACACATACAAACATTTCACATGAATTTTTTTGGCAGACTGATTAAAATGTCTCTCAGATCTCAGTACTGCAACCAAATGGAACCTCAACCCTCATTGTTGGACAGAAACCATGTGAAAGCCAGGGTCTCAGAGCAGCATTCAAACCACTGAGACCTCAGTACCCATAGACAGGGAACTAGAAACATTTAAAACTAATACAGTATAAATTGAGAAATATTGTCCAGGGGGGTGTCAGGTGTTGAGAGGAGCTTCCAAGCAGAGGGTGGTGACTTATCACAGATCACCTTCATGCACATCTGTAACATTGTCCAACTTCATCCTGTCACAACTCATTGGTTGCTGAAACCCTGATCCACATCTTAGCTGTCTCTAGATTTGACAATTTCAAAGTACTCTGGATGACCTTTCAGTTTCCACCACCTTGAAAACTTCAGCTCAACCAAAACTCTATACCAACACGCACACCAAGTCCTGCCCTTAATACTCCAAATGATTCCCGTCCTACATTAGCTTGCTAATTCTAAAATCCATCTCCTGGTTTTCACATCACTCCATGCCTTCACCCAGACCTATCTTTCCCAAACAGCTGTTTCACCAACAAGCTTCCAACCAAAGATCAGAAACGGGAACATTCACTGATGACTGCGCAACGCTCAGCACCACCTGTGACTCTGGAGATACCAAAGCAGTTTACGTCCACACCAGGTCTTACGAGTAACATTCACGCGACAGAACTGCAGGCAATCACTGCCGCTTAACAAGAAAGAATCTGACCATTACCACCTGACAATCAGATGACCATCACTGAATTCCCCAACGATCACCATCCTGGGGTTAGCTCTGATCAGAAACTGGGCTTGATTGGTCATTTAACTACTGTGGCTAACTCACTCACCTCCTGGCTCCCCCAAGTCTGTTCACCATCTATGTGAGACAAGTGGGGAATGTGAAGGAACACACACAAGCCGCAGTGCATACCATCTACCAGATGCAGAAATTCACCAAGGCTCTTTACACGACCTCTACCATCTTAAAGAAAAGGGCAAATGCAGATACACAGGAACACAAACCCCTGCAAGTTTCCTTCTAAGCCACTCACCATCCTGACTTGGATATATATCACCGTCCCTGGGTCAAAATCCTGGAATCCCCTCCCTAACACCATCATGATGCCCTGACAACACGCAGACTGCAGCTGTTCAAGAAGGCAGCTCACCATGCCCTTCTCAAGATATCAAAGGCATCAAGGAGCATGGGAGAAAGCAGGTACATGGCGCTGAGATAGAGGATCAACCATGTGCTATTGAGTGGCACAGCAGACTCAAAAGGGCCAAATGGCCTACTCCTGCTCCTATTTTTGAACTGGAGTTGGGCAATAAATACTTAACATCTACATGTGATGAATTAATAGGAAGAAATTTCATCCTGGCCCACACCTTCAGGGATCTCTGTAATCCTCATAGCTGACCTCATATTCACTACAATTTAAGTCGCTCAACCATTGGTAGGCCCTTCGCTCTGAATTTCCATCTCCATCTCCATCTCTCCCTTTCTTTAAAGCTGACTTCAGTCATTTGTCATAATCTGGCTCAGTATCAAATACGGTTTGATACAGTCAGGTGGTTAGTTACTTACTGCAGGACTGCTAGCCTCTGGAATTGCTCATGTAACCACAGGAGTTAAATGACTAATCCAGCACAGTTTCTGGTCAATGGTAACCCCAGGATGTTGGTAGTGGGGAAATTATCAGAATGTGGCTCAGTATTAAATATGGTGTGAAGCACCTTGGAACAGTATTACATTGAAGGTGCTATATAAATGTAAGTGTTATTGCTCATGTCCTGGGTATGTTTGATGGAAACAGTTTAGAGTTAGCTTTACTTTCCGTTTACAAGAGTAGGAAGAGCTTTACTCTGTATCTAGCCTTGTGCTGTATCTGCCCAGGGAGTGCAGATGTTGATTCAAAAACAGTCCATTCTCAGCACTGAGTGATCAGTGTGAGAGAGAAACACTGCAATTAAAATATTTTGAAATGATCCACAATTATGTTTGGGGCAGAGATTGGGAAGAGTCTGTCGTTTGCATCTCTGCTTGCAACGACTGATTTTAAGTTTTAGAAGACACTTGCTGGTGGCATGGGGACAGGGTGGAGCATATACTGGTTTAGCATTTGTTTCTAATTTACTCTGCATTCCACCCCTCAACCCTTGGCTTCAAGGCCACATGTAGTGACTGGCATTGCATGCAGTCAAACTCAACAAGAACTTCCATTTATATAGTACTTCTGACAGAATAAATACCCCAGGTGCTTTAACAGACCACCAGAAAACAGAATATGACAATCAATCACTTAAGTAAATACTGGGTCAGTTGACTAAATGCGCAGGATATTCAGCTTCCATCATGGTCAGCACGGATATACCTGACGCAGTTCAGACCAGGCTGGCCTCGCTGATGTGGGGTGCGCTGCTGTTTGATAAAGGCTGTATGAAAATTAATTGAAATTTCTTGGGTTTCTGCTCCTCTCTGATAGTCAATGATCACTAGAGAGATGGATGTGTGCTAATATCAAGGGGTGACAGGATCTGATAGGATTGTGATGCCTTCTGCTGTTGAATACCCACCAGGCTCACACAGAGGCTTGGCTATGTACTCCAGAATAGAGGCATAGAGGCAGAGGTGGAAGGAATCAGGAAGTATGAGCAATATTGGGACAAACGAACAGTTGAAAAGTTGTAGTTTTAAAAGGAAGCATTTTCCGGTAAAGCAACAACCTGTGTTGATGGATTGCCAAGGAAACAGACCACTGCAGAGAGATTTACCTACGCAGTGTGTCTAGAGGCTCCACTCAGTCAGCGTTAAAACCTAGGAACTGTCCCTGCAACAGGACATGCACACGTTCTGCAACTGGATCTTGCTGACTGCTCAGGAATTCCAAGATTGCAGATCAGAATTTCCTGGTGACACTTACTCTCCCAGAATTCCTTTCTTGGGAAAGAGTAATTTTTAAAAAATATTTCAGTGAAACCAAAATCCACATGTTCGTTCTTTATCCTCACAGTTAATCATTGCTGCCGCACAGAGAATTTAGCACAGTTTGCACCAAGATTCAAATTTTTACTAGCTGCAGATTCAGACCCATCTCCTTAAGATCTTAAAGGAAAGTGCCAATTTCTTGTTGGTTTCCAACTCTGCTGTATATCCAGGAATGCAAATGGATTACTGAACCATCAGGGGCATCACTACTGTCCTTAGCCAGGGACTTGGGCACAGCCAAGCCAATTGAATACATTATGTGTTCAGTAAGACAGAGACAGGAACATCAGTTGGACAACTCCAGGCCACCTCAGCACTTCAGGGCAAAGGTCAGATGATACAGCCCAGGTCCCAAACTCCACTTACCTTACACATTCACCCACACACAGGAAGGGAAACCCCAGGTCTCTCTCTCTCTGGAGAGAAGGGATCTTATCACTACCTTAAGGCAGACCTAACCCCTGCCCCACCAAACAGTGTAAATTACAGAGATACTTGACTCCCCAACAAGTTCCCCTGTCAGCAAAACAGGTACAAAACCAAGGCTTAACAAATCATTTATTCACACTGTAACAATGTTATGGGTCAGACACTTGCTATTGGGGCAGGGTGGGCACAAAACACACACCAGACTGTTGGCGGGGGGGGAGCGGTCAGAAACAGTGACACATCTTTAGCACTGCGATTCCACACTCCCCTTGTGGAGGCTGCAGGGATAGAGGGATCCCATTGGGATTGTGTGTCCCCTCAGGCTGGGATTCAGCCTCACCCGTCCTGTCCAGCTTCACCTGTCCAATCGAGCCCAGCCCATGCTCCAGCCTCACCTGCCTGTCCTGTCCTGTCCTGTCCTGTCCTGTCCTGTCCTGTCCTGCCCTGCCCTGCCCAGCCCGGGCATCAGCCTCACTTGCCCCAGCCCAGCCCGGGCATCAGCCTCACTTGCCCCAGCCCAGCCCGGGCTCCAGCCTCACTTGCCCCAGCCCAGCCCGGGCTCCAGCCTCACCTGCCTGTCCCGTGCCGTCCTGTCCTGTCCAGCCTCACCTGTACAACGCTAAACTCCGAGCAACTCCCTCTCAGATACTTTCCCCGCCGCTTGGATACATTGTGGCAAACCACTTACGTCATGACGCCAGCACGCAGCCACTGGGTCCTCGCCATATTAGGAGAGGGAGGGGGCGGGGCAGGAGCTGGGGGTGCTGTCCATACAAAGTCCTGACATGTGTCAGCCATTGCCATGGAAACGGTGTATGTGAGAGGCCGTCAGTGAGGCAAGTGCGGTAAGGTGTACTTCTGAAACACACACACACACACAGAGAACATTACAGCGCAGTACAGGCCCTTCGGCCCTCGATGTTGCGCCAACCTGTGAAACCAAACTGAAGCCCAGCTAACCTACAGCATTCCATTATCATCCATATGTTTATCCAATGACCATTTAAATGCTCTGAAGGCTGGCAAATGGCGCTTTCAATAACGTGCCAGTTAGGAAATCAATTCCTGTGAGTGGCATCAAAGCCAGAAGTGTTTCACTCAAATCTGTGGGTTGCACTACTTGAGCCAAGCTGACACGGTATCATACCACATGGACAGATGGCATTCTACCAAACATGTTAGTGTCAACCCATTGAGAATGCTTTTCAACTGCAATCTCCCGCTCCTGTATTACAGTACTACAAAGTTCTCCATTCCATGGCCTCTTTCATGGTCACTATCAAGTTTTATTCTAATGTATATTCGGGAAGTGTAGTCCATATCAAAATAACTCAGTTGAAACATTTTCCTCCAGTTTCAGTCCGCCCCCACCGAATGTTTTGTTAATTATTTACATCTTGGAAAAGTGCTACAGGATTGGATGTGCTAATTAACATCGTTGTTCAAAATGTAAAGAACAAAACAAAGGTAACTTCAGGGCAATATAATAAAGTGTGAAGCTGGATGAACACAGCAGCCAAGCAGCATCTCAGGAGCACAAAAGCTGACGTTTCGGGCCTAGACCCTTCAGGGCTGTTAACTTAACATCAGGTATTGGGCAATTTTTGGAGCCAATTACAAAGGTTCTAATAGCACAATCTTTAACAATATAATACAATCAAGCAGGGTCAGCAAGGCTTCATGAAATGGAAATCATGCCTGGTAAATGTAGTAGAATTCCTCTACTGTACAAGAAACTGAAAAAGGTTGACTTCATTCACATGATAAACTCCATCAGGTTATAAAAGACTCTTCCTGTGAAGAGCTAACTGCTTGTTCACTTGTGCATTGCACTATTTCAGTGACAGCAATGTGCAGTCACACTTAACTGTAGCCTACAGTCTCACAAGAAATTCCCATGTTAATTTTTATTTAATTAATTCATTGCCCATCCCTGATTGCCCAGAGGGCAGTTAAGAATCAACCACAATGCTGTGGGTCTGGAGTCACGTGTAGGTCAGACTGGGTAAGGATGGCAGTTTCCTTCCCTGAAGGACATTAGTGAACCAGATGGGTTTTAACAACAATCAACAATTGTTGTAATTCACCATCATCATTAAGCTAGCTCTGTATTTCAGATTTTTATCAGAATTAGAGTTTTACCATCTGCCACAATAGGATTCAAACCCATGTTCCAGAACATTAGCCTGGGGTTCTGGATTACGAGCCCAATTGTCGTATCTCCTACTCTACCCACCTGTCATTGACATGGACTGGAAGAATTTACAAATTGATCCTCAACCTCTTTGACCTCATTATGAATCCATCTTTCTTGACCATCAAGTTCTAGAGTGGATCCCAAACCCAGAGCTGTTGATTCCAAGTTGGGGATATTGCAGCACCAGACCTCCTGAGGATATTACTGACAAGTCCATCATTTGTTGCTCATTCCCAACTGAAGAGAATGGCTTTCTGTATTATTTCAGAGTCTTCAGTCACATATGGGCCACACCACGTAAGGATGCAGATTTGCTTCACTGAATTAAACCAGATAGGTTTTCAGAGTAATTGGTGATTGTTAGAGAGACTAGCTTTGTACTCCAGATTTAGTTATAAAATTTAAATTCCACCTGCAGTGGTGGTGGGATTTGAACCTGTGGTCCTGGATTACTCACCCAGTAACATGACCACAATGCTACTAAATCCCCTACTGTGCAATTGTCCCATCAAAAGGCTTCAACATGTAGGAAGGTCATTCAGCCCTAATGTCTCAGTTGGTGAGGTGAAGCTTACGGGTAGGGAACAAGCATCGTTACCCATTGTCTATGGAAACTAGACCCAGTAAAATGTCTGCAGAATAAATGGAATTGTTTTATGATAACCTCTGCTGACCCCCGGTCAAACTTTTACCTGGAACTCTGTTTTGAACACAACTCTGATCTATGCCATTCCCTCCACTGCCTCATCCCCTCTAAAAGTTTGTTTGAATGTTACTGTGTGGTGACTATGTGCACAAAACACTGTCTTTAAACTTTCAGTCCCAGCAATCGGTAAATGAATGCAAATAAGTAATCAGGACCAGTGGATTACAAGAACATTGAAGAGGATTGGCTCTAGAATGCACTTAACATTTTTTTCTGTGGCCATAACCCTCTCTGGTATTTCACACAGATGGTAGCAATCCCCTATCTGTTTCCTTTTGAAACAGCAGTTTTTAGGAAGTGACTTTGCCAGTCGACAAATGGAGCGTTAAAACTGAGAATGCGTTTGTCCAATGCAAAGTGGAAGTGGGCAGGCAGAAGTTGTGGCTGGAAAAGTCACTTCCTAATAACATGACAGTGTTACAGGTCCAACTGTCTGATCATGGAGGCTATAATTAAGGGAGAATATTTTTTATCTGCTGCAGGCATTAACTCATGCTGTGAAAAACCTACTAGCACCATCACTCAACGGAGGCAACAGAAAATAAAGGACTCGAATTTCTAAAGCATCTCACAATCTCAGTACTTTCTAAAATGCTTTACAATCAATTAACTATCTGCACAGCCAGCTCCCCTCTGAAAAAAAACGTGTTAATGAACCTAGACCCTTCATCAGAGACCCTTGCTGATGAAGGGTCTAGGCCCAAAACGTCAGCTTTTGTGCTCCTGAGATGCTGCTTGGCCTGCTGTGTTCATCCAGCTGCATACTTTGTTATCTTGGATTCTCCAGCATCTGCAGTTCCCATTATCTCTGTGTTAATGAACTTGTTTTAGTCTTTTTGATGGAAGGAGGAATGTTGACTCCAGGGTAAAGAGTAAAATGTCATGCACTTCTTTGAAATGTGCCTCAGGTTCTTAAGCAGGCATTTGATAGAACCTTGGACAGAGCAGCACATGCTCAGTAATGAACTGAGTGTCACCTTAGATTAGCTGCTCGGGAGCAGGATTTGAGCTCAAAACCTTTCAAACCTGAAGCAAAAGGACTACACAGTGAACCATCCTTGACAACTTGTTGATAGAACAAAATCTCACCGAAAAGTAAACAGAATGCTGGCTTTAGTGTCTAAAGCTTCAATGACACTTCCCCAATGAGCATTTAATATTTGTTAGCGAGAGGCTATTATTTGTATTCATTCATGGGATGTGGGCTTCACTGGAAGGGTCTGAATTTATTGCCCATTCTTAGCTACGCTTGCGAAGGTAGTGACTGCATTCTCAAACAACTCTCGTCCATTTTCTGAAAGAACACCTACAGTGCTGTTAGGGAGGTAGTTCATAAGAACAAAAGAGCATCAGAAATAGGAGCAGGAATAGGCCATTTGGCCCCTGAGCCTGCTCTGCCATTCACCAAGATCATGACTGATCTTTTGGTGGACTCAGCTCCACTTACCTGCCCACTCACCATAACCCTTGATTCATTTACCATTCAAAAATCTATCTATCTTTGCCTTAAAAACACTTAATGATATCGCCTCACTGAGCGGGCAATTCCACAGATTCACAACACTTTGGGTGAAGAGGTTCCTCCTCAGCTCAGTCCTACATCTGATTCAGAGATAGTGGGATCTGCCGATGCTGGAGAATCTGAGATAACAAGGTGTCAGAGGAGGCTGATGTTTCAGGCCTAGACCCTTTTTCAGAAAAGCGTTTATCTCTGCAACTCCTGAAACATACACTCATAGCAATGTGCCGGCATCTCCTGGCACTATAATCAAGCCTGCCCCAGCTCAGAGCCTCCCTCTCCCAGACTTCCATTTTCTGAAGAAGGGTTTAGGCCCGAAACGTCAACTTTCCTGCTCCTCTGATGCTGCTCGGCCTGCTGTATTCATCCAGATCTACACCTTGTTTAGCTCAAATTCTCCAGCATCTGCAGTTCCTACTATCTCTGAGGTCTTTTTCCCCGTTGTGGGGGAGTCCAAAACTAGAGAGTGTAAGTTTAGGGTTAGAAAGAAAGACATAAAAGGGGCCTAAGGGGAAACTTTTCCACACAGAAGGTGGTGGCTGTAAGGAATGAGCTGCCAGAAGAAGTGGTGGAGGCTGGTACAATTACAACATTTAAAAAGCATCTGGACGGGTATGTGAATAGGAAATGTTTAGAGGGATATGGACCAAATGCTGGCAAATGGGACTACATTTATAGAGGATATATGGTCGGTGTGGACGAGTTGAACCGAAGCGTCTGTTTCCGTGCCCTATATCTCTATGACTTTATGACTCTATGAGTCTATTTCCATGCTGTACACTGTGTGACTCTATAACAGATGACAGACTAAATGACCAATAGTTTCCTTTTGATTTCTGAGTCTCATTCTTTTTGAAAGGGCACTTCATTGGCAGCCCACTGGTACTCTCCCTGAATCCAGTGTCTTCGGGAGTATTTCAATCCATGCCTCCACCATCTCTGCACCCACTTCTTTTAAAACACTTGGATGCAGACAATCAGTTCCTGGTGACTTGACCACCTTTAGTCTTATTAATTTGTCAAACATTTTGTCTTTTGTGATAGATACTGATATAAGATCTTTCCTTCTATTAGGACCTTGCCTATACTGTACTCCACTGTGAAGATCGATGCAAAGTGTTTAAATTATCTTCCAGTTCCCTGTTATCAATTCCCCAGTTGTATCCTCCAAAGCTCCAACACTTACTTGGCTATTCTCTTTTTCTATGTACCCATGGGAGCTCTTTGTTTTAGTTATATTTCTTTCCAATTTACTTTTATAATCAATTTTCTCCCTCTTTATTAACTGTTTAGTAATCCTCTGCTGGTTTCTTAAATATTCCCAATCGGCTGGTCTGCCACTAGTTTTTGCCACTTGGCATGTTTAATGTTTGACTGTATACCCTCCTTAATCACTGTTGCTAAGAATGGATGTTGATTAAGTCCTCATTAAGTTCTTCTTTTTGACTGGAATAAATTTTTGCTGATTATTCTGAAATGTTTGCCACTGCTCATTCACTGACTTTCCACCTACTATATTTCTCAGCTCACTTTAAACAACTTTTTCTTCATAACTCAGCCCTTACTTAAGTTGAGAACACTGGTTTGAAACCAGAGTTGTTCTACTTCAAACTGAATTTGAATTTCTGCCATGTTGTGATCACTACTCCTTACAGATCCTTAACAATGAATCACCCATGATTACTCGATCTAAAACGGCTTGTCCTGGGTAGGTTCTGCAAACATATTCCTCTAACAAACAATCCCTGGTGTTCTCTAGAAATTTGTCTTCCATGTTAGCCTTGCCCATTTGATTTGTCAGTCAATATGGAGATTAAAATCACTTGTGACAATCGTAGTCCCCTTCTTATTCACGCCTATTATTTTTCAATTTATTCACGCCTATTATTTTTCAATTTATAATTTGTCCTACAGTGAGGCAACTCTTTGGGAGCTTACAGGCCACTCCCACCTGTGAATTCTTTCCTTTACTATTTCTTATTTCCATTCAAAATCATTTCACAAGTAACAGTTCCTATCTTGAAAGAGCTTTGGAAGATTAGATTTTGAGCATCTGCAGTATTATCACCTGCTTCCTTGAAAATCCTGGAATGGAAACGATCTAATCCTTGGAATTTGTCACGTCTTTAGATGTATTACTTATTCAATTATGGCTGCTTCCATCAATATTTTTGTATTGTCATCTATGATTCAATATTATTTTCCTCAATCTCTGCCTGAGCTGCAAATGCTGAACTGAAAACAAAACGCGCAGGAAACCACAGCAGGTCAGGCAGCATCCATGGAGAGGGAACAAGCTGATGTTTCGAGTGTAGATGACTCTTTATCAGAATTTGAAACATTAGCTTGCTCTCTCTCTCTCCACGGATGCTGCCCGACCCGCTGTGATTTACAACATTTTTTGTTTTTAGTACAGGTTCCAGCATCTGCAGTAATTTGCTCCTGGAAATACTGAACCAAGTCATCACTCAGCCATTCACCACCTGACAAGGTGATGATCCACCAGGTCACAACACAATCCTGCCACTGTCTGGGGCTCCCCCTCCCCCCCACCTCCAAAAAGTGCATTCAGGCCCCTCCCCCACCACCAAAGTCGTGACAGGTGCTATAGAAATGAAAGCTCTTTTGTCACACATGAGTTTGCGAACGTTTTGTTGCAAACCTCCATGAAAGTTACCGCAGTGAATGGGAGACAGCTAGTGAAATACTTTTGAAGTGTAGCCACCATTCCATTGTAGGAAAACATAGCCACAAATTTCTCCACAGCAAGATCCCACAAATACCAGTGGGATGATGACAAGATAATCTGTTTTAGTAGTACAAGTAGGGTATAAGCATGGACCAGGACATGAGGGCAGACTCGTCATCCAGATGTTGGCGTGGGATCTTTTGCAGAGATACAGACAGTCAGCATCTCACATTAAACACACATCTAAAAGGCAGCACCTCCAGTTATGCAGACACCGATCAGGACTGTACTGAGGATATGAGCTTGGATAAAATACACAATTTACCACAATGTGCTTGAAGCAACAGCCTTTGGACTTGCAGGTGAGACTGTCACCCACTGAACAACGGCTGTTCATCAAACTGACAATTTGGGAACAGTCAAGCTGTGAATTATTTATAGGGTCATGCGTCTTCCTCAGTGGAACGACTCTAGGATTCATTTCACAAATGAATGCGTAATGTACATGACTTCCTGCATCGAGGCTATAGACTGCACAGAAACAGGCAGGCAACTGTGGAGTTCACCACCAAGAATCTACCCACATGATGCTTGCAGCAGCTTATTCTCAGATGATGGCAGCCTGTGGCACATCAACAAACCAGATGAGGAAAAGTCAGCTCCAATGAAGACTTTATTACAGTCGGACAGAGGTAGCATGGGGATGGACCCAGACAAATTTTCCCTGTGCTCTGCCCCCATCAAATGCCCTTGGACAGGTACAGCACTGGGTTAGATATACAGTAAAATTCTCCACACTTTTTAAGTGAAAGTAAAGCCATCTCCACACTGTCTTCATTAAATACTCCCAGGAAAGGGACTGCACAAGGTTACATACAGAGTAAAGCTCCCTCTACTCTTTTAATGTGAAAGTAAAGCTTCCCTGACACTGTCACCATCAAACACTTCCAGGACAGTTATAGCATGGGGTCAGATGCAGAGTAAAGTTAGCTCTATCTCTCTCCTCATTAAACATTCCTAGGATAGGTACAGCATGAGGTTAGGTAGAATGTAAAGCTTCCTCTACACTCTCCCCATCAAACATTCCCAGAACAGGTGCAGCATGGGGTTAGATACAGGGTAAAGCTTTCTCTACACTCTCCCCATCAAACGTTTCCAGGACAGGTACGGCACGGGGTTAGATACAGGGTAAATCTCCCTTGACCTTGTCACCATCAAACACTCCCAGCACACGTACGGCATGGGGTTAGATATAAAGTAAAACTCCCTCTGCCCTGTTCCCATTAAACACTCCCAGGACAGTTACCACACAGTTAGATACACAATCAGCTATAGGGCGAATTAGCTGAACTATCCATAAAATGTCATGATTGTAATCTTGAATCAATCAAATAATGCTAAAATTCACGTGAGCAGTCATCTTGTATTGGCCAAGGAATGATTACAATCATGATACACACATAATGTCACCTGACTCAGTACATTTGTCACAATATTTTAAATGTTACCTTTAAATATCTTATGTACTACTTATTACTGAGGCAAAAAATGATTTGGTCAGTCGTTAGGAATTCAAGTTGGGTTAAAAATCAACCATCTTAATTGAACCAAACAAAAGGAGCAGGGTCAAGCCAGAGTGTCCAAGAGGAAGGAGATCCCTTTGGCTCCAACCCAACTTGACCAAGGGCAAGGTCACAACAGCAAGGCAGAAGAGGAATAATGTTGATGATGTGTTTCTTCACCGGGTCAGGGTCCATTTCGTCCATAGCAGAACACTGCCATAGAGACTCTTAGTCACATTAGATGGGTGACAGACACACACCATTTCACCTCCCCAACTCCCACCAAATTCTGTTGGCTATCCTGCCAGCTGTCAGAGAAACAGTTAAAAAGGCTTTTTTTATTGTGTGGTTGAAAGAAATCATCAAGTAACTGCAACCTCATGGCAGAGTAGAAAATAGGGTGAGGCTGTTGTGTAAGTAATAGGTCAACAAAAACACTGGTTTCGGGAAAAGAACCTTCCATTGGCCCTGTCATATCTAAATTCAGACTTTAACTCACAACTGATGTCGCCAACCCTCCAGGATTACCTTGGAGAACCAGAAAGTGATGAGTTGAGTATTGCTGATAAAAGGCACATTTTGTCAAAGGCTTTTTAATCTTGCCATCATCGGGATAATTTTCATGAATTACAGATTCTAGGGGAAAACCAACATTTAAACTGCAAGAGGTGAGAGCTAATTCGTTGATTGGTGGAATAAACACTCTCCTGAGATGCAGTATAAATGTTACTTTCCCCACAAATTGGCATTCTTGCGAAATGTCCTGATGAGCGCAAGGTCAAAGGCCTTGACAAAACATGTCATTTTTCAGCAACAGTTTCAAGTTCTCTACTGCCAAAAGACTAAAGTGAAAGTTCATCTCCTCAAGCAAAGAATCTTGCAAAATGCAGGGTGAAAAGTCATTGAAGCCATAAAAACAAAATATATTCTTAAAAAACAATTCTTAATAAATATTTGTTCATTTATTGTAATTTTTTAAAAATGTCCATGGGATAGCATTTATTGCCTGCCTCTAATGACCTTCAAGAAGTCAGAAGTCACATGACACCAGGTTATAGTCCAACAGGTTTATTTAAAATGACAAGCTTTCTGAGCGCTGCTCCTTTGTCAGGTGGATCCTGGCATAGGAACAGCGCTCCAAAACTTGTCATTTTAAATAAACCTGTTGGACTATAACCTGGTGTCATGTGACTTCTGACCAATACCAACATCTCCACATCATGGCTACCCTCAAAAAGGTGGTGGTGAGTTGCCTTCTTAAACTGCTGCAGATGCTTAGGATGTGAAGATATCCTCCCATACCATCTCTCATTGATTCTCTGGGCTATTTGAAAGCTAACCACGTTGCTGTGTGTCTGGTTCGGGGTAGAATGGGAGATTTTGTTCTCTGAAGGACACAAAGGCAGAAGAAATAGGAGTAGGTGTAGACTGCTTTTTACCTCAAAGCTGCCCACCATTCTACAATGTCATGTTTGTTGTGCCCCAGGTTTCAACCTCTCTTTTGAAATTAGATCCTTATAGCCCTCAACTCCCTGACATTTCAAAAATCTCATATTACTGAATATTACTGAACTAGATAGATTTTTACAACTGTCGATGGTGGTTGCACAGTCACCGCAAAGGTAAGCTGATTCTTCTAGGTTTTGTTTTTGAAAACTGAATTCGAGTTTCACCATGGTGGGATTATGAACCTATTTTCTTGGGTTCTAATTTACCGCTCCACCATCTCTCCCCACTTCTGTCCTTTTTCTCACTATTGCTTTCTCCTCCACCATCACCCAACTCAACCCATAGGTAAGAACCATCCAATTGGGGGTATAAAGAGTTTTGTCACTTCCTCACAAGCCAGGGCACTGAGAAATGTATTGGGTGGCCAACGGCAAGAGCTTGTGGCTGGAGCAGCTGTTAGTCATGTGCTAAACCTCCAGGAACACCAGTTAGAGTTGGCAACCCACAGTCATGGATTAAAATTAAAATAAGCAAAAGCAGAACTTTAATTTTTAAAAACATAAACAACATCACAGCAAAACTTCAAAGACAAATTATCTCTGTTCAGGTGTCCTCCCTGAGGCAACACTTGTCAAAGAAACTTCACTCCATGGTTTTCCCAATACTTCGTCGTGCAGTGTTGTTGAGGGGAAAAAGGGTTTGTTTTGACAGAAAGGCAACTGATAGTTGAGGAGAGGTTTAGGATTTCAGTGGCCATGGAAGTGCCACCCTGTACGCCGACGTTCCCTCGGCACCGGGGGTCCCTTCTTGGTCATTCTTGGGTCCAATTTGCGAAGGGAAACACTGCTTGTGATGGCTGGAGGCAGCGAGATGGTAGGCACATCGGTGCTGGGTGCAGCTGACAATGGCACCAAATGGAAGTCAACCTGTAGGGAGATCAAAATTATACTGTAGAGGAGATGGCACTCAGTAGGCAGGTTAAGGACAGAGTGTATTTTATTCCAGCAGAAAATGAGAAAAGAACAGTGCACGTTTATACAGCACCTTTAATGGGGTAAAACAGCCCTATAGATGCTTCACAGGAGCGCTGTCAAACAAAAGTTCGCACCTAGCCACATGAAGAGATATTGGGAGAAACGAGCTGAGGCTTATTTTAAAGAGTGGCTTTAGAGAGGACAGTGTGGCCGTGAGGTGGGTAAACATAGGGATGGAATCGCAGAGCTTTGGGCTGAGGAAGACATGGCCAATGGTGTAGCAGTTGAAAATTAGGGATGATCAAGAGGCCAGAATTAGAGGAACGCAGAGATCTTGGGGAGCTGTAGGGGATCAGAGATACGGAGGAATGAGGCCACAAAAGGGATTTGAAAATAAGGTTGAAAATTTTAAATAGAAGTAGGAAATGCTGCAAAGTGTGGAGAGAGAAATATATTTTGAGTCCAGTGACATGAGAGTCTAATGAACCAATGGGGTGCATGCTAGGATTTTAAAGGAGGTAGCTATAGAGATAATGGATGCATTGGTAGGGTAGTATTCTTCCAAGAATGAACTTGACCGACCCAACTGACCCATTGTCTCTGTTTGCTCCTGTCCCACTGAACTCATCTCCGCTGACCTTGACTCTATTTTCTCCCCCTGATCCAGGAACTCCCCACCTAGATCCGGGACATCACCCACACCGCACCTCCTCCACTTCCCTCGCCCCCAACACCTCATCTTCACTATGGACGTCCAATCCCTGTACACTTGCATCCCCCACACAGATCACCTAAAAATTCTCTGCTTCTTCCTCTCCTGTCAGCCCAACCAGTCCCCTCCACTGACACCCTCATCTGCTTAACCAAATGAGTCCTCACCCCCATAACAACTTCTCCTTTAACTCCTCCCACTTCCTACAGGTAAAGGGTTGACCATGAGCACCCGCATGGCTCCAAGCCATGCCTGCCTCTTCACAGAGAATGTGAAACAGTCCCTTTTCTCCTCCCACGAGTGGGGAGATTTTAAAACTGGTGAACTCCATGTGTAGGCCATCAAGCTGTAGGCTCCTGGGGTGGAATATGAGGTATTGTTCCTCCAGTTTGTGTGTGGTGTCATTGCGGCAGTGGAGGAGGCTCAGGGTAGACATATCACCAAAGGAGTGGGAGGGGGTAGTTAAAATCGTTGACGACCAGAAAGTGTTGTCATTTGTCACGAACAGAGCGCAGGTGCTGTATGAAATGGTGGCACAATTCCCCACCTCTTCCTCTGCTACATTGATGACTGTATCGGCGCTGCATCGTGTCCTGATGAGGATCTTGAAAAGTTCATCACTTTACTAACACCTTTAACCTCAACGTTAAATTCACCTGGTCCATTTCCGATACCTCCCTCCCCTTCCTGGACCTCTCTGTCTCCACCTCTGGTAACCGCCTCAACACCAACATCTATTTCAAGCCCATCGACTCCCATAGCTACCTGGAACACACCTCCTCTCACCCACCCTCCTGCAAGAATGTGATCCCTTACTCCCAATTCGTCTGCTCCCAAGATGGAACATTCCACTCCCAGACATCCCAGATGTCTTCCTATTTCAATGAACGCAACTTCTCCCATCTGGTATCAAAAATTCCCTCAACTGCATATCTTGCATTTCCTACACTTCTGCCCTCAAATCCCACCCCCCCAACAAAAATAAAGACCGAACCCCATTTTGTCCTCACATACCACCCCACCAACCAACGTATCATCCCCCGGCACTTCTGCCACCTACAACCTGACCCCACAACTAAAGGGATATTTCCCTCCCCACCCCATCTGCTTTTCGTAGGGACCACTCACGCTATGACCTCCACTTCTGCTCCACACTCACCACTAACCCCACCACACCTTGTACCTTTCCTGGTAGAAGTGCTACACCTGCGCCCCTCACTTCCATTTCAGGCCCAAAGCAAACCTTTCATATCTGACAGGTCTTCACCTGTATGTCCTCCAACATGATCTACTGTATCCGTTGCACCTGATGTGGCCTCTTCTACGTTGGTGAGACCATTTTGTGGAGCATCTGCGCTCAGTATGCAACAAACAATAACACCTTCCAGTTGCCAACCATTTTAACTCCCCCTCCCACTCCTTTGGTGACATGTCCGTCCTGGCCTCCTCCAGTGCCACAATGATGCCACCCACAAACTGGAGGAGCAACACCTCATATTCCACCTCGGGAGCCTACAGCCCAATGGCCTAAACATAGAATTCACCAGTTTTAAAATCTCTCCACTCCCGGCCTCATCCCACGTCTAACCCTCCATCTCATCCCCACCTGCTTGACCTGCCACAACATGTCCATCTTCCCCACCTATCCACCCTACCCTTCCCACTGACCAATCCTCACTGCCCCCTACCTGCATCCAACCGATCACCATCCCACATACCTTCCCCCAGCTCCACCCATCCTCCCTTCCGTCTCCTTGACCTGACGTAACCTGTCCATCTTCTGTCCTACCTAGCCACCTGACCCATCTCGCTATGGGAAAGGCGCTACATAAATACTGCAGCGGAGTGAAGCAAATAAATACAAGTCTGGAAAGGACACTCACCTGTGTTGGTTCGCCAGCACCAACACTGACGTGAACAGATTGATCTTTATAACCAGGCGCTGAGGCAGTGACCAAATATTTCCCCGGCAATAACAGTCGGAAATAGTCTCCACCGATACCTCAAAACAAACCCAAATGACCTTTACCCAAATGTATTCACCATGTAGTTACAACACTTAGCATAATGCAAAGCCTCGCAACAACCCGAGGGGAAAACGGAGATAATTCCCAGTTTCGGCCAAGCTGCAGGTGAAACATCAAGGTCAGAAATGCCCTGGCTCATCCCAATCCCTTACTAAACAAATCTTTCTTGCTCTTTCCGTTACCTTTCAACATAACAATGGTCACCAACTTGTTTCCAACTCAAACTAATTCCATTGCTCATTAAGAAGAGATCCTAGGCCAGCATAGTAGCCAATGAGGTTGCCAGATGCAGAGCAGTTTGCGAGGGTCAAGGGAGAATACCTCATCCCACTTTGCCTGCTGTTCTATTCCCTCTGCCCCAGAGAAGACATAACGTCACAGTGGTAGAGTCATAGAGCATGGAAACAGATTCCTGGGTCCAACTCTTCCCGTTGACTAGACTTCCCAATCTGACCTGGTCCCATTAGCCAGCAACTCAAATTATCAGCTTTCTTGCTCATCTGATGCTGCCTAGCCTGCTATGTTCCTCCAGCTCCACACCTTGTTATCTCAGAGTCCAGCACTGGTAGTTCCTACTATCCATTTAAACCCTTCCTACTCATATATCTACAGGTATCCAGATGCCTTTTAAATGTTGTAATTATACCATCCTCCACCAGTTCCTCTGGTAGCTCATTCCACACATGTGCCAGCCCTCTGTGTGAAAAAGTTACCCCTCATGTTCTTTTTAAATCTTTCCCCCTCACCATCAAACTCTGTCCTCTCGTTTTGGTCTCCCCCACCCTAGGAAAAAGACCTGGGCTATTCACTCTATCCGTACCTCTCATGGTTTTACAAACCTCTACAAGGTCGCCCCTCAGCCTCCAATGCTTCAGGGAAAATAGCCCCAGCCTATTCAGCTTCTCCCCATAACTCAAACCCTCCAACCCTGGCAATATCCTTATAATTATTTTCTATATCTTCTCAAGTTTACCAATGGAAGGGAGACCAGAATTATATGCAGTATTCTAAAACTAGCCTCACCAATATCCTGTACAACCACAACATGATTTCTATTCTCAATGTTCTGATCAATGAAGGCAAGTGTCCCAAAAGCCTTCTTCACCACCCTGTCTACCTGTGACTCTACTTTTAAGGAACTGTGCGTCTGTATCCCATCCTGAAGTGTCTTTGTTTGGCAACATTCCCCAGGACCCTACCATGAAATGTATAAGACCTGCCCTGTTTTGCCTTACCAATGCAACACCTCACATTTATCAAAATTAAACTCCATTTGCTGCTCCTCAGTCCATGACCCCATCTGATCAAGGTTCTGTCGCACTGAAATAATCTTCTTCACAGTCCACTACACCACTTATTTTGGTGTTACCTGGAAACTTATTAACCATGCTTCCTATATTTGCATCCAAATTACTTATATAAATGACAAAAGTGAGTGGGCCCGGCACCAATCCTTGTGGCTCACCGTCGGTCACAGGAATCAAGTATGAAAAGCAACCCTGTGCCACCACTGCTAACGCCTACATTCAAGTCAATGTTGTATCCAATTGGCTATCTTTCCCTGGATCCCACGTGATCTAACCTTACTAACTAGTCAACCTTTTGAACACTTTGCTAAAGTCCACTGCTCTGCCTTCATTAATCTTCTGTGTCACCTCTTCAAAAAAACTCAATCAAACTAGTGCGACATGATTTCCCACGCACAAAGCCATGCTGATGATCACCAATCAGTCCTTGCTTTTCCAAATGCATGTAAATCTGTCCCTTAGAATCTCCACCAGCAACTTACCCACCAGGCTCACCAGTCTCTAGTTCCCGGGCTTTTCCTTGCAGCATTTCTTAATTAAAGGGCTCACATTAGCCAACCCCCAGACTTCCAGCACCTCACCCATGGCTGCTGATGATACAAATATCTCAGCGGGGGCCTAGCAATCACCTCCCTAGCTTCCCACAGAGTTCTGGGAAATACCTGATCAGGTCCTGGGCATTTATTTGCCTTTATTCGTTTTAAGACCACCAGCACCTACCCTTCTGTAATATGAACTCTTTCCAAGACATCACTATTTATTTCTCCAAGCTCCCTAGCTTCCATGTCCTTCTGCGTGGGAAATACTGATGTGAAATATTCATTTAGTATCTCACCCATCTCTTATGGTTCTACACATAGAAGTCTGGCTGACTTTTAAGGGCTGCTATTCTCACCCTAGTTCTCTTTTGTCCTAATGTACTTATCGAATCTCTTTTGTGTCTCCTTAACTCTATTTTCCAAAGCAATCCCATGCCCCCTTTTTGCGTTCCTAATTTCCCTCTTGAGTATACTCTAACTGCCCTTATACATCTATTGGTATTCACTCTATCCCAGCTGTCAATACCTGACATATGCCTCCTTCTTTTCTTGACCAGAGCCTCAATTTCTCTAGTAATCCAGCATTCCCTACAGCTACCTGCCTTGCCCTTCGCATTAAAACAGGAACATACTGTCTCTGAATTCTTGTTATCTCATTTTTAGAGGCCTCTCACTTCCCAACCATCCTTTACCTGTAAATAGTCTTTCCCTATTAGCATTTTCTTAAATTCATTTCTAGGATGTGGGTGTCGTTGACTGGGCCAGCATTTCTTGCCCATCCCTAGTTGCCCTTGAGAAGGTGGTGGTGAGCTGCCTTTTTGAACCACAGCAGGAGGACTGCAGCGGTTCAAAAAGACAGCTCATCACCACCTTCTCAAGGGCAACTAGGGATGGGCATGAAATGCCGGCCCAGCCAACGACGCCCACATCCTAGAAATGAATTTAAGAAAATGCTAATAGGGAAAGACTATTTACAGGTAAAGGATGGTTGGGAAGTGAGAGGCCTCTAAAAAATGTGAAAGTTCCTGTCTGATACTGTCAAAATTGACCTTACTCCAATTCAGAACTTGAACTTGATCAGTGCTATCCTTTTCCATAACTATTTTAAAACTAATAGAATTAAGATCACTTGTCCCAAAGTGCTCTCCACTTGGCCTGTCTTATTTCCCAACAGAAGGTCGAATATTGCTCCTTCTCCAGGAGGTACATCCACATATTAATTGAGAAAATTTTCTCATACACATTTAACAAATTCCTCACCATCCAAGCCCTTAACTCTATAACAGTCCCAGTCTATGTTTGAAAAGTTAAAATCCCCTACCATTACAACCCTATTATTGTGACAGATATCTGAGATCTCCTTATATATTTGCATCTCAAATTCCCTCTGACTACTGGGGGCACCTATATATAATCACAACAAGGTGATCATCCTTTTCTTATTTCTCAGTTCCATCCAATATAACTCCACTGAACAATCTCCCAGGAATATCCTCTCTAATTACAGCCATAATGTTATCCCTAACCAAAACCGCCATTCCCCCTTCTATCTTGCCACCCTTTCTAACCATCCTATAGCATCTACAGCCCAGAATATTAAGCTGCCAGCTCTGTCCGGCTCTGAGCCACGTTTCAGTCATACTATGATATCCCAGTCCCATGTTCTCAACTATGCCCTAAGTTCATCTGCCTTACCTGTCAGATCTCTTGCACTGAAATAAGTGTAGTTTAATTTATCAATTTTACCTCATTCTCTTCCAAGCTGTTGTTTGTCTTGATTATTTGCCCTGCTCCCCTTATCTACTGTACCTGCCTCAGCCTCTCCTTTTTTCTCACTACCACTTTGGTTCCCCACCCCTCCCTGTCACTAGTTTAAAGCCTCCTGAGTAGCACTGACAAATCTCCCCGCTAGGATATTGGTAAATTTCAATTCAGGTGGAACCTGTCTCTCTTAGAGATCTCAAAGGTCCGAAAATGTAAATCCTTCCATTTTGTACCAGCTCCTCAGCCACACATCTGTTCATCTGCTCTATCCACTTATTGCTACTCTCACCAGCACATGGCAGTGGTGGTAGGCCAGACATTACGACCCTCAAGGGCCTAGTTTTCAACTTTTCAACCTCCCCATTAGTTTCCAATATTCCTTCTGTAGAACCTCATCCCTTTCCTTACCCATGTCGTTGGTACCAACGTGCACAATGACCTCCTTCTCGTCCATCTCCCCTTTCAGTATATTCTACACCCACTCTGAAACATCCTTGATGCTGGCACCAGAGCAGCAACACACCATCCTGATATCTCACTGATGGTCGCAGAAATATCTGTCCCAGGCTAGACAGCCCCCTATTGCAGTCAATCACTAGGAACCTGCTGTACTGCTCATCACGATAGAGCCAGTCACCGTACCAGAAACCTGATGTCAGTGTTATACTCCCCCAAGAGTCCACCCTACCCACAGTATCTAAAATGGCATAATAAGATAATAAAATGTGAGGCTGGATGAACACAGCAGGCCCAGCAGCATCTCAGGAGCACAAAAGCTGACGTTTCGGGCCTAGACCCTTCATCATTCTCCCAGACCTCCAAAATGGCATGCCTGTTTGAGATGGGGACAACCACAGGAAACTCCTGCCCTACCTCTGCTACCATTCCTAGTGGCCAACCATTTATCTGACTATATCTGAGGTGTCTCCACCTTCCTGAAACTGCCATCCATCACACTCCTTTGCTCTTGTATACATTTTTCAAACTTGCTTATGGAATGAGAGAGTTGTTTGCTGGACTGGCATTTGTGTCCATCCCTAATTGCCCCTTGAAAATGCGCTCTGTCTTCTTGAGTCACTGCAGTTCTTGGGGTGTAAGGACACCCACAATGCTGTAATGGAGGGAGTCCCAAGAATTCTGAAGGAACAGTGATATATTTCCAAGTCAGATGGTGAATGGCTTTGAGGGGAACTTGTGGGTAGAGGTGTTCCCATGTATTTGCCACCCTTGTCCTTCCAGATGGTTAAGGTTATGAGTTTGAATGGTGCTGTTGTAAGGGGTCTTCACTGAGTTACCAGAGTCATCATGTAGATGGTACATACTGCTGCTGAGAGTTGACAGTGAAGGGAGTGGATGTTTTTGCTTGTGGTGCCAGTCAAGAGGGCAGCTTTGTTGTGGATGATGTTAAGCATCTCCACAGGTCCAGCAGGAATGACAATAACACAAACTGAGGATCACATTGCCCAAATTGCATGAGGAAGGTGAAATGGAGATAAAGTTGACGAGGGGTGCAATTCCACAGAAGAAGAAGAAATGAAATACTGAACAAATTGTAGAAATATGTTGCCATAGCTCTCACCTGAAGTAATATCATGGTTGATAGCAGAAACTGAAATGACAGCCTTGGAAATCCCATTATTATTTTCATCCAAGACCATCCCTTTAACCCCTTTGTGAACCTGAAACCAATGAAAAAGGAGCAAATCAAAATCTTGTAATTCACCATCTACATTCTTCCCCTACCTTTTTAAACTAATGTAAACAGAACGTAAAGTTCCCTAAATACTGTCTATATCAAACATTCCCAGGACAGGGACAGCACCAGGTTAGGTATGGAGTAAAGCTTCCTCTACTCTTAAAATTGAAAATAAACTATAAGTAAAGCTACCTCTGCGCTGCTCTCTTCAAACAGTCTCAGGCCAGGTGTAAAATAGGGTTAGATACAGAGTAAAGCCTCCTCCACACTGTCCCCATCAAACATCCCAGGACAGGTACAGCACAGAATCAGATACAGGGTAAAGCTCCCTCTACGCTGCCCCATCACAATCCAGGAGGGCAGAAACAGCACAGGGTTAGATGCAGAGTAAACTCTCTCTCCGCTGTCCTCGTGTAAACACTCACAGGATGGGTACAACACCAGGTTAGATAATGGAGTAAAGGTCCTTCTACTCTTTAAAAACTGAAAGTAGAATTTCCTCCCTCCAACAAACACTCTCAGAACAGGTAAGCACGAGGTTAGATACAGAATATAACTCACTCTACACGGTTACACCAGGTATTTTTAAGTAACTACAATGTGTCATGTGGGCAATTTGACTAGATATGTTTTTGCCTTTTTTAAAAGTAATCGCTAAATCGGATTAGATTCTTGAGGCTCTTGTGCTGTAATTTGTACCTTTTTTTACTTAGAGTAGGAGTCTAGGTCTCTAGTTCAGTGACCTGACCACAACACCACTGCCTCTTCCCAAGCTGTGTTTTTAATATTTTCTAATCAATGCGAGACCTCTGGAGTAGAAGGGACTTGAACCCAGTTCTCCTGGCTCAGAAGTAGGGACAGTACCACTTCAACACAGGAAGCCCAAGTTGTGTTTTTGGATATTTTCTGATCAGCCTGTTTGGACATATTATTATACACCTCTGGACCAGGTGGAACTTCAACCATGGGTCTCCTGGCTCAAAGGTTAATATACTACACCACACCACAAGAGCACAAGCTGTGTTTTATGGTTTTATGACAAACAGTGGTTATAAAGTCATCACTGAGCCAGCTTTCGCTTCCCCCTCTAAATGCCAGATCTGTATTGAATTGAAAATTCTACAATGCTGGGTTTTGTACCCATGTCCTCAGAGCATTAGCTTGGGGTTCATGAGTTACCAGGCCAATGGCATACCAGTATGCCAGCACCTCCCTCAATCTGTGTTTTTGTTTATACTTTTTGGTAAGTGCTATCACAGACAACTGAGTAACTTTTCCACCACCAAAATCTCCCTGAATCTTTTCTGCATTTTTGTTTTCCTTTTTTAAATACTAACCAATGCCAGTATCAGCCGTGCAGCCAGTTAAATATTTACAAGCAAAGCCCATTTTGTGCAATGCAAACTTGTACTTTTTTTTGTTTTCTTTTTAACCTGTGTTTTTGACATTTTGGAGTCGATATGAAGTTTATTATCATGAAGGAAAGTTGCACAGCCTGATGTTGCTCCCTCCTGCAGCAGGAAAAGACTGTGTTGCTGCAACAATATGCGCTAATGAGATAGCCTGTAATGCACAGAATAGGCAGCAACTGTCTCAGTTGATAGGGTTAGAAAAGAATTATACACTGTCTGCCCTCAAGTGTTTAAATCAGATCACTGTCAGTTGGTCTTTGGCATCTCGGCTGAGGTTTTGCCTGCATTGCTTATGAGTATACAGCCTGATAGTTGCCATACATAGAGGAGTCCAGACAATGCAACTCAGCCTTCAGCTGGCTAACAAGAAGAACATTTGAGAAATATGATCTAAAACAGAAGCCTATTGTTGTGGTTTTTCTAGAAAGCAGTGATCCCTGTGCTTGTAGGAGACTCAGACAACCCACAGCAAGTGTCTCAAAATACTGGAGAAGTGACATCATCAAGTACCCTGACAAGGAACTCCAAATCCAGTGGCAAGAAAGGCCATCGAACAGCAGCATTGTCTCCCAAGCTAACTTGCTCAGCACCGAGGCATTAATTGCTCAAGACCAGCTCTATCAGGTGGGTGATGTGATTCATGTGCCTAACACCAGACTCCTGAAGTAACTGCTCAACCCTGAACTCGGCTGTGTCAGGACTCTCCTAGGAGGACAGTGGAAACACCTTAGGGGTGTCCTCAAAATGTCCTAGATGTCCTACTGATTCGTGGGAGACCCTGGCTTTTGTGACTGATGAAATGGAGAAAGTTTATTGAGGGAGACACCAAACTCATTGATAGAGTTTATCAGGAAGACAGATGGGTGAAGGCAGGGTGTCGGAGGGAACCACAAACGTGCATTCGGGTTCCAATAACCCATCCACCCCACCTGCCAAAAGCCAGCCTCCCCATTACAAGGCAGAGTATGCAGACCACCCATTGTCCTTGTTGGCCAAATTCCAAACCAGCAAAGAGTGGAAGCAAGTCACCCTTGATCCTGAGGGACTGCCTGAGAATATGAGGGAAGTGTATCACTGGAAGCAAATCTCGGTGTCCACTGCAAAACCATTGTGCTGGATTATCTCCAGTGATCAACCTAATGGAATTCAGCCCTATCAGACTGATGGTATCTAAAAGCCAGAGCTGCAGGGGAGACTCACCTCCTCAATGAATGCCAGCAATGCCTCACGATTCCCATACCATTCTCTCTGCAGCTCATGCTGTGGCGGGAATTTCTTGCAGCTCAGTTCCAGTGTGATTTCGAAACAGTTGGTGTGGAGATAGTTGAAGTCCTGCATTCCTGTGTGAACAAAATCCGAGGGAAAGAAGGGGTCAATGATCGAAGCCCAGTCACACACCTCCACAATGACAGTCCCCTTCACTTCTCACGCACGGTGTGGTGTCAGACATGGCCAGGGTCTAGGCCATTGAGCAGATGGTGTTGAATTGGATCAGAAGGGTCAGGGCCAACAGGTTTGCTCTAAGTTGATGTTTGCTGGATCTCAACTGGCATAAGGCAGTACCTCTGGTCAGAGGAACTAGAACTGGGGGCACAATCTCAGACTAAGGGGTCAGCTACTTAGGCCTGAGATGTGAAGGAATTTCTTCCTCCAGAAGATGGTGAATCTATGGAATTTTCTACCCTAGAGAGTTGTGGACGCTCCATCTTTGAATACACTGAAGGCCAAAATGAATAGATGTTTGATCTCTCAGGGAATCGACGGAAACGGGAATGAGTGGGAAAGTGGAAGGGAAACTGGAAATCAAGCCTGATCTACCGAATGGCAGAACAGGCTCGATGGACCGAATGCCACTCCTGGTGCTGAGATTCCTGAACTCAGAAGGGAAAAAAGGATTGCCCGATGGATAGTGGGAAGATCAAGGACAGGAATAACAACTGTTGAGAGTGGAGGTTGCAGATAATTCCAACAGGATCACATGTGGGAGAGCACATCAGCTCATTCAATTGGATGGCCTCTTGATTTCAGAGTGGGTGGTGTTTGGGATTCTGCTGCCCATCTCCCTACAATCCCTCACATCCCTGGAACAGTTCAAGGATGAGATGGTGGGTCCACGTCCTGGGCTTCCCAAGGCCAGTCTACCAAACACACCCAGGGCTGGCCCAATTGAGATGGGGTGGAGGGAGAAGAGAAAGAGGGAAAAAGAGAGAGAGAGAGAGAGACAGAAAGAGGGAAAAAGAGAGAGAGAGAGAGACAGAGAGAGGGAGACTGAGGGAGGAAGAGACAGACACAGAGAGGGAAGGGAGAAAGAAGGAGAGACAAAGAGAGGGAGGGAGGGTGTAAAGGCACAGTCAGACAGAGGAAGAGAGGGGACAGGCACATGGACACATACAGACTGTCTCACCTCTGGAAAGTGAGTACCAACTGGCTCCATTTGTGATGCCCTCAGGAAAATAGTCTCCGCAGTTGGATCCATTGTGCATCCAACCATGAGAGTACGAGTAAACCTTCGCGAGCTAGAATGGAGCATGAAGACAGGAAACTGAATCCAGCACTATTTCTAGATTTCCACAAGAACATTCTCAGTTATTTAAAGTTGAAAATAGTTTCTTCCCCGTTTCGCTTCACTGTTACCCTGCAATACATCTCAAACTGCTCGAATTGAGGTTCCAGTAACGAAAGGGACAGTTCACAATCTGTATTACATCTTCTCCCTCTGCTGGACATTACAAATATAACAGGGAGAGAAAAGCAATCTCAGGAGATATTTGACAAAAATACATCCAACAAAACACATGAGAAATCCACTCCACACCATGGAGAAAAAGATATAATTTCTGGATGACTACTACACTACAAACTCCCTGAACCCTTGATTGAATTTCACTCTGTAACTCACTGCCAGGTACCTGATATTCTGTATATAAACCACTCTGAACCCGTCTATTAGATTCCAGTCTGTAACTCACTCCAGGTATCTGTTATGCTATGTATAAACCGACCAAACTCCTCAATTATATTCCAGTCTATAACTCATTCCCAGGTCTGTTATTCTATAAATAAACCAGACTGACCAAACTCCTCAATTACATTCCAGTCTATAACTCATTCCCAGGTCTGTTATTCTATAAATAAACCAGACTGAGCCCCTCAATTAGATTCCAGTCTGTAACTCACTCTAAGTATCTGTTATTCTATATATAAACTCTCTGAACCACTTGATTATATTTCAGTCTGTAACTCACTCCCAGGTATCTGTTATTCTATATATAATCTTCCCAGTCTCCTCAAATAGATTCCAGTCTGTAACTCACTTCCAATATCTATTATTTTATGTATAAACCCCTGAACGCCTCGATTACTTGCAGTCTGCTGCGCAGGATTGAAATGATTCATTCAGCTGCTCCAGTGTGAGATTTTGCATGTTATCCAGGCTGAATCTTCCAATTCAGCACTGAGGTAGTGCTGCACTATCGGAGATGGCTTCTTTTTAAGATGAGCTATTGAATTGAGGTCACATTTGTGCTATTCAGCCAGATCGCATGCTACTAATTTGATGAAGAGCAGGGGAGTTCTCCCTGGTGTCCTGGGACATCCCTCAATGAACATCATCAAAACAGAGTAATTGGTCTTGATCACACTGCAGTTTGAGGGATCTTGCTGTGTCTGAGCCGGCTACCACTTTTCCTGCCCTAAAATAATAACCGTACTTGGAAAAGTACTCCACTGTGTGCAGATCCATCTGGGAATTCCTAAGGATGTGGCAGGCAGTAGAGAAATGTAAGTTCTGTTCTTTACCTTCTGGAAGAGCTTATGGTCAGGTGTGGTGGAGATGATTCTTCTGTATGGGCTGCGACCAATGGGTTCCTTAGCCTTGTCAAATGGGTAGTTTGCCACCACGGCCCCTCCGTGCATGTTGGCTGACAAGACAAAGTTATAGCTCTGCATCCATCGGATAACTGCATAGGTCTCCTGCTCAGTCTGGGCGAGAGGGGAAAGAATCAATTTGAAACTGGGGTTACGCTAACCCTCACTGTCTACTCTAATCCCCATCCACACCCTCACTCCACAACACACACCCTCACTCCTCACCCTTATCCTCACCTCTACTCCTCACCCACGTGCCTCAACCCTCACTCTCACACCCAACCCTTATCCTCACCCTCACTCCTCACCTCATTCCCCAACCCTCACCCCCACCCTTACCCTCACCCCCCAGCCTCACTCCTCACCCTCATTCTTCAACTCTCACCATCACTCCCCACCTTTATCCTTATTCCCACTCCTCACCTTCATTCCTCAACTCTCATCATCACTCCCTAACCCTCACCCCCCAGCCTCACTCCTCACCCTCACTCTTCACCGTCATTCCTCAACTCTCACCATCACTTTATCCTCACCCTCACTCCTCACCTTTATCCTCATCCTCACTCCCCACCATTATCCTCACCCTCATTCCTCAACCCTCATCCCCACCCTTACCCTCCCACCCATACCACACCCTCACTCCTCAACCCTCACCCTCACTCACCACCCTTATCCTCACCCTCACTCCTCAACTCTTATCGTCACACTCACTCCCCACCCTTATCATCACTCCCACTCCTCACTCTCACTCTCACTCCCCAGCCCTATCCTCACTCCCACACCTGTCCTCACCCCCACACCTCAGCCCCCAAACCTCACCCTCACTCCCCACCCTTACCCTCACTCACCACCTTTATCCTCACCCTCACTCCCCACCCTTATCCTCAACCCCTCCTCACTTCATTCCTCCACCTTACCCTCATTCCCCAGCCCTATTCTCACTCCCACTCCTCACCCTCACTTCTCAACCTCACCCTCGCTCCCCTTATCCTCACCCTTACGCCTCACCCTCATTCCTCAACCCTCATCCTCACACCCCACCCTTATCCTCACCCTCACTATCCACCTTATCCTTATCCCCACTCCTCACCTTCATTCCTCAACCCTCGCCCCCCTCCCTTATTCTCACCCCCACACCTCACCCTCACTCCTCAACCCTCATTCCTGAACCCTTATCCTCACTCTACACCTCTATCTTCACTCCCACTCCTCACCCCGACTCCCCAGCCCTATCCTCACTCCCACTCCTCACCCCGACTTCCCACCCTTATCCTCACTCCCACTCCTCACCCCAACTCCCCATCCTTATCCTCACTCCCACTCCTCACCCTGACTCCCCACCCTTATCCTCACCCCGACTCCCCACCCTTATCCTCACTCCCACTCCTCACCCCGACTCCCCACCTTTATCCTCACTCCCGCTCCTCACCCCGACTCCCCACCCTTATCCTCACTCCGACTCCCCACCCTTATCCTCACTCCCACTCCTCACCCCGACTCCCCACTGTTATCCTCACTCCCACTCCTCACCCTGACTCCCCCCCTTATCCTCACTCCCACTCCTCACCCCGACTCCCCACCCTTATCCTCACTCCCGCTCCTCACCCCGACTCCCCACCCTTATCCTCACTCCGACTCCCCACCCTTATCCTCACTCCCACTCCTCACCCCGACTCCCCACTGTTATCCTCACTCCCACTCCTCACCCTGACTCCCCCCCTTATCCTCACTCCCACTCCTCACCACGACTCCCCACCCTTATCCTCACTCCCACTCCTCACCCCGACACCCCATCCTTATCCTCACTCCCAATCCTCACCCCGACTCCCCACCCTTATCCTCACTCCCACTCCTCACCCCGACTCCCCATCCTTATCCTCACTCCCACTCCTCACCCCGACTCCCCATCCTTATCCTCACTCCCACTCCTCACCCCGACTCCCCATCCTTATCCTCACTCCCACTCCTCACCCCGACACCCCACCCTTATCCTCACCCTCACCCACTTGCCCATACCCATCACCTGTGCTAAGCATTCACTAAAATTTCTCTCATCCCAGAGGCCTGACCTCTCCCAGAGCCAATATTTAAATCACTCGACCAGTGACCCATGTCTGAAAATCTGGAACTGCTACACTGAAACCTCCCCGCCCCCCTCCTCTCTCTTTCTGCCTCTCACCTACTCCTTCAATACTACCTCTCTTCCCAGGCCTTTGATCATCTATTTAAATATCTTCTTTTTGCGTGATATTTCTATTTGGAAGCACCCAAGATGTTTTGGAATGTGAAACACACTATATAAATGTAGATTATTGTTGACTTTGACCCTATGTTATAAGAAATAGGATTAGACCATTCAATGGCACTGGCCATTCTTTAGAAATATGGCTGATCTTGGCACTTAACAGCACCTTCCTATCGACTCCCACAAACTCCTACAATAGAGACCAAAAATCTGTCAATCACAGTCTTAACTATATTCAATGGAGACTCCACAACCATCTGGGGCAGAGATTTCCAGAGGTACAGCATGAAATAGATACAGAGTAAAGTTTACTTTTAAATCGAAAGTAAAGCATCCTCAACTCTTTTAAGCTGAAGGTAAGACTCCCTCTTCGCTGTCCCCATCAAACACTCCCAAGGATAGGCACACCATAGGATTAGACACAGAATTAAGCTGCCTCTACACTGTCCCCATCAACTACTCCCAGGACAGGGGCAGCACAGGGTTAAAATTTAAGGTCTGTTCCCAGTTCACCTTTCTGTTGGTCAAATGGGAACAGCAGCTTTAGTATTTGTTGGACCAACCTGTTCCTGCCAGTTATCGTCAAGCGAGACATGATGGTTCCGGCCTTTCAGCTTGTGAAAGGCCAGGTGGAGGTCGGGAAAGTTGCGGTTCAGGTCCACTCCTCGGGCATTGGCTCGGCCACTCAGGTAAGTGTTTGCCTCTGAGCCCTGGGGAGCACAAAACAGAGACATCGGCTAGAAACAGAGAGATATGATGAACAGAAGGCAGTTGAGTTTTGAGGAAATACATGATGTGGTTTATTTATAGTTCTCCTCACTGCCTGCCAGTCTGAACCTTGTGTACAATGCCTCTCCTACATCTGCATTCCTTGTTCCATTCTTGTTCATTGTTCCAGTCCCCCATACAGACTGTCTGTCCTCACCCCCATTCTTTCTCCTTACCCCTCCTTCTTAAGTCCATCTCCTTTTCCCCACATCCCATGCCTCTGCTACTTCTCTGCTTTGTTCACCATAACCCAAGCCCAATCCCAACATAGCCTCTGTGTCATTCCACCCTGCCTGTCTCCATTACTGCTCTTCAGCCTTGGCCCTGGGAATACTCTCTGACACATGGTTACTCTTCAGATCGCTGTCAGACACAGCAATTATTCAACTGACACACCAAATCTAGAGGATCAGCTCTCCTGCTCTTCGAAGTAAAAAAGCATCTATCTTCTCCTTTTCAAAAGATACCCTTTAACAACTGAACCAAATAATTACTTCACGTCAGTCTTCATGGTGGAAGACATGAGTAATATCCCAAAAATTCGAGTGAATCAGGGACAGAGCTGAGTATAGTGGCCATCACTAAGGAAAAGGTGCGAGTAAAACTGAATGGCCTGAAGGTGGATAAATATCCAGTACCAAATGGACTACACCTCAGAGTTCTAAAGGAGACAGCTGAAGAGATTGTGGAAGCATTATAGGTGATCTTTCAGGATTCTCTAGAGTCAGGGAGTGTCTCAGAGGACTGGAAAATTGCTAATATGACCCCCCCCCCCCCCACCAAAATTAAATCGGGAGTAAGGCAAAAGATGGAAAATTACAGGCCAATTAGCCTGACCTCAGTTGTGGGTAAGATTTTGGTGTCCATTGTGATGGATGAGATTTGTGAATATTTGGTAGTGTCTGGTAAAATAGGACAAAGTCAGCATGGTTTCATCAAGGGGATGTCTTGCCTGACAAATCTGTTAGAATTCTTTGAGGAAGTAATAAGCAGGTTAGACCAAGGAGAGCCAATGGGTGTTATCTATCTGTTCTTCAAGAGGGCCTTTGACAAGGTGCCACACAGGAGGCTGCTGAGTAAGATAACGGCCCATGGTGTTAGAGGCAAGGTGCCAGCATGGATAGAAGATTGGCTTCTGGTAAAAAGCAGAGAGTGGGGATAAAGGGGTCTTTCTCAGGATGGCAGCCGGTGACAAGTGGTGTTCCCTAAGGATCAATGTTGGGAGCATAACTTTTCACTTTATACATGAATGATCAAGATGAAGGAACTGAGGCATTCTGGCTAAGTTTGCAGATGATAAAAGATAGCTGGAGGGACAAGTGGTACTGAGGAGGTGGGGAGGCTGCAGAAGGATTTGGACAGGTTAGGAGAGTGGGTAAAGAACTGACAGATGGAGCACAATGCGGGAAAGTGTGAAGTCATGCACTTTGGTAAGAAGAATAAAAGCATGGACTATTTTCTAAATGGGGAGAAAATTCAGAAGTCTGAAGTGCAAAGAGACTTGGGAGTTCTAGTCCAGGATTCTCTCAAGGTAAACTTGCAGGATGAGCCAGTAGTCAGGAAGGCAAATGCAATGTTGGCATTTATTTTGAGAGGATTTGAATATAAAAGCAGGGATATACTACTGAGGCTTTATAAGGCCCTGTTCAGGCCACATTTGGAGTAATGTGTTCAGTCTTGGGCCCCATATCTCAAGAAGGATGTACTGGCGCTGGAGCGGGTTCAGAGGAGGTTCATGAGAATGGTCCCAGGAATGAGAAGCTTAACGTATGAGGAATGTTAGAGGACTCTGGGACTATACTCATTAAAGTTTAGAAGGATGAGGGGGTATCTAATTGAAACTTACAGAATACTGAATGGCCTGGACAGAGTGGATGTTGGGAAGATGCTTCCATTGGTAGGAGAGACGAGGATCTGAGGGCACGGCCTTAGAGTAAAGGGAAGACCTTTTAGAACGGAGATAAGGAGAAACTTCTTCAACCAGAGAGTGGCGAATCTATGGAATTCACTGCCACAGAAGGCTGTGGGGGCCATGTCACTGAGTATATTTAAGACAGAGATAGATTGGTTCTTGATTATCAAGGGGGTCAAGGGTTATGGGAAGGAAGAGGGAGAATGGGGTTGAGGAACTTATCAGCCATGACTGAATGGTGGAACATACTCAATGGGCCAAATGGCCTAATTTCTGCTCCGATGTCTTATGGTCTTAAACAAAAACATTGATGCTGCCAGTTAATTCTGACTACACGGTGGAGAGGGAGCTTGGAGGTATTTCACTGCAAGTTAAACCTGTTGCTTCACGTACTGCTTTTCGTGAAGCAAATCAACCCTGGCATGTCTGTTAAAAGTTACCCAGGCACAGGATGAGGTCAATACTTGGGTAAGGGAAAGATTGTCAACCATGGATTAAGGGAAGGCACCAAACTAAAACCAGAAACACAATATACATTCAGGACAACGCTTCACTCTGTATCTAGCCCCGTGCTGTGCCTGTCCTCTGAGTGTTTGTTGGGGAGAGTACGGAGAGAGCTTTAGTTTCAGTTTAAAATAGTAGAGCAAGCTTTACTTTCAATTTGAGAGTACAGGGAGCTTTACTCTTGTATCTAACCCCATGCTTTTCCTGTCCTGGGAGTGTTTGATGAGGACAGTATACGGGGCATTTTTAGTAAGTGGCACAAAGCCAGATTGATTACATTTTAAATGTGGTTCATTGATTGTCCCAAGGTCAGAAAAGACCACCCTTTGAAGTTCTTAATATCTTCTGAAGGTTAGAACCTGTGTCGATTTGATCAGAGACTGGGATTAATAATTAACTGAGAGAGTTTAAAGTTGTCGGGTGGTCCCATTGAGGGAGTGGGGTGGGGTGGAATATTCCCATGGACTTGGATGTAGGGTGGGTAGGTGACCTAGTAGTTTGTGGAGTTGGTGGCCCCTGTAAAGGAGGAGTTTGCGGAGTGATATGGGAGCTGAGTTCAGTTTACGTTTTCTGTAGGGGGTGTCATTGAAATTCAGGGAAAATGTTTAGTGCGGGTAGTGTTTGCAACGAGCAAGTGACAGGATGGAGCCAGAACAAAGGAATAAGCTCTGCTCTTGATAACCTCACTTCCCTAATCCCAGGGAGAGTATGTTTATGGCCGGCTGTTGTTGGGAGTATGCAGTGCCCAACAATGCTCCTGAAGCTTTTAGACTTTGATTAAATACGCGTTTCCACCTCTAGGAAAACAGCTGGCCAATTGTGTATTAACAAGGAAAGCCTGCCAAAGGCTATCCTGACATCAAAAAAAAAGAGGGGTTGGGGGAGATAAGGGTGAGGGTGATACTAAATCAAATTGGAGTTGGAGGGAGAAATAAAGCACTGCACCCCCAGCATGCCCACCTCTCTCTAAAGGCATCGAGAGCATCGATGGGCACTGCATGTTCCCTCTCCAATGACGCCCGGGTTCAAATGTAACTGTGGAACCATTGCATTTGGAGAAAGATGATCACAACAGGGGATTGAGTGCTTTATTTCTCCCTTCAGCTCCATTTTGATCTAATCCACTCCATCTTTCCCTACCTCTCCCTCAGTTTTGGTGTTATTATGTTGTACTTGACAGGGTTTGCTGTGACTTAATCATTTGGCGCAAGAGCGATTTCGTGGTGGTGGCTAATAGATGAAAAAATATCATGGGTGGCAGAAGAAAGCCGCTCGGTTTTGTATGATCACCCTTTTGGAATATAAATAACAAAATGAAGACAAAATCTAGGGAGTGGTCTTGTGGTGCAGAGGGCAGCATACCGACTTCAGCAGCTCCAGGTTCAAGTCCCACTCTGGGATTTGTTGCTGTCTAAAGCTGCATTGAAAGCACAACCAAACAGTTTGGTTATAAACATGTTCATACACCTATGGGCAGGCAGTGAGAATAGGTCGGTCTCCCAGTCTTGGCACACTTGCCTTGATTGCTCAGAGCATTGAGAATAGGAGGTGGAACATCATTTTGTGGCTGTACAAGACATTAGTGCGGCTACTTTTAGAATACTGCGTACAGTTCTGACATCCTGCTAAAGGAAGGATGCTGTAGAAGAGGTGCAGAAAAGATTTTACAAACATGTTGCTAGGACTGGAGGGATTGAGTTATAATGAGAGGCTGAATGGGCTGGGACTTTCTTTCCTGGAATGTCAGAGGCTGTGGGCTGACCTTATAGATGTTTATAAAATCATGAGGGGTGTGGATATGGTGAATAGCCATGGTCTTTTCCCTAGGGTTGGGAAGTCCGCAACTAGAGGGCATAGGTTTATGGTGAGAGGGGAAAGATTTGTTCGGGACTTGACAGGCAACTTTTTCATATAGAGGGTGGTATATATATGGAATGAGCTGCCAGAGGAAGTGGTAGAAAAAGGTACAATTACAACATTTAAAAGACATTTGGGAAAGTACATGGATAGGAAAAATTTAGAGGGATATGGGCCAAACCCAGGCAAATGGGACTAGTGAGATAACAACGTGTAGAGCTGGATGAATACAGCAAGCCAAGCAGCATCAGCGGAGCAGGAAAGCTGATGTTTCGGCCCTAGACCCCTCTTCAGAAAAAAACGGGACTAGTTCGATTTGGGATGGTTGGCATGGATGAATTAGACCGAAGGGTCTGTTTCCATGGTGTGTGACTCTGTTACTGTAACTCCAGCCTCTGATTTCAGGTTGTGGCCTGTTTCAGCTACAAAATCAGATGTTAAGTGTCTGCCTCTTGTGTCTCTAGATAGCATAGCACTTCTCAGTCTTGAGGTCTAAGTGCAGGAATCCCTCAGCCACACTGGTTGAAACATTTACCTGATCAGCTGCCACCTCATACCCATCGGGGTTCATGGAGGGTAGGATGTGTATCCGGGTTTCGTGGATGAGATGGGTAATGCGTGGGTTTCTGCGGTTGTACTCCTCACACAGGTACTGTGCCAACTGGATCAGCAGCTCACGGCCCAGCACCTCGTTGCCATGCATGTTGCCAACATACTTGAACTCTGGTTCCACTGCAAACACAGGAGGTGATACCATCAGCACAAGCAACCCCTCTCACATTATTTGTCCCTGGTCACCTCCCTCCCTCTGAAGGATGATACAACTCAGATGGAAGACATTCAGCCCAGCATACCTGTACTGGCTCTATGTCAGAGCTATCCAGTTAGTCCCACTCCCCCCTGCTCTCTAATGCCTGGAATGCATTCATTCTTCCATTCAGTACATAATCTTTGAGAATTCACTGCTGAATCTTCCACTGCTTGTTCTGGCTGAACACGCACAATCATAACAGCATGCTGACAAAAGAACTCTCCTCAACCCAGAATCACAGAAGGAGGCCATTCGACCAATAACGCCTGCACCACCTCTGAGGAAGGGTCACCGGACCCGAAATGTTAACTCTGTTTTCTCCTTCACAGATGCTGCCAGAACTGCTGAGCTTTTCCAGCAGCTTTGTTTTTGGTCTCTATTATTTAGTGCATTTTTTCCCATAGCCCTACAAACTGCCATCCACTGCTCACTTGGAACGCCTCAGCTGGAGATGCCTCCACCATACTTCCACATCAACATCTCTACCTTTAGTAATTCTGTCAATATCCCTCCATTCGTGTCCCTCTGATTACTGTCCATTTTCCACTGGAAACATTTGCTTTTTACTGACTCTCGGAACTTTTGCAGATTTTGAGCATTTTTGTCAAGTCAGCCTTTAGCCTCGTCTGCTCCAAGGAGAACAACCCCAGCTACCCCAGTCTCTACATTACCCAACTCCTTCATCCCTGGGAGCATCCCAGGCAATCCCCACCATCCACCCTCCAACACCACCAGGGCCACTGCATCCTCCTGAAACAACGATGCCCAGGATCAGACACAATGTACCATCCCAAACCTACCCACTATCTCCACCCTGGAGTGAAGTTCAGGGTATGGTGCTTTCTACTGAGGGGGGGATGTGGTGAGCTGGGGAACTTTCGCTCCTTAGTAGCAAAAACTCTAGCCCCAGAACTAGGATCTCAGGACGTGGGAAGCTGTGTTTCTCTCCACCCTTGCTGCTAGACCTGCTGAACACACACCAGAAGAAAGGTTTGACTACTTTGCAGGAATTTCTTTGCACAGAGGATGGGGACCCTGTGGAGTTCTCTCCCCCAAACAACAGTTTTGGGGATCACTCAAGAAGGTGGAGAATCAGCTATAATCTTCTGATTTCACCACTCTCTAGGAGGACAAGAGTAGCAGGTCATGGGGACACCAACTCCTGCAAGTTCCCCTCCAAGCCATTCACCATCCTGACCTGGAAACATATCGCTGTTTCTTCAGTGTCATTGGGTTGAAGTCCTGGCACTCCGTCTCTAATAGCATGGTGGGGTGAGCGACAGCACATGGACTGCAGCATTTAAGAAAGCAGCTCACCATCACTTCTCAGGTCAACTAGAGGCAAGCAATGAATGGGTAAGTGATGGCCACATCCCACACATGAATTTAAAAAATATATAGTTGGAGCAGCCTTGAAGGACTGAATGGCCTGCTCCTGATCCTATTTCTGAAGATTCTTTGATAGTGTTCCTCAAGTGAGATTGCAGCACAAGTATGGTTGATACCTTGGACTGTAAGAGAAGAGGCGGGGGTGGGTGGGTGTTGTACAGCAATGAACAGGTAGGGGCTTTGTGCAGCTTTGGGTTCCTGCCAATCTGCACAGACTGCTAGACACCAACAGTCTTTGTGCAGGAGTTCATTCGGAGACAGTGAGTCTTTTTCTGTGAGGCACACAAAGACCACATTGCAGACATTTCTGGGCCAGCAAAGCTGAGAGATCAAGTGACATGGTCCTGTAGGCTCACTGCAACTGCAGGGTAACCTGGCATCAGAGGAAAACTGGGTGGCCAAACACACAGTGAACAAAAGAAGTAGAAATAGCCCGTGTTAACTCTTTAAAAGAAACATGGCAGTAAGCCTCAAGCTTTGGAGCAGGTAATGACACTATTAGCTGTAGTGCTTGGGTTTAACTCGTGGCTATGAACACTTGCTGTGTTAGTCTGGGACTGATGGCTCCATTAGGATACAGTACTCCTGGAGTAAGCAATTTTCCTTTCTCTTTATCCGCTGCCAACTTATCGTTTATTATCTATGAAATATACAGGTCAAACTGGCTGTGCAAAAGAATATCATACTGGACACTCAGAGCTGAACTACAGCCTGGGTTAATGTCCTCACTCTAACACAGACACGTCAGTGCATATATCAATTCAAGACTTCAAACTCTAGCTACTGGTCAGAGCAGGAGAAAAACTGGAGGCTGCACGAGGCTGCTTGGACAGTTGGTTTGTGAGACAGAGTGATGCCAACAGTGTGGATTCAATTCCCACACCAACTGAGGTTACTGTGAAAGACTCTCCTCAACGTTGCCTCTCACCTGAGACACGGTGATCCTCTGGTTAAACCAGCACCAGTTGTCTCTCTCTAATGAGAGAGGACCTCATAGGCTGGTAGGACAGTGGTGACTTTACTTTTGTTCATCTCCACTCTAAAATATCTCTTTGTCCTTTCTCATCTGTCTGTTCTATCAGTGTTGTTGCTGGCTCTCTCCAACAGACTAACAGCGCTAACCATTCACCATCACTTCAGGGACACAACTGCAGCAGCACTGTTTAGATGGCGGGATGTGACTTGTGAAGTTACATGGGGATCTGTGCTGAGGCCTTGGCTATTCACTGTGTGTATTAATGAGTTAGGTAGTGGGATAGAGTTACATATCAAAAATTGCTGATGACAAAGTGATATTGCTAACAGTGTAGAGCAAAGCTGAACACTTCAAACAGAAGCTGATAGATTAAACAAATGGGTAGAACTGAGGCCAATGGATTTTTACACAGTGAAGGATGATGATATCGACATTGAATGTAAAAACGGTTCAAAGGAATCCTTTATAAATAATGAAATGCCTTAAACAGTGGATGTCCAAAGAGACTTGGAGGTTCAGGGACATAGATTATTAAAACATTCTAAACAGATACATATGATTGAAAGGCTAGTAGAATGCTGACCTGTACTTTTCAGGGTCTAGAATACAGGACATCACAGGGAACATCAGCAGTACAGAGTTCTGAATAGCCATACCAGACACAAGATGTTAACCCTGTTTCTCTTTCCACAAATACTGCCGGACCTGCTGAGTTTCTCTGGCATTCTCTATGTCTGTTTCAGCTGCACACAGCCAATGGTTAGACCGTACCTGGTATCATGGTGAGCAGCTCTGGGAAAGAATGATTAGCCTTGGAGTGAGTGTTAATTACCAGAATTATACCAGGATACTCAAGTTTAAATTATGAAGAGAGTTTAGACAAACTTGGGTTGTATTCCCTGGAATTTTGAAAGTTAGGGGGTGATTTAATTGAAATATTCAAGACACTGAGGGGAACAGTTGGCTAGACAGAAACAAACTATTTCTGCTGATTTGGGGAACCTAGGACTCAGGCAATGTCAAAAAATGAGAGCTGGATATTTCAGGAACGAAACTAGGAAACATTTCTATACACAAAGATCTGTAGAACTCTGAAACTCTCTACCAATAAACGAGATTTGATGCTGATTAAGTTGATATTTTTAAATCTGAGCTTGACAGTTTTTTTTTGCAAGTGAAGATAATAAGGGATATGGATGAATGTGGAGTTATATTACAGTTAAGCCATGATCTCAAGGAATGATTGAATGGGCTAGAGGGGCTGAATGGTTTCACCCCACCCCAGTTCCTAAGTGTATTAATGATTTAAGGCAGCCCAATAAATTGTTTGTGCTCCTTATATACTTCTTCAATTTAAATCTCTCAGTGTTTCACCTTTGAGCCTGAAATCTTGTTCATTAAGCTCTATACTAGGCTTTGCCCTGTGACCCTGGGAACAGAATTCAGTGTCGCATTTACCCAGCTCTCAGTTGTTCAATCAGTAATTTTGGAGCAGTGGAAAATGTTTTGGTTTAAAAACAGGTTGAAGCACTTGTTGGAACTAGAGTAAAGGCTAAAGAATAGGAATTCTCCAAGTACTGCTGCTCTCTCATTGTGTTCTGTCTTGCTGCTACTCAAAGACATATGCTGTTTGACACTTGGAGGGGGCAATTCGATACCAGCACCATCCATTACAAGCAGTGGTGCTCCGAATCTCCCTCCTCGCCTTCTTCTTCCTGAATTTCAACCTTTCCGCTCTACACCCATCCCTCCTGCATCCCACCAATCTCCAACTTGTAGAACATAGCTCAGCACACTCCCCCGTCACCCTCAGTCTTCCTGAGCATCTCCAATGTAGAGAGTTCCTCTGCACCCAGATCTCTACCTTTAAAACCCAACCATTGTGCTTTGTCTTAAATGCCTCATCTTTTTAATAACTCTGGACCTCTTTCGCTCCCTCTTCCAGGGAGTTTCTGAAGCTGGTTGGGGAAGGGGACAGAGAAACACGAAACTGAGAACAAGTTTTGGTTAAAACTTGTTCTAGGTTGCAGTTCATATACAGATCAGCGACGGTCTAACTGAATGGTGTAATAGGTTCAACAGGCTAAATGGCTTGCTTGTATTCCCGTAGAATCATGGAATAGTGTAGGTTAGATGGGCTTTAGATTGGTATGGCAGGTCGGCACAACATCGAGGGTCAAAGGGCCTGTACTGTGCTGTAAAGTTCTATGTTCTATGTTAATCAGGTTGAGAGGTTGAATGGCCTCCTGTGTTCTGCATTTGATTCTTGATCTAAATTTCTCAATGGAAGAACAGAAGTGATTTTGCAATCTGTTGTTTAAAGCATCTACACAGAGACTAAAACTCTTATTTTAGACAAGTTCTGATGGACCCTATCCTCCACAGTTAGCCTAAAGAATAAGACTGAGCGACATCTTCTTGAGAAATAGCTGGAGGCGTCTCAAATATCAATAGGACACTGATTCAGTTCTGATGCTGTGACTGAGAGGGATCTCACTTCCAACCTTAGGAGCTTCTCCTTCATGGCTCTCGGTTCCAGATTCATCTGGAGCCTCACAACATGCTGACTGTCTAGAGGCCGGAGGACGACAGTGGAAGCTGCACAGTGCTGTTGCGAAGAGAGGGGGAACAGGATTTGCTAAGCTGCTGCACTATCAAGTCACTATGTGACAAAACCAATGGTCTGAGGAGAAAGAAGGAAGGGTCACATAAAAGAACAAAAGCACAGAGAGAAATGAAGGAGAGAGAGAACAAAAATCACAGTGGATGCTGATGTGAATGCTCTCAATATAAGGGTATTCAGGTGGAGTTAGCTGTGGGAGTTAAGAATGAGGGAGATTTGGATTAGAGCATCCATGCCATCCATAGGAGATTTGGAAACTGGGAAAAATCACTATGGAGTGACTGGAGCATGAATGGTTTGAGAGAGATGATGGAGGAGGGCAATGGGGGAAGAGACAGTGGAGTGGTGCTGGTGAAGGGAGTGGTTAGACAGTGAGGTGGATCATTTTAGAGCAGAGGGTGAGGTTGAAATTGGGTTTTGGAGAGTGAGAGTGTGTGATTTGGTGAGAGTGTGGACTTGGGGCAGAGTAGGTTTTGGGAGGGTGATGGTGGGATTTGGCATGAGTGTGGGCTTTGGGTCAGAGTGGACTTTGGGAGGGTGATGGTGGGATTTGGTATGAGTGTGGGCTTTGGGGCAGAGTGGGTTTTGGGAGGGTGATGGTGTGATCTGGCATGAGTGTGGGCTTTGGGTCAGAGTGGGCTTTGGGAGGGTGATGGTGAGATTTGGCATGAGTGTGGGCTTTGGGGCAGAGTGGGTTTTTGGGAGGGTAATGGTGTGATTTGGTATGAGTGTGGGCTTTGGGGCAGAGTGGGCTTTGGGAGGGTGATGGTGGGATTTGGTATAAGTGTGAGCTTTGGGGCAGGGATGAGTTATTCTTTAGCCAGAAGGTGGGTTTTGGGGAAGGGGTAAGATTAAGGGGAGAGGATGGTTTTTGAGGTAAAGGATAGGGGTGAGGGCGAGTTTTACTGGAGAGGGTGGGTTTTGGTGTCAGGTTTAGTGGGTTTAGGGTGGGGTGAGAGTTTTTTTCTGGGGAAGTGGGTGGGTTTTGGGGGAAAGGATGAGATTTCGGGGAGAGGGCAAGTTTTGGGAGGGTGGTGGTGGGATTTGGTGTGAGTTTTGGTGGGTTTAGGATGGGGTGGATGGGATTTTGGGAATGAAGGTGGGTTTTGAGGGAAAAAGGTGAGATATAGAGGCGAGGGTGGGATTGGGGGGAGGAAAGGATGGGGTGAGGGGGAGTTTTACTGAAAAGGGTGGGTTTTGGGAGGGTGACAGTATGCCTTTGGTGGGTTTTGGATGGGCTGAAGGGGGATTTTGGAGATGAGGGTCAGCGCTGGCCTAACTCCCTCCTCCTGCCCCTCTGCAGTCGTGGCCCCCAAGTACTCACGCAGCTCATGGATGCCGGGGTTATCACTGAGTTCCAGGACATAGAGGTGCCGGCCCTGGGCGCTGCGGCCAATGCTGTAGAGGCGGCTGATGAACGGACACGCGGATTGGACCTGGAGCAGTGCACTGACCAGTTCTGGGTACCGGTGATGCTGGAAGTCGAGCGACAGCGCAAGGTGCAGCAGTGCCATCAGAACCGCCAGCTTGCAGAGCCCGGACTGCATGGTCCAAACTAGCAGCTCCTGTCTGTCCCACCCACCCCCAGTGACAGGCACCAGAACCCGCCCCTCTATCTCTCACAGCCAGCTCCTGGCTGGACAGGGGGCAGGGCCCTTTATTTAAAGGGACAGCGCCTCCCAATAGAGCTGTCGGCTCGAAAGTCCTATCCCACCTCGTGTGCCGGACTTGCAGAAAGCGGTACCCTTCCCTTTCACTCCCACTCTGCAACAATTTGCATTGCGGTGGCGCCTTCACCCCAGATTGCTGCGCGGGAGCGGGAATAAAACCAAAGCTGACACAACGTCCCAGAACGGATCTTTGGACAGGAGATCAAAAGTTTTGGTTAAAGAGCTACCTGTTTCTTTTTAATTTATTTAACAGTCTCGGGGGAGTTGCACATGAGTGAGTGACAGACTGGAGCCTAACCGAGGGGTTCAGGATGGTTTCTATCTGTATGGAATAACACATCCCCGGGAGTGACTGGAATCTCATCGAGGAGCTTGGGTTTTTGAAATAGAATAACAGATAGCCAGGAGTGAGTTACAGACTGCGGCGGTCTGGGTGTTTGGTCCATGGTCTAAGTGATATGTTGTTTATCCTACTGTTTACCTGCTGTCACAAGGCCGCTGGGAGCGATGTTGCAGCGACTGTTTCATAATCTTGTGGGTCAATGGTCGCCTGATGCCACTAGCTCACCATAATAGAGAAGAAAATAACCCTTTGAGGCCCACAGCCAGTCACGCCGATTTCCAAACTTCAGTGCTCAACGTTCAAAGGACTTTGTACCAGGAAAGGGGTCCTCACAGGCTAAACTACCTGTGGTGTAGGTGGGTTATAGGGGATGGGTCTGGGTGGGATGCTCCAAGGGTCAGTGTGGACTTGTTGGGCTGAAGGGCCTGACCGCACAGAATATTCCTGAAAAATCTGCTTGGCCTGCTGTGTTTATCCAGCTCTACACCTTGTTATCATAGACCTCATCGTCAGTTGATGCCACCTTTCACCTTCAAGTGTGTTCAGGGCTGAGCTGTGACACTATCGAATTGATTGAAGCCTGCCTCAGTGTGAGCTCTCTGTGTGTCACTTCACCATTGCAGCTTACGGTGAGAATCAGGTATCTCTCATGCCTGAGGAAGAACATTGAGGTCAACCCCCATTCACTGAGACAACAAGGTGTAGAGCTGGATGAGCACAGCAGGCCAAGCAGCATCAGAGGAGCAGGAAAGCTGATGTTTCAGGCCTAGATCCTTCTTCAGAAATGAAGGGACCCTTCTGAAGAAGGGTCTAGGCCCAAAACGTCAGCCTTCCGCCTCCTCTGATGCTGCTTGGCCTGCTGTGTACATCCAGATCTACACCTTGTTATCTCAGATTCTCCAGCATCTGCAGTTCCTGCTATCGCCCCCCCCTCACTGACGTTCTCATTTGCAATTCCGAAGGCAGTGATGCATTGGTCAGAGATGCCATCTTTTAGAAGAGATATCGAACTCCTGACCCACCTGTCCTCTGTGGTTGCTCTAAAAAAAATTCCATGGCTGTGTTTTGGAAAACAATGGGAGAGTTATGCCTGGTGATCCCACTGGTATTTATCCCTATCACTGAGAAAATGGTCTTGCTGTGTGCAAATTGGCTGGTATATTTCCTACATCACATACAGTATTTACATTTAAACAAACACTTTAGTTAATGATATGGGGTTTTTAGATGTCCTGACGTAATTAAAAAGTGCTATTGATTTTTTTCTATTGTTTTGGGGCAGCACAGTGTCTCAGTTGTCAGCACTGCTGCCTCAAAGCACCAGGAACCTGGGTTTGATTCCACCCTTGGGAAACTGTCTGTGTGGAGTTTGCACATTCTCCCTGTTTCTGTGTGTTTCTCCTCCGGGCGCTTGAGTTTCCTCCCATAGCCCAAAGATGTGCTGGTTAGGTGGATTGGCCAGGCTAAATTACCTGTAGCTTAGGTGGGATATAGGGGGATGGGTCAGCGTGGGATGCTCCAAGGGTCAGTGTGGACTTGTTGAGCTGAAAGGCCTGTTTCCACACTGTAGCTATTCTGTTCTATATTAATTTGTCACTGGCTGGATGAATGGCAACATTTCAAATTGTGTCCAAATCTCATGTGTCCTTCAGTTCTTCTGCACAGAGATTTTCCCAGTTCCTTGACAAGATAGGAAAATGGAGGTGTCTTCCCAGGGCTTTCGTTTATTTATTCATTGGTTCAGTGACAGGCAGGTAGCTATTAGCTGCTCCTACTTCATCCTGAGAGAAAATGAGCAGCAATTGTTAGCTTGAGTGATGTAAGTATCACTGAGATGGTGCTAATGAGTTTTTAGTGTCATGAAGCTGATCCCATAGAGCCATTAGGGAGGGAGTTCCAGGATTTTGACCCGGCGACACTGAGGGCACAGCAATATCATTCCAAGTCAGGATGATGCATGGCTCAAAGATGAACTTGTGGGTTGAGGTTGTGTTCCCATACATCTGCTGCCCTTGTCCTTCTAGATGTTAGAGGTTGCAGCTTCAGAAGGTGCTGTCTAAGAAGCCTTGATGAATTGCTGCAGTGCATCTTGTGAATGGAACACATCACTGTCACAGTGCATTGATTGTGAAGGGAGTGAATGTTATAGGTGGCATGTGTGGTTGCAATCAGGCAGGCTGCTTTATCCTGGATGATGTGGAACTTATTGAGTGTTGTTGGAGCTGCACCCATCCAGACAAGTGGAGAGTATTCCATCACAATCCTGACTTGTAGATGTGGACAAGAATTAGGAAATCAGGAGGTGAGTTACTCATTGCAGAATTCACAGCCTCAAAGAGTAACAAGTTTACATGGACAGTTTCCAGTGCAAATATTCACGTGGTCATAATCCCGGAAATAATTTGACAGAAAAGGTATAACAAACTCATAAAACATTGTGCCGAATATCAGAAGTGACCAATGTTTGGAATGCAAGCCAAAAAAAAACTTTTGTGTTGCATAGCAATTATTATTTTTATTCATTTTCCTTACAAAATATACATATTTGGATGGCTAAGCAGTTAATCTAGCAGAGCAAAGGAGATCCTTGCACATTGAAATTACAGAATGACCTCGGTACATGATTGAAACAGTACATGCCATCACAAACCCTCATATAAGGTTCATTGTCCAGATTCATGATGCAAGTTGGACGTCACGCAGATTTGCTGAGACCCTTGGCAGAGACGGATGCTTTGCTCATGTGTCTCTTGAGAGAAAGTGTAGGTGAATGGATGGTAGGGCGAGCGGGTCTGGGGAGCAGTCGCTGTTCTGTGGCCAGGAATGGAGCATCACAGCAGTAGGGACATGGCCTATATAATATCCATGCAGACTTGTCTATCACAGAGTGATGATTTATTCTTCACTTGAGGGATTGGGGTAGGTGCAGCTCTCTTGGGACCTCTGGGCAAATCCGGATGGACAGAACGTGAGAGATTTTGTGCAGATTTCAAAGGTAGATGCTAGATGTCTTGGAGGGGGTGGGGGGAAAGAGAGAGTTTCCTAGGAACTGCCAAAGGAAAAAGATACCTCACAGAACTCACATATTGGACTCTTACAGGGGCCATGAACACCAGTTGGACCACTCAGGCAATGTATGAATGAAATCATTGCTCACAGCCAAAGGGCACAGTATTCCATCATTACATTTCATATCATCTCTACTCCAGAATAAGGGGTCGCACATTTAAGGCAGAGATGAGGAGGAATTTCTTCTCTCAAAAGGTAGTGAATCTGTGGAATTCTTTACCACAGAGGACTATTGAGGCTTGGTCATTATTCAAGGCTGAGATAGACAGACTTTTAACCGGTAAGGGAATCAAGGGTAATGGGGGAAAGGCAAGAGAGTGGAGTTGATGTTTATCAGATCAGCAATGATGTCAGTGATTGGCTGAATGGCCGACTTTCGCAGTAACGTCTTATGATCTCTGGTGAAAGACAGATCCTGCTGATTTCCTTGGATCACCTAGTGCCTATGGTGGACTCAGTGACCACATTCAGACTGCCCAGGGTGGATACTGAAGATGAATCAGGCAGCAGAATAGGTGAGTACAGACGACTCCCTGAACCATATGGAAACAACAGCAGTCACTCAGAGCTATGCTTTCTTCATTAATCGTTTGTGTTTTGCTCAATGTTGTTTTTCGGGTATGAGGAAATGGAACACTACAGCACAGGGTTAGTTACAGAGTAAAGCACCCTCTACATTGTCCTCATCAAACAGCCCTAGGACATGTACAGCACAGGATTAGATGTAGAGTAAAGCTCACACTGTCCCCATCAAACTCTCCCAAGACAGTTTCAGCACAAGGTAGATTCAGTTTAAGGTTCTTTCTACACTGTCCGCACCAAACATTGCCAGGACAGAAACAGCACACGGGTTGATACAGAGTGAAGCATCCTCTACACTGTCCCCTTCAAACACTCCACCACAACATGTAAAGCATGTGTTAAATCCAGAATAAGGTTCCTTTGACAATGTCCCCATCAAACACTCCCAGGACAGGTACAACATGGAGTCAGATACAGGGTAAAGCTCCTTCTAACCATTTCAAATGTAAGTAAAGATCCTTATACATATTTCCAATAAACACTTCCAGAAAAGTTTCTCTCTTCACAGATGCTGCCAGACCTGCTGAATTTCCCCACTGCTTTCTGTATTCCAGATGGTTTAAAAAAATCCTCTATGTCACTGTTGGTTCTTTTAGCAGTCCCCCTATACCAGTGACCTCTGGTTCTAACCCTCTGCCTATCTCTCTCCGGCCTCTTTATGATTGTGAATGCTTCTATCTGGAGGATAAGCATCGTAAAAACTGGAAAAAAGTGCACTGGTCATATTAAGCCTGAGTTATACAAGATGAGTTAGAACAATATCTGTAAGTTTTATGGTTTCTCTTTCCAGTAAGTTCCCTCTTGACATTCTCTTCTCTGAATAGAACAGCTTAGCTTCTCCAATCAAGTAAAGTCCTTCATTTCTGGAGTGGCAGAAGTTTATGGATATATTTTGTTACACTTTTGCTCTCCTCACCCTGTTCCTGTCTTGTGTCAACTTACTCAAACAGAGCTCAAAATCATTGCAGTGCTGTTCAAATTTTTTTTCCTTTATTCATTCGCAGGATGAGGGCGTTGCTGGCTGGGCAGCATTTATTGCCCATCCCTAATTGCCCAGAGGGCAGTTAAGAGTCAACCACATTGCTGTGGATCCGGAGTCACGTAGGTCGGACCAGGTAAGGATGGCAGTTTCCTTCCCTAAAGGGCATTAGTGAACCACCTAGCATTCACAAAAGCATCAGCCAGATCTGAAACCCCAATCTAAATTCTGCCTTTTGTTTAGTTTTCTGTGTTGATTAACAGCAAGACCCAATAAAAAGCTTTCTTCATATGTGGAGCAGGAGACTCGAGTTAAGTCTTTGTCTATCATGCTAAACAGTTTTACGAGTTGTGTAACTGTGTGATGCAGAGGGCTATATGACAGGAAAGCAATCAAATGGTTAAAATTTGTAAACAGACCCAATCAATAATTCCAAAGGCCTTGCACTCCCAAAGTATTGACCTGACTGTCGCAATTCAGGTTCACATTCTGGGGTCCCAGAAATATGACGTGTTCCTGAGTTCAACCTTCAAAACCAACAGGAATAGTGGAAAACAGTTTGTTGAAAGATTTTGGAAATGTGGCTTCTGAGGCCCCTTTGTTCCACAATGTTACATAGCCACTCACACCCTGCCCTTGCACCCCTTTTGTTTATCAAAAGTTTTCCACCGTCCTACCCCAAGCATTGTCACCTATTTAAAGATCACTTGGTTATCCAGAACTCAAATATCACTGAAAATAGGGACATCTTTCTTAAACAGTTTTGTTTATTGTTCTTCAAGATAATTGGAAGAATGCCAATTTTCAAATTACTCACAAAAATTTACACTGCTGGAGGAAAAAACTGAAGATGCTGATTGATTGGCTAGACATCGCTTATTAACTGAGGTGTTGCCATGGAGGGGGGAATATTTGGCATTCTTGCATTTGTCCTGATGAGAATAAGACAATAAACTTTGGCAATACATTTCTGTTTTCTGTGACATTTCCTTCTAATGGCGCCATTGTTGAATTGCATCCATTGAGATTCATGTTCCCTCAGGGCAGGGGATAACTTTCCCCATTCATCCTTTATGACTTCTGTCACTTGGAACTCAATGGTAGGGGGTAAATGCTGTGAGTCTCTGTCAATAATCTCTGCCCAGCATTTAAAAAGTAGCGCTTGCTTATTGCGCACTGGCAAGTGCAGGCTTGGGTCTATGACAGTCTACTTCAGGCCACAGGCCTGCGATGATTTGATTTTTCTCCTTTCTTTCATGTCTCCTGGAACACCTAGGTAATGGGTACAGGCAGGACCATTGACAGAGCTTAATAGTGCCGGTGGTATACTCTGAGACTAGACCGACTTAATATCCATTCTATTAAACCTTACCTTGGGTTATTAGGCTAAGGTTTTGTCTCTTAAAGGGATCTCTTTCATTTTTCATTCTTAACCTTGGTGTTCAAATCCTTTCATGATTTTGATCCACCCTATCTGGGTAGTCTATTCCCACCCTCCTGTATCCTGACATTCCTCCAGCTTTAGCCTTTGCACATCACTCACTTTCTAACTCTAAACTCAACCCTCATCAAAACTTATTGCCAACTCTCTTTACTGTTTTAAAATTGTCCTTGAAAACTCCTCACCATGTCCACATCTGTTCGTGCAGCTTCAGGCCAATGTTTTTGATAATGCTCTTGAGATTTTTGCCTTGTCAAAGGCCCTATATAAATGTAAGCTATTGTTGTAGTAATGCTGACTTTTACATTCCACAAGTAATGATCATCCAATGTTGAGCCAATTTCCTTTTTATATTGATGTAAATATTGAACGATATTGCTCAGTTTTTCATCCTGTTTTCATGCAGTCAGCATTCTCATTGGCGGTTATTGTAGATCAGCAGAACACTGATTCCAACCCTGCTGGACACCACAGGTGATATGGTGAAGCATCACTGCAAATAATAAATGAGGGCTCTTTAAATTATTTGAAAATTTGAGACAAATCTGAAATTGTGAGAATGTATAGAAACTTCTGATTGAACACTTTCAAAAATGGCAGGGATGTTCAACTAAGAGATGGAAGCTCTTACTTATTTAAGCACCAAATACCAATTGTCAACTGTAACGTAACCCCTGGCCCCCTCACCCGCTCACAAGAGAGGTTAGATATAGAATAAAACTCCCTCTACACTGACCCATTAAACATTCCCAGGGGAGTTACTACACAGGGCTAGGTACAGAATAAAACTCCCTCTACACTGACCCATCAAACACTTTCAGGGCAGTTATTGCATGTGTTTAGATACAGGGTAAAGTTTCTTTACACTGTCCCCATCGAACACTCCCAGGGTAGTTACAGCACGAGGTTAGATACAGAGTAAAACTACCTCTGCAATATCCCCATCAAATACTCTCAAGGCAGGGGCAACACGGTGTTAGACACTGAGTAAATCTCTCTCAACACTGTCCTACTGCTTTCAGGGTAGGTATAGCACTGGGTCAGATTAAGAGCAAAGCTCCCTCTACACTGATCCAACCAGAAGCTCCCATAACAGGTACAGCACAGGGTTAGATACAGAGTAAAGTTCTCTAGACTATCCCCGTCAAACACTTCCAGGACATTTACAGCACAGGATTAGGTACAGATTAGAGCTCCGTCTGTATTTTTGTATGTCAGTTTGATTCAAACAGTCGGGATGTTATTGGAGAACTGAAAGGGCAGTAAAGCCTTTTTGACAATGAGAAGATTTTGGTCAGTGGGCCCAGTGTTTTCTAGCAGATGATGGATGGAACACAGATAGCACTTTTTACTAGTTTTGGTACCATATATCTGGTATTATTTGTATACAGATGCTAATAGTTTGTTATAGTAACATGCTGTGAAGAGCAGCCCATCTTCGAAGTGTATCTCCTGGCATGTGAGTCTCTCAGCCACATTTCCAGGAAAATTGTTGGTGCCACACACCCTTCACATTCTCAAGCAGTTCTTGGATTCTGAGAAAAATACAAAGTGTGTGCCGCATGGGTCCTTTACTCCTCCCCTCTCTCAGTGCTTATTGGAAAGTCCTACAATCTAACTTCTCCCACCACAAACACAGGAGTTATGATCAGAGAAGGTGTAGGTCCCCAGTGGACAAATCCAGAACCCGAGTAAAAGTTTTCCGATCAAGGCAACTGCCAAAGGAGGAGGGCAAGGAGTCAGAGGTCAATTTGTGACCTCTAGATAACATTCTCGAAAAGCTGCATTGACTTCATGATATTTTCATCCTAGAAAAAGAAACAGAACAGGAAAGAATTAGTGGGAACAGACACAAACACACACTCACATGCAAAGCACACATGTACAACTGACAGACTCACAATTCCCAGGCTCTCTCACACAGACACACACTCAACTCTCTCACACACACAGACACATCCAGTTCACATACATTACCAGCTCTGACACACACCGAGTTCAGAAACACACACCTATGTCTAGCTTACACAAACACCCAGCTCTCTCTCTCTCTCACACACACACACACACACACACACACACACACACACACACACACACACACACACACACAAACACACACACACACACACACACACCCAGCTCTCTCTCTTTCTCTCTCTCACACACACCAAGGTCACACACACACAACTTATCTCACACGCACACACCCAGCTCACACACTCACCCAGCTCACAGACGCAGCTCATGCACACACACACACCCAGCTCACACTTGCACACCTAGTTCATACTCACACACCCAGCTCATACTCACACACCCAGCTCTCACACACACCCAGCCCCAGCTGACACTGACACACACCCAGCTCTCTCTCTCACATACACACAGCTCACATGCATACACACACACACACACACACACACACACACACACACACACACACAGAGTTCACAAATACACACCCAGTTCACACACATATCTAGCTCACACTCGCACAGATCAGAACAGAACTAGCAAAATTGTCTGAGTGAGGAGGAAAGTGGTGAGTGAGGATTGGAAAATGAGGTCAGAGATTGGTGCAGGATCACTGTTCAGAATTCAAAGTTATTCTTGTACCACAAGATATTACATAAAATGTACAGAATCCAAGTGGCATTCATATTCTCCTCTGTGTTACATGTTCCTCATTGTTCACTCAGGTGTCTCACTAGGTAATGCATATGGCACCAGGATATAGTCATAACATCCAGGGTTTCAGTGTCTCACCTTCTGACAGGTTTCGATAAACTCCTCAACGGTGACAACACCATCTCGATTCTTGTCCATTTTCTGTAGAAAAGAGATCCAGAACAAAGTGAAAATCTATCACGAGCTGCTCAGGGGGATATAAACCCATAAAGGAATTCAGGTACAAGAAAAACGAAACTGGGAGCAGGAAACAGGAATGTAGTAACGTAAAGTGCAAGGCAGCAGAAATAAATATGATCAAAATACGGAGAAAGCAGAATGAAAGGCGCTCTATCTGAATGCACACAATAACATGGGAACATAAACAGCACTAGGAAAGTACATGGACAAGATTGTGACACAATGGTAACATCATTGGGCGAGTAATCCTGAGGTCCAGGCTAATGTCCAGGAAAATAGGTTCAAATCTGTGGGAATTTAAACTCTTTTAGTAAAGGTCTGAAATTGACAGCCAGTCTTGGTTGGTGTAACCATAAAACCATTATCGATTGTTGTGAAAACCCATCTGGTTCACTAACATCCTTTAGGGAAGGACGTTAATGAACCATCATTGCCTGGTCTGGCCTACATGTAACTGCAAACCCACGGCAATGTGTTGAATCTTAAACGCCCTATGCAGCGAAGTTAGAGATGGGTAACAAATGCTGGACTTGCTGGCAACACTGACATCATACAAAGCTGACAAGGTTGTTATTGTAGAAACATGACTACAAGGTGACCAAGGCTAGAAAGTGAATATTATTCAAGGGTATTCAATATTTAGGAAGGTAGAGGCAGAAAGGAAAATCAAGTGGGATCATGCTGATAATAAAAGGCTGTGATCAGTGAGAGAGAATCTTAGATCAGAAGAACAGGATTTAAGAACTAAGGGGCAGCAAGCTCTGGAAGGAGTGGTTTATAAGTCACTGAACAGTAGCATTAAGCATAGCGTGTGTATACATCATCTTGGTGTGCTGGGCACTGAAGTGTTGAGCACAGATCTGATCTTCGTACCCATGGAAGGATACACTTTCCAGAGAGCAGAGGTTCACCATTCTGTTTCCTCGGAGGGTTGGGATTGTCCCATTGAGGAGACTGGACCTGCATTTTCTGGAGCTTAAAAAATGAGAGGTGATCTCACAGAAGCACACAAAATCATGACAGGGCATAACAGGGTGGATATAGAAAGGCAGTTTCCCCTGTCTGTGGAGTGAAGAGAACTAGGGGGCAGTCTCGGAATGAAAGGTAATCCATGTAGGAGTGAGGTGAGGAGGCGTTTCAGAGGTGGGTGAGTGTTTAGAATTGTCTATTTCAGAGGGTAGTGGAAGCTCAGTCATTGAGTTATGTTCAAGAGAGAAACCGATAGATTCCTAGATGCAAATGGCATTGTGATATGGTGATGCTGCAGGAGAATAACCAGCTGGAATCATGGAGAGGCTTGAGAAGCTGAAGGACTTATTCTTGTTCCAATTTCTTATGTTCTCAATATCTTATCATTGCAGATTTTCTTAACAGATGCAGTTCTCATTCTATAGTCTTGTCAAAATCATTAAATGTATATTTCCCATTGCTGGGACTGTGCTAATGAGATCAGCAAACACTTTCAGGACAGGTACAGCATGGGGTTAGATACAGAATAAAGCTCCCTCTAACTGCCCCCATCAAACACTCCTAGGACAGGTACAGCATGGGGTTAGTTACAGAATAAAGCTCCCTCTAACTGCCCCCATCAAACATTCCCAGGACAGGTACAGCATGGGGTTAGATACAGAATAAAGCTCCCTCTAACTGCCCCCATCAAACATTCCCAGGACAGGTACAGCATGGGGTTAGTTACAGAATAAAGCTCCCTCTAACTGCCCCCATCAAACACTCCTAGGACAGGTACAGCATGGGGTTAGTTACAGAATAAAGCTCCCTCTAACTGCCCCCATCAAACACTCCTAGGACAGGTACAGCATGGGGTTAGTTACAGAATAAAGCTCCCTCTAACTGCCCCCATCAAACACTCCTAGGACAGGTACAGCATGGGGTTAGTTACAGAATAAAACTCCCTCTAACTGCCCCCATCAAACATTCCCAGGACAGGTACAGCATGGGGTTAGATACAGAATAAAGCTCCCTCTAACTGCCCCCATCAAACATTCCCAGGACAGGTACAGCATGGGGTTAGTTACAGAATAAAACTCCCTCTAACTGCCCCCATCAAACATTCCCAGGACAGGTACAGCATGGGGTTAGTTACAGAATAAAGCTCCCTCTAACTGCCCCCATCAAACATTCCCCGGACAGGTACAGCATGGGGTTAGTTACAGAGTATCTCCCATGTTGGATGGATATCAAACAACGATGAGTCAGATTACAGGAAGGAGATAAGAGTCAACACAGTGTGGAGCTGGACGAACACAGCAAGCCAGGCAGCATCAGAGAAGCAGGAAATTTGACATTTTTGGTGTTGTGGTGCAAACCTCTTTCTCAATGTTGGCAAAACTAACAAACTGATCATTGACTTCAGGAAGAAAGGAGGAGGGAATGCCCCATTAACAGAGTGGAAGTGGAGAGCATGAAGTCCCTCCGAGTGACAATAACCAACACTCTGCCCTGGATTTCCCACGTAGATGCGACAGTCAAGAAAGCACAACACGCTTCTTCTTCCTCGGGCAGCTTAGGAAATTCAGCATGCCCATAAGGACTGTCACCAGCTTTTACAGATGCACCAGTGAAAGCATTCTGTCCAAGCGCATAACGGCCTGGCGCGCCAGCTGCTCTGCTCAGGACTGTAACAGAAGGTGGTGTGCACAGCCCATTCCAACACAGAAGCCAACCTCCCATCCATGGCTCGCTGCCGCGGAAAGGCTGCCAACATCATCAAAGAGCTATCACACCACCCCAATGCTCTCTTACAACCCCTTCTATCTGTCAGAAGATACAGAAGCTGAACAAACGCACCAACAGTTTCAAGAACCGTTTCTTCCCTGCCGCTATTAGACACTGAATGGACCCCTCTAACTTCAAATAATGTCGATGTTGCTAATGGTGATCTTGCTTTTGTGTACCTCCTGTGGAGCTGTAACCTGGTGTGCCTCACTCTGTCTGAGCACCTTATCATCTGAATGTACTTGTTGCTATGATCTGCCTGTATTCCTCACAAAGCTTTTCACTGTACTAATGTACATGTGACTGTAATAAATCAAATCAAGTCTAAGGGACCCCATCAAACACTCTCAGGACAGATTTAGTATATATTTACACTAAATCCTCAGAAGGTTCTGGATCACTGGACCCGAAACGTTAGCTCTGTTTTTTTCCTTCACAGATGCTGCCAGACCTGCTGAGCTTTTCCAGCAGCTTTGTTTTTGATCCTAATTCACTGCATCGACAGTTCTTTTGTTTTTTATTAATCCTGAGACCTGGGTAATGTTCTGGGGACCTGGGTTCGAATCATTCACAGCAGATGTCAGAATTTGAAATATATGAAAAAATGTAATTAAAATCTAGTAATAACCATGAAACCATCTCGTATATTATTGGAAATATCCGCCTCACCAATGAATGTCTTTCAGAGAAGGAAATTTGCCGCCCTCACCTGGTCTGGCCTACATGTGACTCCAGACCCACAGCAGTTTGGTTCACACTGAACCACCCTCTGAAATGGCTGAGCAAGCCACTCACTTGTATCCATTGTAACGAAGTCTCAACCAACAAATGAAGCTGTGTGGACCCCCACCCAGCATTGACCTCGGCCCCGGAAAAGACAGTGGGAGAAAGAGCTCTGTCAAACCTGCAAAGTCCTCTTTACTAACATCTGGGGGCTGGTGGCAAAATTGGAAGAGCCCTCTCACAGCAACAGCCTGACCTAGTCATACTCACAGATGGCACCATCGCCATCCCTGATGCGTCCTATCCCACCTGCAGGACAGGCTCAGCAAAGGTGGCAGCACAGTGGTATACAGTCAGGAGGGAGTTGACCTGGGAGTCTTCAATATTGACGCTGAACCCCATGAAGTCTCACAGCTTCAGGTTAAATATGGGCAGGGAAATGTCCTGCTAATTACCTCCTACTACCCTCCCTCCCTTGATTAATCAGTATTCCGCCATGTTGAACAACATTCGAAGGAAGCACTGTGGGTGACAAAGGTGCAAAATGTACTCTGGGTGGGGTTTTCAACTTCCATCACCAACAGTGGCTCGGCAGCAGTACTACTGATCGAGCTGGTCGGGTCCTAAAGGGCATAGCTGTTAGACTGGGTCTGCAGCAGGTGGTGAGGGAACCAGCAAGAGGGAAAAATCATACTGGACCTCATCATCACCAATCTGTCGGCTACAGATGCATCTGTCAATGACCCAGTATCGGTAAAAATGACCAAAGCACAGTCCTTCTGGAGATAAAGTCCCACTTTCACATTGAGAATACCCTCCATTATGAGGTGTGGCACCATCACTGTGCTAAATGGGACAGACTTTGCACAGAACTAGGAACTTAAGACTTGGTATGAACCAGATGCTATGGGTTATCAACGGCAGCAGAACTGTACTCCAGCACAATCTGTAACCCCATGGTGTGGGATATCCCTCACTCAACTGTTACCATCAAGCCAGGGGACCATCCCTGGTTCAATGGAGAGTGCAGGAGGGCATGCCAGGAGCAGCACCAGGCATACCTGTAGATAAGGTGTCAATCTGGTGAAACTACCAAACAGGACAACTTACATGACAAACTGCATAAACATCAAGTGATAATCAGAACCATCCCACAAGCAATGGATCAGGTCTAAGCTCTGCAGTCCTGCCACATCCAGTCGTGAATGGTGGTGGACAATTAAACAACTCACTAGAGGAGGTGGCTCCACAAATATCTCCATTCTCAATGATGGAAGAGCCCAGCACATCACTGCAAAAGGTAAGGCTAAAGTATTCATAGACAATGTTTAGCCAAAAGTGCTGAGTGGATGATCCATCTTGGCTTCCTCCAATGGTCCCAACATTACAGATAACAGTCTTCAGCTAAATTAGTTCACATCCACGTGATATCAATAAATATTTGGAGACACTGGATACTACAAAGGCTATGGGTCCTGACAACATTCTGGAAATAATACTGAAGACTTGTGCTCCAGAACTTGCTGCTCCCCTAGCCAAGTTGTTCCAGTACAGTTACAACACTGGCAGGTACCCTGCAATGTGGAAAATTGCCCAGGTATGTCCTGTACACGACAAGCAGGACAAATCCAACCCGGCCAATTACCGCCCCATCAGTTTCTTCTCGATCGTCAGTAAAGTGATGGATGGTGTCGGTAACAGTGCTATCCAGCAGCACCTGCTCAGCAATAACCCGCTCAGTGACGCCTAGTTTGGGTTCCACCAGGGCCCAACCTCATTACAGCCTTGCTGCAAACTTGGACAAAAAGGAGATGAATTCCAGAGGAGAGGTGAGAGTGACAGCCCTTGACATCAAGGCCTCAGTTGACCGAGTGTGGCATCAAGGAGCCCTGGCAAAACTGGAATCAATGGGTGTGGGGGGAAAACTCTCCGGTGGTTGGAGTCACACATGACACATAGGAAGATGGTCGTGGTTGTTGGAGGTCAGTTACTTCAGCTCCAGGACATCTCTGCAGGAGTTCCTCAGGGTACTGTCCTAAGCCCAACCATTTTCAGATGATCACCAGTGACCTTCCCTCCATCATTAGGTCAGAAGTGAGGATGTTAACTGACGATTGTACAATGTTCAACACCATTTGCAACTCCTCAGATATTTAAGCAGTCAATGTTCAAACATAACAAAATCTGGACAATATCTGGGGCTTGGGCTGACAAGTGGCTACTAACATTTTCACCACACAAATGCCACTAACCTCTGACCTTCAATGGTGTTACCAGTATTGAACCCCTCACTATCAACATCCTGGGAGGTTACCATTGACCGCAAACTGAGCCATCAAACACTCCCAGGACAGGTACAGCGCAGGCTTAGATACAGAGTGAAGCTCCCTCTGCTCTTTTATAAAACAAAGAGCTGCTGATGCTGGGGAAGCAAAACCAGAAATTGCTGCAGAAACTCAGCAGGTCCTGGCAACATCTGTGGAGTGAAAACAGAGTCAACACTTCGAGCGCTGTGACTCTTCATCAGAACTCAGCTGTTATATTAGATAATGAGGATTTTTAACCTGCGACCTCTTACCTGGAAGAAGCTTTCCACGTGTTCCTGTGGTGATTCCTCCCTCACTGTTGGATAGGTGTACTTTCCCATCATGTCGTAAATGGATTTCATAATATCCAGCATTTCCTGCAAAACAAGTCAAAGGAAAAAGAATGAATTAGGAGTCACTTTCCATCCCCCTCCAGATAAGTTCAATAAGGAATCAATCTCAACCAGGCCACTAGCTCATTTTCGGACACATAACTATCAACACAATGGGCATTGCTGGCTGGACCAGCATTTATTGCCAGCCCCTAGTTGTCCTTGAGAAGATGGTGGTGATCTGTCTTCCTGAACTGCTGTAGTTCATTTGTTCTTGGAATCTCAGCTTCTGTAACCATTGTCTGATCCTCTACTGTGAACGCACACCCTCACACTCATATCACTCATGCACACTTACATAATTCTCATACAGTCTCACACACACTCATACACATATACAGCCTCACATTCATATACACATCCACTCACACCCAAAGACAATATCATGCTCACATACTCACACACACACACTGATACACACATATGTTCCTACGCTTAAACACTCATATATCAGATAAGCACGTTCATACCAATACAATTATGCACTCAGACACACATACACTCACACACATTAAGCCATACTTTCAGTCTCAGTCACTCACACACACACACACACACACACACAGATGATCACTCACACACAGACACATGCTCTCACACACAGTCAAACAGATGCTCACTCTTACACACAGACGCATGCCCACTCTCACACACAGACACATGCTCACTCTCACACACTGATGCTTGTTTACGCCCTCACACTCTCACACACAGACACATGCTCACTCTCACACTCACACATACAGACACATGCTCACAAACGTTACATCTCAAGGGCCTTTATGCACATCGACAATAGCGATATGAAGTCATTTTACAGGCTCCTGTGTCAGTGCAGAGGTCTGCATCTCTTCAAACCCTGCATAAACCAGTGATGATGACACCTGTCTTCTCCTGGCTAAGGACCTTGATCTCAGAGCCACTCGCTGCAGGAACCAGGCAAACCCACTTCCTAAGGCAAATGAAAATGGCAATTCTTTGCCCCACTTTCACCCTCCGCAGCACCTTCATGGAAAGAAGTGGGAACTCCCACTGGAATAACACCTCTCACAATCTTGGGATATCTGAAAACACTGCACAGCCAATTGTGATAATGTTGTAATGCAGGAAACACTGTCAACTTATGCAAAACAAACGTCCACAGGAAGCAAAATGATCACAATCAGACAGTCTGTTCACTGAAGAATTAATATTGACCAGGACATGGGGAAGATGGAATAGTGATTATGGGATATTTCATATCCCTGTGAGAAGCAAAATAGTGCCCACATTTGAAAACTCAACTGAAATTACTGTACCTGTGACAGGGCAGCACCTCACTGCACTGGGAGTGTCAATCTTAATGATGTGCTCGAGACTCCAGAGGGGAACTTGAACCCTGAACTCTCCGAAGCAGGTCAGAGTCCAACCCACTAAGTCACAACTCACACCACAGCGGAACAAATAGACCAGAGATACTGTCTTGTTACATGGAGCATCACTGAGGTGTGCGACCATATCAGAACCCGATACAGGGCAGAATCTTGTGGAGGTGATGGAAGTCTCGGTCACTGGTGTGAGAGCTGGAGAGAGCCCCACTTTGTCTCTTTCTGGAAAGGCCCACAGCATCAACTGTCAGCAGAATGGAATAAGCCTTTCACCAACAAGTTAGTCACAGTGGAATCTGGAGTATGGCTGAGTTACCACTTGTCAGCTTCCCACCTGAATAAATCCCACCATCCACCAAACTCCCTCTATGGAGTAGAGCACCAGAGACCACCCACAGGATTCATAGGAGCTGTGCCTGTTTCCCAAGGTCAGCTTCCGACTGGAGGTCTCAGAGGATACTCCCACATGATAGCACAGTGACCACATTTCCAAATGTACTTCACTGGCTGCAGAACACTTTGGAATGTAATGAGAAAAGTGCAAGACGAGTACAAAGCAAGCTCCAGTCCTTTGTCCTCTGTCATTCTCTCTCACACTCTTTTTCTCTCTTATTCTCTTTCTCTCATTTTCCTTTCCCTCTCTCTTCCTTGCACTTGAGAGATTACTAATTATCTAATTAACATCCTCTCTCATCTTTGGTTTACCTCTCTGGTTATGCAGCCGTCTTTATTTAAATCATACAAGTTGAATGCCCAGCTGAGTTTGTCTTCAATAGAGCCACGGAGAATGACAGACAAACCTGTCACAAAGTTCTGTGAGAAGAAAAGAAGATGAGATACAATAAAATCTGCTGTAGCAACAGTGAGTGTAATTTGTTTTCTGGTATCCTCTGGTTCTTATACGTTATTGGAATTGACGGAAATTGACTGGAAGCAGAGCCTAGCGGGGAAGACAGGAGAGCAACAATGGCAGGAGTTTCTGGGTGTAATTGAGGACACAGTACAGAGGGTCATCCCAAAGAAAAGAAAGATTATCCGGGGTGGGATTAGACAGCCTTGGCTGACAAAGGAAGTCAGGAAATACATCAAAGAAAAAGAGACAGCCTATAAAGTGGCCAAGAGCACTGGGAAATCAGAAGATTGGGAAGGCTACAAAAACAAACAGAGGATAACAAAGAAAGAAATAAGGAAGGAGGGGATCAAATATGAAGGTAGGCTAGCTAGTAATATTAGAAATGATAGTAAAAGCTTCTTTCAATACATAAGAAACAAATGAGAGGCAAAAGTAGACATTGGGCCATTCCAAATTGATGCTGGAAGGCAAGTGATGGGAGATAAGGAAATAGCTGAAGAACTTAATAAGTACTTTGCGTCAGTCTTCACAGTGGAAGACATGAGTACTATGCCAACAATTAGGGAGAGCCAGGGGGCAGAGTTGAGTATGGTAGGCATTACAAAAGAGAAAGTGCTAGAAAAGCTAAATGGTCTAAAAATTGATAAATCTCTGGGCCCCAATGGGCGACATCCTAGAGTTCTGAGGGAGGTGACTGAGGAAATAGCAGAGGTTTTGGTTGTGATCTTTCAAAAGTCACTGGAGTCTGGGAAAGTCCCAGATGATTGGAAAATTGCTGTTGAAACTCCCTTGTTTAAGAAAGGATCAAGGCAAAAGATGGAAAATTATAGGCCGATTAGCCTAACCTCGGTAGTTAGTAAAATTCTAGAATCCATTGTCAAGGATGAGATTTCTAAATTCCTGGAAGTGCAGGATCAGATTAAAACAAGTCAGCATGGATTTAGTAAGGGGAGGTCGTGCCTGACAAACCTGTTAGAATTCTTTGAAGAGGTAACAAGTATATTAGAACAGGGAAACCCAGTAGATGTTATCTATCTAGACTTCCAAAAGGCCTTTGATACAGTGCCTCATGGGATGCTGCTGAGCAAGGTGAGGGCCCATGGTGTTCGAGGTGAGCTACTGGCTTGGATTGAGGATTGGCTGTCTGACAGAAGGCAGAGAGTTGGGATAAAAGGCTCTTTTTCGGAATGGGAACCGGTGACGAGTGGTGTGCCGCAGGGTTCAGTGTTGGGGCCGCAGCTGTTCACTTTATATATTAATGATCTAGATGAAGGGACTGGGGGCATTCTGGCAAAGTTTGCCAATGATACAAAGATAGGTGGACAGGCAGGTAGTACTGAGGAGGTGGGAAAGCTGCAGAAAGATTTAGATAGTTTAGGAGAGTGGTCCAGGAAATCGCTGATGAAATTCAATGTGAGGTTTTGCACTTTAGAAAAAAGAATACAGGCATGGACTATTTTCTAAACGGTGAGAAAATTCACAAATCAGAAGTGCAAAGGGATCTGGGAGTGTTGGCCCAGGATTCTCTAAAGGTTAACTTGCAGGTAGAGTCCGTAATTAAGAAAGCGAATGTAATGTTGTCGTTTATCTCAAGAGGGTTGGAATATAAAAGCAGCGATGTGCTTCTGAGGCTTTATAAGGCTCAAGTTAGGCCCCATTTAGAATACTGTGTCCAATTTTGGGCCCCACACCTCAGGAAGGACATACTAGCCCTGGACCGTGTCCAGCAGAGATTCACACGGATGATCCCTGGAATGGTAGGTTTAACGTATGATAAACGGCTAAGGATCCTGGGATTGTACTCATTAGAGTTTAGAAGGTTGAGGGGAGATCTAATAGAAACTTACAAGATAATGCATGGTTTAGAAGGAGTGGACGCGAGGAAGTTGTTTCCATTAGGTGGGGAGACTAGGACCCATGGGCACAGCCTTAAAATTAGAGGGGGTAAATTTAAAACTGAAATGAGATGACATTTCTTCAGCCAAAGAGTGGTGGGCTTGTGGAATTCATTGCCATGGAGTGTAGTGGAGGCCGGGACGTTGGATGCCTTCAAGGCAGAGATCAACAAATTCTCGATCTCAGAAGGAATCAAGGGCTATGGGAAGAGTGCAGGGAAGTGGAGTTGAAATGCCCATCAGCCATGATTTAAATGGCGGAGTGGACTTGATGGGCCAAATGGCCTTACTTCCACTCCTATGTCTTATGGTCTTATGGTTATAAATAATCATACTTTAGACTTGCAAAGTTTAGAGCCTTTTGTCTTTAATCCAACTTGCCATGCTGCCTGACGAGGAGACTTGATTATGCTGATGTTGTATTACACAGCACCTGACTCTTTAATGCAACTATGAATGCAGCACACTGCAAAACTCACACATGCAACTGATCCCTTGATAACTAGTTTCTTACTCTTCATTGACAATACAATAATAAACAACAGATACTTATCACATCAACACATCTAACCAGGAGCTGTGGTGCATTTCTTGAGACTGTTAGATTACATTGTGATCAACATGTGGATCACCTATGGTGCTGTGATCAGTGATTAGCTCTGCTGTCTCACAGTATCAGGGTTTGACTCCTGCCTCGGGTGACTTTCTGTGTGGAGTTTGCACATTCTTGCTGTGTCTGTGTGGGTTTACTCCATGTGTGCTGGTTTCCTCCCAGGGCCCAAAGATGTGCAAGTTTGGTGGATTAGCCATGGGAAATACTGGTTTATAGGATAGGGGTTTGGATCTGTGTGGGATGGTCTTCAGAGGGTTGATGTGGACTTGGTGTGCCAAAGTTCCCCCACCTTTCTTTTATCACTTGAACATTCCATTTCACTCCCAACCTATCAACTGTCTTGAAATTTTTTTTTCCAAAAGAAGCACAGCATCCACAATCTGTCTATCATGTCTGTTTTGGTACTTCAATGTCCAACAGGAAGACAGCCCCTGCCCCAGCTCCCCATTCTTTTTAGATGGAAATTGCAGAAGATTCACTAACCTCGAAACTGACGGAGCCATTGTGGTCTGTGTCAAAGGCATTGAATAGAAAGTGTGCATACATGCTGGAGTCTGCAATGGAAAGCACATCATCTTCAATCATTGCAACAAGCATGTTCAGCTCATTTGTTCACTTATTTTGTGCACAAGATGTTCCTGCAGATGGATACAGATTAAAACTCTCTCTATACCGTGTCCATGAAACACTGCCACAACAGGTTGGTTTAGAAATAGAGTAAACCCTGCTCTACTCTTTTAAACTGAAAGTAAAGCTTTGCAACTCTTTTAGACCGAAACTAAACCTCCTATACTCTCTTAAACTGAAAGTAAAGCTTTGTCAACTGTTTCAGACTGAAACTAAAACTCTCTATACTCTTTTAAACTGAAAGTAAAACTTTGTCTACACTGCCCCAGCAAACACTCCCTGGACAGGTTTAAAGCTCCCTCTAAAGTGTCCCCATCAAATACCAAATGCTGGCCCAACCAGTGATGCATACTGAATGATTGTCACTCATTTGCAGATAATTTCCCAGTATGTTGGGCCTAGCCTCTCAGCCACCTCCCTGAGAGTCTTTTAACTTTAAACTTATTCCTTTATTTTCCTAGTATAAGCTATGAAATACTTTGATGTTAACTATTATCATATTTCTTTACTTTTTTACAATCATATGAAGTAATGCTTAACTTTTTAACTCTCATTTCTCTGATTATTTTGCATCTAATTTTTTGATACCTAAAATGGCACCAGTGTGATACTCCACTACTTGAGTACATGTGACAATAAAATCTAAATCTATGTATGAAATCTATGAGTCCGATAGTATCGATCTGATGGCTAAACCACTAAAACTCCGACTCTTCATTGTCTTTCAATGGGACAAAATGAACTAGCCCAGAGGCGTGTTTCTGAATTCTGTCTGATCTGTGCTGACTCCGACATTACTATGCCTGTCATGAAAGGGTCAATCATTTTATAATTCTTTAACTGTTGGAATCACTGGCTACATGCGTAACGGTTACCCATCCAAAGGTACCTTGGCATTTGACACAGTGAGACTTCGGTGGGACATTTTAGAGGGTAATTCAGAGTGGATCACACAGCGATGGATCTGCAGGAGTCAGATGTCAGCCCAGATCACTCAAGGACATCACAGCTCTTTCCTTAACAGAGCAGCCAAGAACCACTGGGACATTCCCTCAGCTAGGCAGCTGCTTTTACCGAGACCAGCACTTTTTTTTGAAAAAAATTCATATTGAGTGGAGGTGCTGGCGTAGTTGTATTATCACTAGACTGTTAACCCAGAGTTCAAAAGTAATGTTCTGGTGACTCGGGCTTGAATCCCACCATGGTAGCGGTGGAATTTTAATTCAATAAAAATCTGGAATTAACAGTCTAATGATGACCAGGAAACTATTGTCAATTGTCAAGGGGGAAAAAAAAATCTGGTTCACTAATGTCCTTCAGGGAAGGAAACTGCTGCCCTTAGAGAATTGCTCTAACTTACATGTGACTCCAGACCCGCAGCAATGTGGTTGACTCTCAGTTTCCCTCTGGACAATGACCAGTAAATGCTGGGCTAGCCAGTGACGCCCACGTCCCATGAATAAATAACACAAAATTCTCAAACTGCCATTGGAGGATTATTAATCCAGACCCATGGACTACTGACCCAGTAAAATTACTATTGCAATACACAAAAGCCAGAATTCAGAGCTTCCACTCACCTCCTTGAGGGAAGAACTGGGAATAAATCTGTTTAAATGTTTCTTCGTTAACAACACCACTGGGGCACTCCTGGCAGCAAGGGACAAGTAAACATGAAACTCAGTTTACAATCTGTGTGAAGCATTGAGCAGTCATGATTTCAATATAAAAAAGATCTAGGTTTATGTATTATAGTTGGTGTGTTATGTTGGGACTGTGCCCCTTTAAGAGGTGACACTGGTGAGTCAATGGACACAAGGACATGTTCAGATTTTCTTCGAGCTTTCCAGAATGAGAAGCTTGGGAATGAAACCTGCCTGTCTGAGGGTTGCAGCAAACGATAGGTTTGTATGTTCTTTAGTTCTGACTGGAGCTTAGTAACTGCCCAGTACAGAACACCAACTCGGTTCCATAGATGGAGAGCAGGTTTATGGTCACTGAGAATTAGTGCACAGGCAGACTAGGAGAGAACCTACATGTCTGCACAGCCTCTCAAAAGCACACACAGACAGTGACACCCCCTTGAAATAAGGTCGCTGCTGTAATGGCAGTCAGTTTGAGTATGGCAGGCTCCCCCAAGCAGCAATGGGACAATGACAAGACCATGGGATGTTGACTGAGGAGCTAAATATTGCCCAGGACACTGGGAGGAACATTCTCAACTTGTCTTTGAAATGGGGGCAATGCAATCTCCCAAGTCCACCTCCTGGGGCAGACAGTTATTATCTCAGGGCAAAGGTGGTATCCCTGACGGGGTGGCATTCACTCAGCACTGTACCAGTGCGTAGGCCTGAATGATGCCCTCATGTCTCTGGAGTTGGACTCGAACCTGCAACCCTTTGACACCATGTATGTTAGAGTCAGGGATCTCTGCCACAAGGGAGAGCTACTTCCTCATTTTAATCCGACCGAGAACTCACAGTTTTGAAGCCCCGATAGAGGACCTGGAGTTCCTTCTTGGTGAACTTGGTTTGCCCTTGAAGCTGTTCCAGGCCTTCAGGTCGGTGACATACTGTGGATGGTTCAAATTCATCCTCAATGCTGTCTGGACGGATAAAGAGGGAGAAGCAAAGAAGCAAAGTTAGAGCTGAAGTCTTCCTACCAGGCTCCAAGTTAACTGGGAAAACAGATGGATAATGGATAAATGAATATGACTTCATTGTCAACTCAAGTGCTAATTCAAATGAAAAAGATATCATCCCTGGGTCTCAGTGAGATTATAGAATCATCAGAAGATACATCACAGGCTGGGACCGATTGGCCCATCATGTCCTGTGCTAACCCTTAATAAGGCTGCCTGAGTAATTCTGTAATTTACCCTCCAAGATTTATCCAATTGATTTTTGAAAATGAATCTGTATTCACTGCCCTTACAGGCAGTGCGTTCCAGATCAAAACAACAAAAATTCTCCTCACCTTCCCTTTTCTACTTTGCCAATTGTTTCCATTTTATATCCTGTAGCCTCCTACCACTGGAAACAGTGTCTCTTTATTGACTCTCCCAAAACCATTCATCATTTTCAAAACCTCTACTGAATTTCCTTTTCACTTTCACCGCTCTAAGGACAGCGATCCCAGGTCCTTCAGCTTCTCCACATGAACTGAAGTCCCACATCCCTGGCATTATTCTCATAAATCTGCTCCATACCTTCGTGAAGATCCTGACTAGCTTAAAGTTCATTTCATTCCCAGATAAATTTGAGACAAGCCTCTCTCGGGATCAGTAGCGGAGAATGTGTGTTTGCTAAGGTGCTCATGATACCTTCGGGAAGAAGTTGTGAATATGTTGTTTGGCATCACTCATGAAATTAAACACTTGACAGCTGGCAATTGGATGAATGGCATCTGTTATTTACAATTCAAGTTCCAGCACAGAATTAACAAGCAATGTTGTTTCCTCGATATATCAGTCAAGTGGTGAATTGCCTAAAGCACAAAGACTAATAAGATCCCAGACCCAAGTCCTGTCATTGCTGGGTCAACCAATCTCACCAGTGGCCCTTTCTGGGCCTTCGGGATAGAGAGGGGTGGAAACTAGTCAAGGAGTTGATGAGGTGAACAGTCTTCTTTTGAGGCATGATTCTGCAAATCTACAAAATGAGTACACCCACAGGCTGCATTAGAGATCTTGCACAGAAAGCATACCCATTTTATTAGCTTAGCCATGGAACTGTGATCACATCGTTGCTCCCGGAACAATTTGGGCTTTGTGCAGCAAATGGCTTCTTTCTTTACCACCCAAAGCTTCGACACCATCTGCAACTTGTGATGGTGACAAAGAGGTCCACTATCTCCCCTTGACATTTGACTACATCCTCATCACCAACTCTCCCAGTTTCACCATGCAGGTAGTCACTGACAGCAACTACAGGAGCAGCTCAGAGGCTGAGAATTTCACAGTGAGTAATGAGCCTCTTGACTTCCCAAAGCCTGGCCACCATCTACAGGACACAAGTCAGGAGTGTGATGGAAGAGTGTAGCCCCACTCTGGAAATAACACTTGAGGAACTTGTTGATATCCAGGACAAAGCAATGAAATAATCAACAACTCATCCGCTAAGCTAACCATTTCCTACTTCCACCATCTGTACTCAGTAGCAGCAGGGTCTACCATCCACAAGATTCACTGCAGCAATTTGGTCAGCTTCCTTCAACAACATCTTCCAGAACTGTGATCTCTACCAACAACAATGACAAAGGCAGCAGATACATGGGTACACCATCATTTGCAAGTTCCCCTCCAAGCCACTCACCATCCTGGCTTGGCAATATATCGCCAATCCTTCAGGGGTCAAGGGGTCAGATTTTTTTAAATTTACTGATGCGATTTTGACGTCCCTGGCATTTATTGCCCGTCACTAGTTGCCCTTGGATTTCGATCCAGAAGAGACTCCTGGAACACCCTCCATTACAGAACTGTTGGCCTACCTACACCAAATGGAGCGCAGCAGTTCAAGAAGGTAACTCTCAATCTCCTGCTCCAGGCCTATTAGGAATTAGCAACAAGAGCTAGCACAGCCAGTAATGCCCACATCCCATAAAAGAATAAATGAAAATGGGGAAAAGTGGCGTTAGTGTGACAAGAGTAATGATAAGGGACACAAAATCATTTGTTGCTATCTCTCAACTCTAGTCATCCTGCCTGTGGCCAAGGAATTGACAACCTGCCCATTCATCTGTATGCAGGAGGGTCAGGTGGGCACTGTGTAGCCCTGGAAACGGTTCAGTAGAGATCACATGATTACTCCAAGCGGAGAGCTGTCACTGCTTCAAACCATTTCAAAAATGAAGACCCTTCTTCACAACTGAACAAGTACTTTCACTGAACAGCGGGGCTGAGGGAATGTTCTGGACCTTCTGTAGATGTTTAGAATAAAAGCACTGAGTGTAAGTGTAAAATGGGATGGGAATGTGGTACTAATTCAGGAAGGTGAGTGAATCAGGACGAGTGAGGAGATGAGCAACGTGAATGGAGATAAAGATTGAAGAAAACCACACCATTCTTCACTGGGATCCTGATTTTTGAAAGGGCTTTTTAAGTCTGGGCATTCCAGTCTGAATTTAAGGTTGAGGATCTGCAGAGAAGTTGTCTCATCCTTGAGCTTTTGTACTGTGAGTGCAACAACCCTTCAACCCCCGGGTGCTGAGATGCCATCGAAATGCCCCTCCTTCCTTTGAGATATAGAGCTGTGATCAGAACCCATTAGAGTACAGGAGGTTCCCAATTTATAAATGTCCAACTTATTAATGCTCATATTTAGGAACGCCACCCCATACATTGATGTAATTTTAAATATCCAACAAATGAACATGTCCTGCACTTATGGACGCCTGTTTTATATTGTCCTGCATCGTATTGTGGCTTGTGAACAAATCAATTTGCAAACTGATTCAGTAAACAGAACCCACTCACGACCTGAGGTCTGCCTGGGATCAGATCCAGGTTGGCACTAGACCCCAGGATAGTCAGAGCAGCGCTGTAGGAGCTATTGTGAAGATTCTACAAAATGACCCCTGGGTTTCAAGGCAAATAGACAGATAAGGAACCATGATCGTATTGAGAAATATTTGAGGGACTGAATAGCCTCTTCCTTATCTATTGACAGACTGAGATTCCACATTCTGACTGCCCTGCCAAAAACATACTAGCAACATTTTCAATGAGGGCTAATGCACAGAGGGAGCACAGGTGAGTGTTTGGAGTAGATTTCTGTCCAACAGTGCATTCTCATCCATCACCATTCACAGGAGGTCCTGTCCACTGGCACTGACTGTTCACAGCAGGGCACAGGGCAGTGGTACTGGTTGAGGGTCTTAACACAGCTCGAGGAGGTAGGGAAATTGGGGGAGGGGAAATGTCAGCAGGGAGGGAAGAGGAGAGGATGACCGGGAGGGGTAGGGTCAGAGCCAGGCAAAGTGAGGAGTAGGTCGGTGAAGGAAGATGGTGCTATAGGAGAGACGGGATGGCAGGAATGGAGGAGCTGCTGAGAGGTGATAGGAGGGGAAGAAGGGAATAGGGGAGATAAAAAGAATAAGGAGGTAGTCTGAAGAACATAGGGTGAGGGTGAGGGAGATAGAAAGGATGGAAGAGAAAGTGGAAGGAGTTAAATTGGAAGAGTCTGACCTCTGTCACCCATCAGCAAAGCCTAGCTGAGAGCAGGAAGTTCCCGATCTCAAAAACACGAGCCATTACTGAGGGTGAGTGGTAGGGAGCCAGACAGGCAGATGTACCCCTGATGGGAGATGATGGGATGGTACTAGCAGGTAAATCACACAGAGTGACAGAAGAGGAGGCCACTTTGTCCATTGTGCTGGTGCTTTCCCTCCAGCCAAACCTTTAAAATGAAATTACAGTCCGTGTCCACTCGATGACGTATTTTTTTCCACTGTCTCAGTGATAACGTGATCATTAACAGAGTGCAGAGGTTTAACAGCACAGCTTTAGGGAGAGGCTGTGGCGTCTGTCACACTAACCCCCTTGTTATTTTCAACTGTACATCTCAAACCGTCACATGTTAATGTTCACAATTATACTGCTAGAAGTGGAAACATCTTAGAATCACTGGGAATGATCCTGCATCTAATCCCGTTCTGGAAAGGGAGTTTTACTCTGTATTTAACCCTGTGCTGACCCTGACCTGTGAATGTTTGATGGGGACAGCGTACAGCAAACTTTCCATTCAGTTTAAAGGAATAGAAGAAGCTTGACTCTGTATCTAACCCTGATCTGTCTCTGTCCTGGGATATTTAACAATCCTGGGACAGTGTTGAGAGAATTTTACTCTCAGTTTCGAAGGGCACAGGAGGCTTTACAGTGGGGCAGCACAGAAGTTTATGGTGCCAGGGACCCAGGTTCGATTCCATTCTCAGGTGACGGTGTGTAGAGTTTGCACATCCTCCCCGTGCTTGTGTGGATTTCCTCTGGGTGTTCTGGTTTCCGTCCACTGTCCAAAGGTGTGCAGGTCATGTGGATTGGCCATGCTAAAGTGCCCATAGTGTTCAGGGATGTGCAGGCTGGATGGATTAATCATGGAAAATGCAAGGTTAATGGATGAACTGAAGGGTATTTATATTAGGCAGGAAATGGTGTTGGATAGACTGTTAGGACTGAAGGCTGATAAGTCCTCGGGACCTGATGATCTGCATCCCAGGGCACTTAAGGAAGTGGCTCTAGAAATTGTGCACGCGTTGGTAATTATCTTCCAAGGTTCTATAGATTCAGGATCGGTTCCTGCGGATTGGAGGGTGGCAAATGTTGTCCCACTTTTCAAGAAAGGAAGGAGAGAGAAAACAGGAAATTATAGACTGGTTAGCCTGACGTCAGCGTTGGGAAAGATGCTGGAGTCAATTATAAAAGATGAAATTACGACTCATTTGGTTAGCAGTAACAGAATAGGTCAGAGTCAGCATGGATTTACGAAGGGGAAATCGTGCTTGACTAATCTTCTGGAATTTTTTGGGGATGTATCTATGAAGATGGACAACGGAGAACCAGTGGATGTAGTATACCTGGACTTTCAGAAAGCCTTTGATAAAGTCCCGCATAGGAGATTGGTGAGCAAAATAAGGGCACATGGTATTGGGGGCAAAATACTGAGTTGGACTGAAAATTGACTGGCTGACAGGAAGCAAAGAGTAGTGATAAACGGATCCCTTTCGGAATGGCAGGCAGTGACCAGTGGGGTACCACAAGGTTCGGTGCTGGGACCGCAGCTGTTTACGATATACATTAATGATATAGACGAAGGCATTAAAAGTAATATTAGCAAATTTGCTGATGACACAAAGCTGGGTGGCAGTGTGAAATGTGAGGAAGATGTTATGAGAATACAGGGTGACTTGGACAGGCTAGGTGAGTGGACGGATGCATGGCAGATGCAGTTTATTGTGGATAAATGTGTGGTTATTCACTTTGGTGGCAAGAACAGGAAGGCAGATTACTATCTCAATGGAGTCAAGTTAGGTAAAGGGGAAGTACAACGAGATCTAGATGTTCTTGTACATCAGTCAATGAAAGCAAGCATGCAGGTACAGCAGGCAGTGAAGAAAGCTAATGGCATGCTGGCCTTCATAACAAGAGGAATTGAGTATAGGAGCAAAGAGGTCCTTCTGCAGCTGTACAGGGCCCTGGTGAGACCGTACCTGGAGAATTGTGTGCAGTTTTGGTCTCCCAATTTGAGGAAGGACATTCTTGCTATTGAGGGAGTGCAGTGTAGGTTCACAAGGTCAATTCCCGGAATGGCGGGACTATCATATGTTGAAAGATTGGAGCGACTGGGCTTGTATACACTTGAGTTTAGAAGGATGAGAGGGGATCTGATTGAGACATGTAAGAGAGTTTAAAAATAAGAGATAGGCCATTTAGAACAGTGTTGAGGAAAACCTTCTTCACCCAGAGAGTGGTGCATATATGGAATGCTCTGCCCCAGAAGGCAGTGGAGGCCAACTCTCTGGATAGTTTCAAGAAATAGATAGATTGAGCTCTTAAAGATAGTGGAATCAAGGGTTATGGGGATAAGGCAGGAACAGGATACTGATTGTGGATGATCAGCCGTGATCATAATGAATGGTGGTGCTGGCTCGAAGGGCCGAATGGCCTACTCCAGCACCTATTGTCTATTGTCTATTATTACAGGGATAGGGTCGGGATTTGGGTCAGGGTGGGTCTAAGTGGGATGCTCTTTGGAGGATCAATGTGTATTTGATGGGCTGATTGGCCTGCTCCCACACTGTAGGGTTTCTATATATAAGGATTCTACGTACTGTGTATCTAACCCTCCGCTGTACCTGTCCCATCAATGTTCAATGGGGAACAGTATTGAGAGAGCTTTACTTTCGGTTTAAGGTGTAGGAGGAAATTTAACCCTGTGCTATCACTCCAGAGAGTATTTGCTGGTGATTGTATGAAGGAAGCTTTACTTTCAGGTTCATGAGTGAAGAGAACTACACTCCCATTTTAAAAGTATAGAGGCATCAGTTTAAGAGTAGATGATGATTTAGTCTATAACTAACTCCATGCTGTCCCTGTCCTGGGACTGTTTGATGGGGACAATGCACAGGTAGCTTTACTTTCAGCTTAAAAGAGTAGAGGAAGCTTTAATCTGTATCTAACCTTGTGCCATCCCTATCCTAGAAGTGTTAGTTGGGGACAGTGTAGAAAGAGCTTTATTTTCCTTTTACTTTTAGATTAAAAGAGAGATCTTCACCCAGTCTAAAATTTGATGTACAAGGTGAAAAGCCCATCAACAGTATTTCATGGACAACTTGGTGATAAGCAGCAAATACAGTTTTGTCACATCCTGAGAATGAATTAACAGGATGTAAGTTTGCTCGCTGAGCTGGAAGGTTCGTTTTCAGACGTTTCGTCACCATTCTAGGTAAGATCATCAGTGAGCCTCCGGTGAAGCGCTAGTGTTATGTCCGGCTTTCTATTTATCTGTTTAGGTTTCCTTGGGTTGGTGATGTCATTTCCTGCATTGGTGATGTTATTTCCTGTTCCTTTTCTCAGAGGGTGGTAGATGGGCTCCAACTCAATGTGTTTGTTGATGGAGTTCCGGTTAAATGCCATGCTTCTAGGAATTCTCGTGCATGTCTCTGTTTTCAAGCTAGAATGGTGACGAACAGTGTGAAAACGAACCTTCCAGCTCAGTGAGCAAACTTACATTCAGAACCTCAACCTGAGCTACAAATCTTCTCAAAACTTGCTAATGAATTAACAGATTGTGAAGTGGTTCAGGATTGAAAGTGGACTTGAGGGTGAAATAAGCCGTCATCTTGTGTGACTGGCAGATGACACTGTGGGTTGGGCTTTCATCTGACGCATGTTGGCAGAGGGTGGCACAGTGCCTCACTAATTATCACAGCTGCCTCATAGTGCCAGAGTCCTGGGTTCGATTCACAGCCTTGAGTGACTGTCTGTGTGGAGTTTGCACATCCTCCCTGTGTCTGCGTGGGGCTCCTCCGGGTGCTCTGGTTTCCTCCCACTGTCCAAAGATGTGCAGGTTAGATGGATTGGCCATGGGAAATGCAGGGGTACAGGATTGGGGAGGGGTGGGTCTGGGGATGTAGGTCTGAGTTAGTGTGGACCCAATGGCCTGCTTCCACACTGTAGGGATTCTTTGATACTCATTATCTCTTCAATCAATGTTGAAACAGGGGTCCACTGGATAACTCATCCAGGCCAGGTACATGTTGTACTTGCTTGGGGGTCAGGGATATTACTACAATATCCATGTTTTTAAACTGACCTGTCATTCACGATTGACCAGCCTGCTTCATGGACTTGAAATAAATTCTCTCTCTGGACAATGGAACCAGGCATGCCTGCAGGTGTTTGCTCAGCCCTCAATATTCATACCCTTTGATGCGGCCAGCAATGATATTCTACCTAATTTTCTCTTTCTACTTTCTTTTCCCTCCCGATCTCTTTTATCTCTTTCTTGCCTTTCACAAATGGACAAAAGGGCACTGGTTGAAGAGTTAGGGTGTCATCAGACCCCTTGCTTTCTTATTGTATCTCTCTGTCCCTCTCTCCATTTCTCACCATGGCATCAGATCTCCATGACAGTGCATCATGCAAGTTGAGGCCTATGGCAAATGGAGAGCCATAGTCATGGAACTCAGGTACAACACAGCAGAGCCTCAATGGCACACCCTGGGCCTAGCCCAGGTTTCTGACAGCCTAACCAATGATCCTTAACAAGAACAACGTATAAATCAGGAGCAGGAGAGGGCCGTTCTGCCCCTCGAGCCTGTTCCACCCGTACAAGAAGTTCATGGCTAATCTGATTGTAACTATAAATCCCATACATCCCTGATAACATCTTTCAAACTTTTCCTTCATAAGAATCTGTTCACTTCTGCTTTAAAAATGTCCAAACAGTCCGCTCCCACCAACTTTTGAGAAAGAGAGCTCCAAAAACTCTCAACTATCTGACGGAAATAAAATGCCTCATCTCTGCAAGTCCTGATTTTTAATCAGTGGCCATCAGTACTTCATTTTCCCACAAGACGAAACATCTTCTCCCCATCCACCCCATAAAAGACCTGTCAGGATCATTGTCAGGATCTATGTTTCAAACAAGCTGCCTCCTATCCTTCTAAATGCCAGTCCAATATTTCTTTGTAAGACGTTCCACCCATTCCAGGTATTAGTCTGGCAAACCTTTTCTGAGCTGCCTCCAATGCATTTACATCCTCCCTTAAATAAAGGGACCAGTTTTGGACATTACAGTCCAGATCCTTCTCAACCTCTCTCCTTGCTGAGGTGTGATGGTGCTGAGGTTAAACCACCACCAGTTGTCTCACTCTCTGTAACGAGAGCAGCCCTAGGGTTTCATCAGACTATTGCAATTTTACCTTTACTCCAGAGATGCACCTGAGAGTTAGTACTGAGGGGGCACCAATTCATGAGAGGATAAGTTCTGAGGAGGTGCAGCACTGTCGGAGGGTCAGTACTGAGGGAGTGCTGCACTGTCAGAGGGTCAGTACTGAGGGAGTGCCGCACTGTCAGAGAGTCAGTACTGAGGGAGTGCCGCACTGTCAGAGGGTCAGTACTGAGGGAGTGCCGCACTGTCAGAGAGTCAGTACTGAGGGAGTGCCGCACTGTCAGAGGGTCAGTACTGAGGGAGTGCTGCACTGTCAGAGGGTCAGTACTGAGGGAGTGCTGCACTGTCAGAGGGTCAGTACTGAGGGAATGCTGCACTGTCAGAGGGTCAGTACTGAGGGAGTGCTGCACTGTCAGAGGGTCAGTACTGAGGGAGTGCTGCACTGTCAGAGGGTCAGTACTGAGGGAGTGCTGCACTGTCAGAGGGTCAGTACTGAGGGAGTGCTGCACTGTCAGAGGGTCAGTACTGAGGGAGTGCTGCACTGTCAGAGGGTCAGTGCTGAGGGAGTGCCGCACTGTCAGAGGGTCAGTACTGAGGGAATGCTGCACTGTCAGAGGGTCAGTACTGAGGGAGTGCTGCACTGTCAGAGGGTCAGTACTGAGGGAGTGCTGCATTGTCAGAGGGTCAGTGCTGAGGGAGTGCCGCACTGTCAGAGGGTCAGTACTGAGGGAGTGCTGCACTGTCAGAGGGTCAGTGCTGAGGGAGTGCCGCACTGTCAGAGGGTCAGTACTGAGGGAGTGCCGCACTGTCAGAGGGTCAGTACTGAGGGAGTGCTGCACTGTCAGAGGGTCAGTACTTAGGGAGTGCCACACTGTCAGAGGGTCAGTACTGAAGGAGTGCAGCACTGTCAGAGGGTCAGTACTGAGGGAGTGCTGCACTGTCAGAGGGTCAGTACTGAGGGAGTGCCGCACTGTCAGAGGGTCAGTACTGAGGGAGTGCCGCACTGTCAGAGGGTCAGTGCTGAGGGAGTGCCGCACTGTCAGAGGGTCAGTACTGAGGGAGTGCTGCACTGTCGGAGGGTCAGTACTGAGGGAGTGCCGCACTGTCAGAGGGTCAGTACTGAGGGAGTGCTGCACTGTCAGAGGGTCAGTACTTAGGGAGTGCCGCACTGTCAGAGGGTCAGTACTGAGGGAGTGCTGCACTGTCAGAGGGTCAGTACTGAGGGAGTGCTGCACTGTCAGAGGGTCAGTACTGAGGGAGTGCTGCACTGTCAGTGGGGTCAGTACTGAGGGAGTGCTGCACTGTCAGAGGGTCAGTACTGAAGGAGTGCCGCACTGTCAGAGGGTCAGTACTGAGGGAGTGCCGCACTGTCAGAGGGTCAGTACTGAGGGAGTGCCGCACTGTCAGAGGGTCAGTACTGAGGGAGTGCTGCACTGTCGGGAGGTCAGTACTGAGGGAGCGCTGCATTGTTAAAGGGTCAGTGCTGAGGGTGCACAGCATTGTCAGGGGATCAGTACTGAAGGAGTGCTGCACTGTTAGAAGGCCAGTGCTGAGGATGAATCACATTGTCGGAGCTGTTGTTGTCTTTCAGGTATTGTTCTAAATCCTCTGTCCTCCTGATTTTGAAAAATAGGGGAGTTCTCCCTGGTGTCCTGGGACCAATATTAATCCTTCAACCAACATAATTCAAACAGATTAATCTGCTCACTATCACATTACTGCTTTTTTATGTTGTCTTGCTGTGCACCAACTGACCATCACTTTGCCTTATACTGCAAGGGTGACTACACTTTAAGAATACTTCATTGGGTGGAAGGCACTTTGAGATAACCTTAAGTTGTGAAAGGCACTACATAAATGCAAATCTATTGGACTGTGGTTTGCAATCTGTCCACACTGCATCCTCATTACAGAGATATTCGAATTTTGAAATAAGAGAGTGAAGACATCCATTAGAGGGAGAGTGAGAGAGAGAGAGAGTGAAAGAACAGAAATTAATGTGTGAGGCAAAAGAGTTTAGGCTTCTCTCATTAGGGGGAGTGTTAAAGAGATGATGCATTGGAGCCTTTCAGATCAATGAGGGATTTTGAGGTGGTGCCTGGTGTTTGCCTTACTTAGTGTTTAAGTAACAAAGAGGCAATGGGCTGAATAGTTAGCATAAGACTGATGAAAAGAGAAGTTAATGGTCACGTTATCACTGAGACAGTGGAAAAAAATAGCTTATTGAGTAGTCACGGACTGTAATTTCATTTTACAGGTTTGGCTGGAGGGAAAACGCCAGCACAATGGACAAAGTGGCCTCCTCTTCTGTCATGACATCACAAGGACTTAAGAAAGAGGAGCATGAGTAGGCCGGTCAGCCCATCAAGTTCGTTCTGCTCTTCAAAAGGATTGAGTTTCAACCCCCACCTTCCCACTTGCTCTCTGCTTCCCTTGAATACCTGAGAGAACAAAACATCTGTCCAGGACAACCTCTGACATGCAGAATTCCAGAGAAGTACCACTCTATATGTGGAGCAATCTCTCCTCCATGCAGAGGCTATTCCCATCCCACCATGGTTTAGATTCTTTGACCAGAAGAAACAAGTTCAGTTTCGACTGTGTCAAGCCCTTTCAGAATTGTAAGTGGGTCATGGACATCGCCTCTCATTTTTGTCGGCTCCAGAGAATATCTGTCCAATCCATTTCACCTCTTACCATAGAACAAATCCCCCTTATCCCAGGATTTAAACTAGTGAACCGTCACTGTATCAATGCAACCCCCCCCCCCACCCAATCTTCCCTCACCCCACCAACAGGAGTGAGCTTCAAACCTAGAGATCGAAACTGCACGTGGTGGGGTCTGAGTGAAATGCATACAGATTACTTTGTCTCTTGTCCCCTTCAAATTAAAAGCTCACATGGAGTGACTTTAATGACTCAGTGGACAAACAGTGCAGGATATGACATGAAATCTGCCTGGCAAAGTAAGGTTGGAGGAAGCAAATTCAAAACGAGCAGAAAAACAACAAATTGGAAGCTGCTCACAGGATGTGTCTAATTCCTCAGAGTGTCAGGAGCATTTGAGAAACCCCACCTTGCAGGAACTTCGGTGGGTGGAGGGGTTGTGGTGGGGGGGAAGCGGTACAGGAGTATCGGAAAGCTTTAGGAAATGTCTGGATCCTGCAGTGCAGACACCTGGAACACACAAGGGCTAGTGACTTTTCCTGGTTTAATGTTTGCTCTCCATCCATGCAGTCTGAGTGACTCCCAAGTGAAAACACCATAATTTAATGTTCATTTTAATACACAATGTTCAGAAATGACAAACTATGTCCATCTCTTCATCAGGTTTAGAAAAAAGGAGTCAAACACAAAAGGTGCGCCCTTTCTGCTCTCTTTCTGAGATTTGACAATTGCTCGCTAACCTTAAAGAATCACGTGGGTTTCTCCCCCAACAATCTGCGAGGGAGGTACCAGATCTAATGGATTCAATTTTCCGTAAGGCCGCAACAGGACTGAACTCGCTACCTCTGGCTTAATCCAAGCTGGCTTTGTCCCCTGTCTTACAGACTCTGCACACAAGTGCCCCTGGCTTCTTTACTGACGATGATTTGTTGAGGAGGTGCAGTCACTGTTGTCACAGTGAGAGGCAAGATGCAGCAGGATCATCATTCTCAGCAAGATTCCACGCAGAGACGACACAGCCGGAAACCCTTCCCAGCTCAAGAATACTTGGGTTACCGAGGAGACTCATCCTCCAATTCAAATGAGATGTTAAATTGAAGCTCTACCTACACCCTCATATGACTGTAAACTAGGGTGGCACAGTAGCTCAGTGGTTAGCACCAGCGCCAGGGACCTGGGTTTTGATTCCACCCTCTGCTGACTGCCTGTGTGGGGTTTGCACATTCTCCCCATGTCTGCGTGGGTTTACTCCCACAGTCCAAAGATGTACAGGATAGATCGATTGGCCAGGCTAAATTTCCCGTAGTATATAAGGGTGTCCTGGCTAGGTGGGTTAGCCATGGGAAATGTAGGGTTACAGCGATATGGAGTGGGGAAGGTAGGGATGCTCTTCAGTGTGTTGGTGTGGATTCGATGCGCTGAATGGCCTGCTGCCACACCTAGGGATTCAATGAATTCCACAGCATTTGAGTTCTGAGAAACAGCCATGCCAGATTTGAAACATTAAGACCATAACTAATAGGAACAGGAACAGGCTGTTCCAACATTCCTCACGTGCCCTTTCCCCAAAACCCTTGCTTCCCTGACTGATCAAGAAACTAACTGTCTCAGCCTTCAATATACACAAGGGCTCTGCTCCCACTGGGAGCTGTGGTAAGGAGTTCCAAAGACTGTCAACCCTCTGGAGAGAAGAAATTCCTCCTCATCTCAGTCTTAAATTGGTGCCCCTTTATCCTGAGACCGTGCCCTCTGGTCCTTGACCCTCCCATGAGGGGGATCACTCTCTCAGTCATTACCCTGTCAAGCCCCTTAAGAATCCTATATGTTTCAATGAGATCACCGCTCATTTCTCCAAACTCCAGTGAATGGAGTCCCAATCTGTTTAGCCTTTGCTCATAACACAATCCCTCCATACTCTGTTGACTCGGTTTGTCTCTTCACAGGTGCTGACAGACCTGTTGAGCTTTTCCAGCACTTTCTGGTTGCACTCCTTTTTAACAACTTCATTCCCTTTGAAATAAAGGCTGTTTGCTTTCTTCACAACCTGCTGAATTTGGATGTTAGTTTATTGAGTCAATGCATGAAAACCCTCAAACCACTTTGTGCAGTGGCTTTCTGCTGTTTTTCTCAGTTTAGGTAATATTCAGCTCCTTTATTTTTCCTGCCAAAGTGCATAACTTCGCATTTTCACACATTATTATGCATATTTAACCTCTCTAGGTCCCTCTGCACCCTCTTTGTGTTATCTTCATCACCTGCCCTCCTGCCTAACTGTGTCATCCACAAACCTGGCTATAGAACATTCACTTTCTTCAACCAAGCTATTCATATGTATTATCCACTGATCCATGTGGCACTCCACCAGTTACAGATTGCCATCATGAAAATGCACCTCTTATCCCCCCAACTCTCTGTCTGTTAGTGAGCCAATCCACACTAATTGCCTACCTCCAACACCATGGGGTCTTAAATAAAACAAAGAACTGCGGACGCTATAAATCTGAAACAAAAACAGAAATTGCTGGTGAAACTCAGTAGGTCTGGCAGCATCTGTGAAGAAAAAACATAGTTAATGTTTTGGGTCCAGTTCTGACGAAGGGTCACTGGGTCCAAAATGTTGACCATGGGCTTTTATTTTGTTAAGTAGCTAAAACTGTGGTACCTTATTAAACCTTTTTGAATATCCAAATATATGGATCTGCTGGTTCCCCTTTATTTGTCGGCTTGTTACTTCCCACGAAGAAACTCCAATAAATTTTTCAGCTGTGATTTCCCCTTCATGAAGTGATCTTGATCCTGCTTGATTATGTTATGTTTATAAATGCTCTGAATGTATTTTTTGGCCGTAACATGACATTAATCATCAAAAACATAGAAATGAGGTGCAGGAGTAAGCCATTCAGCCCTTCAAGCCTGCAGCACCATTCAATACGATCATGGCTGATCATTCAGTTTCAGTATCCCATTCCCGCCCTCTCCCTATTCCCCTTGACCACTTTAGCGGCAACAGCCACATCCAGCTCCCTCTTGAATAAATCTAATGAACTGGCCCCAACAGCTTCCTGTGGGGGAGAATTCCAAAAAGTCACAGCTCTCTGAGTGAAGAAATTCTTCCTTATCTCAGTCCTAAATGGCTTACCCCGACCGTGACCCCTAGTTCTGGACTTCCCCATCATTGGGAATATTCTTCCTGCATCTAACCAGTCCTGTCCCATCAGGATTTTATATGTTTCAATGAAATCCCCCCTCATTCTTCAAAATTCCAGCGAGTACAAGCCCAGTCGATCCAGTCTTTCCTCATATGCCAGTCCTGCCAACCTGGGAATCAGTCTGGTGAACCTTCACTGGACTCTCTCAATAGCAAGAATGTTCTTCCTTAGACTAGGAGACCAAAACTGCGCAGAATACTTAAGGTGTGGCCTCACCAAGGCTCTGAATAAAACACAGGAGGAAGGAGGGTAGGTCCAAGAGTGGAATATTTAGCCTCAAGCCCATCCTGATAGTTAATTGGAATGGTAGATGATCAATTGTCTAAACTTCATCCACCTGCCTTGGTTATGCATGGACATTTCTGATCTGATCATCAGTGTTTGAGATGATATGTTTGTCACACCCTTTAATGAGTTGAAGTAGGTGACAGCAGGTACCCCCCCCCAAGAATTGGTTTCATTCTCATGCCTGCCTCGTAAAAGTCACCCTCTGTTTCCCAGCAGATGGCCCTGGAGAGTCCACCTGATGTTGGCCTTTAGTATACTGAGTTCACCGAAATAGTTTCTGGAAAACTCTCGGTTAGTTTCAGGCAGAACTTTTCCACCTGTCAACTTCCATCAACTAAAGGTGCAGATTTGAACCAACTGATCACAGAATGGATTTAAGATCCAGCGAATCCATTGGCCCATTAGTTATATTAATTGATCTGAAATTCAGCTGTCTACCTCTGACCTGATCTTTCAATTCCTTCTCTCTCCAATCACTTTGCAATCCCATTAAATTCTTCTCCTTGGTAATTTATTAGAGGGACGTCATTTTTCTGGGATAGAACTGTTACACTTCCTTCCTTCTCAACATCCTTAATTCCCTCTCAAACATGTTGAAAACTTCAATGTGGTCATCACAAAGATTCCTCATTTCCACACTTGTCATTTCTCGCAATTTCATTCGTGGCAGTGCTGTTGGCTGTTCATTGCCCATCGATGAGAAGTGTTGCTGTAGTGGTAATATCACTGGGCTCATAATCCTAAACCTCAGGTTAACGCTCTGGGGCCCTGGTTTCAAATCCCGCCATGGCTATCAGGGATGAGCAAAGAAAGGAGCTGGTCTATTCAGGGATGCCATGCATGCTGGTGGGAATGCTTCCCAAGGTTGAGGTGATATGAGCAGAAGATAGTCATTAGTCAGTGGTTGCTGTGAGGACTAGAACCATGCATAATCCAAAAGGATTCGGTTATTAAGCTTGGTCTGCAAACTGTCATTTAGGGGATGACAGAACCAGTGGATTTGAATGATCATTGGTTGTATTATGGTCACTTTTCCCGTTACCGGGCTTTTTATTTCTATTTCTGATGAAAGGCGATCGATACTAAATATTAACTCTCTCTCTCTCCACTGATGCTGCCTGAGCTCCTTAGGATCTTATTCCATGCTTTTGAAACTGAATTCAAATTCTCAAGCTACCGATGAGTCATTCAGAAATATCACACTCAGAATTGTTACAATGCAGTAAGAAGCTATTTTGCCCATCGTATCTGCACTTGATCTCTGAATGAATGAGCAATTCACCTCATTTCATTCCACCACTTTCTATGTGTAACTGCGCCCATTCTTCCTTTTGAGAGAATAGATTAAATCACATTGGTGGCTTTAGTTGAACCTGCTTCCTCCACACTCTCAGACAGTACATTCCAAACCCTAACCATTTGAGTGAACCTGCCTCCACCACACTCTCAGACAGTGCGTTCCAGATCTTAACCACTCAAGCAAACCTGTCTCCAATGCACTCCTGAGAGTACATTCCAGACCAGGATGTGATGAGACCTCACATTCTCTTGATTAGTTGTCCTTACCTTGGGATGTGTCTAACATGAGAACAACACCATTTTACGTCTCAAATTCCCAAAAACTGTACTCTTCTGTCAAGGTCAATAATATTTTCTGTGTAATTTAATTGCCTTTAGTATAAATTAATGTCTCATTTGAATTACAGACTAAGAAAATATAGTGACAACATTATTTCCATTCAATTCAATTCAATATAGTGACAACATTATTTCCATTCAATCCTAAGACTCGATGATGACTAGTGCTATTGATGACTGTACTTTGAGACACCACTAATCTCAGCCAGAGTGGAGGTGACTGAATATATCCCCCAACAAGTAGACCTGAAGATCCCATCACTGTAAGTGACTGTGGTTCGTCTTATGTGCTCAATTTATATTTCTCAATTATTCTCCACCCGCTGTATCGAGTTTGAGAAATCTCCCTTCCCAAAGTGGGAAGCTCTCCACAGACTGAGCCATGAGTTCTATTCACTAGTGCTTGAAGGGAGTCTTTGTAAGTAGATTCTGCAGACTGCTGCAGTTTGCCTTTGTAAGTTGACACTGTAGACTGTTTCCGCCCAGTGGGTTTTGTCAACAGGTCCTGTTTGCTGAGTGCTGCCCTGCCCTGCTTTGCCTGGACCCAGCTCGGCTGATGAAGATACTGCCTGTGGCATTCTTGGGGGGTATTAACGACACCAGGGCAAATCAATGGAAGAATGCACTGAGCGAATTCAGAGAAGATTTTAAAAAAACACAACAGCATTATCATTATACACAAAAAGTCATGAGAAGAAGGTGGAGAGAAGGTTTCACTTGCATTCACTGAGTGAGGGGACCAGCCTAGGCCGACAGCAAGGTAAGATTTTCAGGAAACGTTGCTTTAGTGCTTTAGTGCTGTGTCGAGGCTGGTTGCCTAAAAGTCATCAAAAAAAATAACAAGAAAATTAACCAAAAAATAAAGAAAATTTACCCCTCCTCCCACCACCACACTTCACTTTAAAATCAGAAATTCCAATGTTCTGAGCAATTTTGTCAGCTGGAAAAATTTGTCCACTGGCTTTTCAAACATCTTGGGATTTATTCTAGAGGCAAGAGATGGATGCTGCAATGAATCATACAGCTATTATAGTGTTCAGTTATCTCATGGTACTGGGGGTCAGTTTCAGTTCTCAGTGGGGTTTCAGGTGGTGACCCACTGGCCCAGCACTTTCCCCTTTAAGGTCACTTTCACTGCTCTGATTGGACAAACTCCACAACAAGTTCTTAATCAGTTTGACCATTGGAAGCTGGCAGGAGATCGCAACCTCACATCAATGGAGGAGCTTCCCTTCACTTTTTGTAGAGGAATGTCATTCTGTGAGAGGTGTGTGTGTGTGTGTGTGTGAGAGAGAGAGAGAGAGATAACACAGTGTGGAGCTGGAGGAACACAGCAGGCCAGGCAGCATCAGAGGAGCAGGAAGGTTGGGACCCTTCTTCAGAGCTGTGTATGATAGGGACTGTGTGTGTGAGTGTGTGTTAGTGCATGCATTAGAACAACTGTGAACTAGTGCATGAAAGACTATGTGTGCACGTATGGGTGTGCACTCGAGAGATTGTGTGAATGTGTGCATGATATGCAAGAGAGACTGTGTACTCAAGAGACAGTGGTATGTGTGAGACAGGAATGTGTGTGTGTGAGAAAGTGTGCATTTGAGAGGGAGTGTGTGTGGAGGGGAGAGAGAGACGCACAAAGTAAGTGTATGTGAGTGTGTATTTGTGTATGTGTATGAATGTACTTGGACATGTCTGTGCTCTGGTATATATGAATGTGTGTGTATATGTAGTGGTGTGAGAGTATGTATGTTGATGTGTGAGAGTCTGTATGTGTGTGGATGCATGTGTATATATATGTGAGGGTGTGTGTTTGTTTATGTGTGAGAACGTGGGGGTGTGTGTATGTGTTTATGTGTGAGAACGTGGGGGTGTGTGGATGTGTTTATGTGTGAGAATGTGGGGGTGTGTGGATGTGTTTATGTGTGAGAGCGGGGAGGTGTGTGGATGTTTATGTGATATTGAGAGTTTGTGAGCATGAGTGAGAAAGTGACGAATGTCTGTGTGATAGTGACTCTGGTACTCAGGGCTAGATGTTAGCCTGCGGTCAGATGGGGTGGGGGCTGGTTGAGGTCTAGAGGAAGGCATTTTCCCCATATGCTGCTGTATTTATTCTCAGATCCTGGTAACTCTCACTTTGCAGCCCAGCTGGGTTAGGGATGTCAGCTGGATAGGTCATTGGTTGCCAGGCTGTAGCCAAATAGCAGAGAGCAGGCTGCAAGGGATTGGGAAGGCTAGGCAGAGGCACAAACACAGGGCCAAAGGGCTGGGAGACTGGAAATATACTCGGGAGCTAGGATGGGAACGGTTGATGGCAGAGATGGACAGGGTTAGGAGCAGAGTCTGGAAAGTGCAAGGGGCTGTCTGAAGGGTGGGGATGGGGGTGGGGTTAGGTTCTGGGTGTCCAATTGCAGGGGTTAGGTGAAGCAGGTCACTAGTTTTAATGGGTACATAGGAAGGCAGTTACCCTCCTGATTGCAAACGTCCCTGGGGACTTGTTGAATTTCTTTGAGAATTTTACTATTTTTATAACAGCTGACCTGAACCCAACAATTAACAGGGTTCAAGAGTCTGGCAGACATGGAAGAGGGAATTTTTCACAGATGTAAATATCTTACCCACAGCAATTTACCCCTTTACTCGGCAACTCATGATGGATAGATGAGTGATTGGCCCTTTCCCAGCCTGAGAGCAGTTGCAAAGTGAAGGATTCTTGTTGAATTTCTGCAGTATGTTTTGTAGATGGTACACACTGCAGCTACAGAGCATCAGTGGAGGATTGACTGAATGTTTGAGGATGTGCGCCAATCAAACAGGCTTCTTTATCCTGGATGGTGTCAAGCTCCTTGAGTGTTGTTGGGGCTGCACCCATCCAGGCAGGTGGGGAGTATTCCATCACACTCCTGACTTGTGCCTTGTAGATGGTGGACAGGCGTTTGGGGAGTCAGGAGGTGAGTTACTCACTGCAGGCGTTTTAGCCCTTGGCCTGCTCTTGTGGTTGCAACACTTAAGTGGCAGGGGTCAATCACACAGAGTAAGATAGTGTCAGGAATTCACATCTGTGAAGCAGCTCAGTAATGACCTGAGATAATGAACTCAGTTTCACAACTTGCCGTGGTTGATCTCCCAGTTTGAGGCTCTGTTTCGATTACAGTCCCATTACCCGGAACACAGGGGTGTGGGGCTAATGCCCCTCAGTGGGCTGAGTGCTGTTAGCATTCTGCTTTGCGGTGCTGGGTAGAAGGGAATGGAAGTCTTTGACATAAGGTCTGAAATGATTCTTATTTAATGCAAAACACCCAAGAATAATTGAAAGCCAGTGGACTGTGACATCCAACAATTGAAGAAACACTTGCCACAACTTGTCTTTAAAGAATTAAATCCCAGTTAGCTTTCGATTCTGTTTTGTTTTATCATGTTTTATTCATCCAGATTTTCTCCCCGCTCTCCGCCTTATGGGAACTGACTCTTTGCTGCTGGAGGGTTCTGAGCTGGTGAGGGTGTCTGTGGGGTGATTACTGTTGTCCAGGAACTCAATCATCTTGGTATCATCAATCTAGAGGGAGAACATGGTTGGGCTATTCAGCAGCATACAGCATCACAGCCAGGCCCTGTCCCATGTCAGAGTGTGTGTGTTTTGTCATTTTCCCAGTGAGGCACAGTGGGTTGAGACACTTTGGCGGGGGGGGGGGGGGGGGTGCGGTCACTGTGTAGTGAAAACGTGGGCACAACTTGCTGTCCTGTCTACTCTAAGGAGGTTTTAGTGAGTAATGCTGAGATTACCCCACACTGCAATCTTTCTGTTCCTCACAGATCCATCACATCTTGGAGGAGTTCTCAAGCTTTCATCTATTTTTGCTCTGCTTGTATGAGTATGGGGGTTTGCATGGTGCCCTCTCACCTTTCAGTTCAAATACCAATGTCCGTCCACAATCCCATACCCTCCCCAGGAAGCGATGGAGTTCATAGAATGGGGCTTTTGCATTTTCATTGTTCACTGAGGTCACACTTGCTTCCTAAAATGTGACCCTGGAGTACAAAAGAGCAGACCAGACCCATCCTTTTTAACCACACCCATTACAGTTTTCAGCCATCAGCAAATTCAAAGGCCTTGGCCCACAGTGTTAACTTAGCAACAATATGGGAAAAGGAGGAGGCCAGTCAGCCCCTCTAATCTATTCCATCATTTACTCAGGTTATGGCTGACTGTATCTTATTCCCACCCTGTACTCTCACTGTTCTCGGAGCATTTGAAGGGGACAATTTGAAGGAAGCTTCACTCTGTATTTAATCTTGCGCTGTTCCATTAAGAATTTTAACTAAAAATGATCTATTAACCCGGCTATCAAACTATTTAATTGAGCTCCAGCCTCCACGGTGTATAAAACAAAAGAGTTTTAATTTTCATTATCCTCTGCCCGGGGCCGAAGCTTTACTCTGTATCTGATCCTATGCTCTGTTCATGGTCACTGTGCACCTAAACCTGTGCTGTCACTGTTGTGGGAGTCTGAAGGGGTCAATTAGCAGGAAGCTTCACTCTGTATTTAATCTCGTGCTGTACCGGACGAGGGAGTTTTGATGGGGACAGTGTAGATCGAGCTTTGTTCTGTATCTAATCCTTTACTGTCCCTGTCCTGGGAGTGTTCGATGCTGACAGCGTTGAGGGAACTTTTGTATCTAACCCCATGCTGTGCCTGACCTGGGAGTGTTTAATGAGGACAGTGTCGATGGAACTTTACTTTCCATTTACTTTTAGTTTTGAAGAGTAAAAGGAGCTTTACCCTGTATCTAACCCTGTGCTGTTCAGGTTCACTTGGTTGATTCCAGAGTTGAGGGTGTTGGATTATGAGGAGAGACTGAGTAGATTGGGATTATATTCATTGGAATTCAGAAGATTGAGGGGGGATTTTACAGAAACATATAAAATTATGAAGGGAAAAGATAAGATAGAAGTAGAGATGATGTTCCCACTGGCAGGTGAAGCTCGGACAAGAGGGCATAGACTCAAGATTAGAGGGAGCAGATTTAGGACTGAATTGAGAAGGAACTTCTTCACCTAGAGGGTTGTTAATCTATGGAATTCCTTGCCCAGTGAAGTAGTTGATGCTACTTCAGTAAACATTTTTAAAGCTAAGGTAGATTTTTTTTGAACAATAAAACAATTAAGGGATACAGTGAGAGCGCGGGTAAGTGGATCTGAGTCCATGAAGAGATCAGCCATGATCTTACTGAATGGCAGACCAGGCTCGAAGGGCTGAATGGGCTATTCCTGCTCCTAGTTCTTATGTACCTATCATGAGACTGTTTGATGGGGATAGTGTGTAAATATGGCGCTCATGTGGGAGACGAACAGTCAATATTTGTTTTCTCAACATTCCCACTGTTTTTGATCAATGACCTCTCAGTCCAACTTGTCCCAAAGGTTTAACAATAGACCCTCTATTGTATGAGTTTGTAGCATGGGGCATGGATAATGTGCAAACTATGAATGCTCCTGTCCAATGAGCAAGGATTCAGATCTCTTTACAGAGCAGCTTTGATAAGCTATTGCCTGGGATCCCCTCCCACACATTCTTTTTGTTTGGAACAAAGAAGTCCATACTTAATTTTTTTTTTAAAAATCACGCTGTAATTCGTAAAAGGGGTTAATGAAAGAAGGGGCTTTTCCTTCACGGAGGAGTCGTTAAGTCTCAGACCTAGAATCTGTGTTCTGAGAAAAGGTCACTCGACCCGAAACGTTAACACTGATTTCTTTCCACTGATGCTGCCAGATTTGCTGAGCTTTTCCAGCAATTTCTGTTTTTGTCTAGAATCTGTGGCACCAATATAATTCGGCCTCAGAACACTAATCTCATGTGGCATAAGTAGGGCAAGGTGGTGTTTAGCTCACTTGGGTAAATGTGAAGCCTCTTTGGCTCAGCAGTATGCCAGAAACAAAGAGTTCAGTTCCCTGTTTTGGCCTGAAGTATCTCAGGGTCTATCTCCTCACTTCACAGTACTCAGCCATATCTCAATAAGGGGCTTATCTTCAGGTAGAGGACTGAAGAAGACAGGACAATTAATGGAAGACCAAAGACATGAGAGTGGGGAAACCTCGTAAGGAAGGCAGAATAATTAGCGTCGTTACTTATTTATTGAGATGCCCAGTCTCTTTATCCGGTGTTTGGTTCTAATTATAAATAAGAGGCATCCTGGAACCAGGACCATTCTGGTCACCGGAACTTTTAAAGCAACGAGCGCCTCTCGGTGGCTGTCCATGGTACCACTGTCACAGACGGCCTCTGTGGAGTTCTATGGTGGGGTTAGCGAGAGGAGCAGGAAGATGTGGTGGGTGAAAATTGGGTGAGCAGGGTGCCGAGAGAAAAAAGAAACAGTGCAAACCATCACAAATTTAGCAGCGTCTGTGCAAAGTTGCACAATTTGAGTGTCAGCACCAGACCAAACAGACTCTTAATGAAGCAGTAGAATTAGGCAGAACCATACTCAATTAGTTAACCCCAATGTTACCAGGAAAACTAGCAAACGCATGTCGCACTCAGCAACCAGGTACTTTAATGACAAGTTGAGGGCTCTTTCCTTCTTTTCTTAATCTTTACATTCCTCCCCTTTAACGCAGAACCTTCCTGTTGTAATCAGGACAAACAAATAATGTGTGAAAACCATTGGCAGCATGCAGAGAGAGAAGGTTTGAGACAGCAAGCAGACACAAAGCTGGTATATGAGTTAGATGGTGGCGAGGGGGGGGGGGATCTTCTAGAATCAGAAAATGTCTTTAACAAACTAATCTGCTCTTACTTAGCCAACTCTGGTAGGAAATCATTCCTGGAGATTCCAACCCATTGACCACCAACCGCTCCCCCAGCTCTCAAGCCATTGTTCATTCAACAGGTCTTTCGTTGCAACACTGTCTCTCATGGCCAATGGGAAAGCAAACTCACTGCTGTTACTCGATTGGATGTCAGCCAATCAGCTTCTTCATCCCCAACTCCCAACAAATTTTAACAACTGAAGTTTTTGGATGAAAAAATATCAGGTTATGTTTTTAAAGCCCCTGGGGCTTAGCTTCTGGTTTGGCCAGATCCTGGAGACGGTGACATGACTTGGGAACCAGCGGGAATTAACTCTTGAGATAGTGGCTGGAGAAGGAGAAGCCTTTGCAGAAGAAATGGAGAACTTTAGAGACGAGCAGCCACCCACTTAGAATAGAGATGAGGTGGTGAATCTGTGGAGTTCTTTACTGTAGAGGGGCTGTGAGGCTGTGATGTTAAATATGTTCGAGGCTGATTTTTAAGCAGTAAGGGAGTCCAGAGCTATAGGATAAAGGCAGGAAAGTATAATTGAGATAACAAGGGTGTAGAGCTGGATGAACACTGCAGGCCAGGTAGCATCAGAGGCGCAGCAAAGCTGATGTTTCGAGTCTGGATCCTTTTATCTGAAGAAGAGTCCAGACCCGAAACATCAGCTTTCCTGCTTCTCTGATGCTGCTCGGCCTGCTGTGTTTATTCAGCTCCACGCCTTGTTATCTCAGACTCCAGCGTTGGCAGTTTCTACTATCCCAAAGTATAGTTGAGAATTTATCTGATCAGCCATGATCTCACTGAATGGCACAGCAGATAACATGGGCTGAATGACCTACCTCTGCCCCCCTCAGTGGTTATGTCCATGCTCAGGTGTCTGTGGAGAGCAAACACATGTGGTCCAGCAGCACAGCACGGACCATTCCTGACTGGTGGGTCTCCAGTGACCTGGGGTGCTTCTTTGTGTCTGCATGGGTCTCCTTTGGGTGCTCCAGTTTCTTCCCTCAAGCTAAAGGAGTGCACGTTAGGGGGACTGGCCACACTAAATTGCCCATAGTGTCTAGGGATGTGCAGGCTAGGTGGGTTAGCTATGGGAAATGCAGGGCTACACAGGGAGAGGGTAAGGGGTCTGGGCCTGGGACGATGCTTTTCCGAAGGGCCTGCTTCCACATTGTAGGGATTCTTCTATTGACCTCCTGGAAATGACATTTTAAAAAGCCTTTTGATTTTTGATTCCATGAATGAAATTAAGCCTCAATGTCCCCTGGGTCGCAAATGCCTAATATGGAATTTATTAAGGTTTTCTTTTAAGTCCCACCAGGGGCTGTCTAACCCACTTTTAGTGAATCTTTTTCAAAGATAGAATTTAAATCTTTACCTTGGAAGTGGAGAACTGGGATGGCGGAATAATTAAAAGGTATTGAGAATCAGCAGTAAGAGGTCTGATGTGAACAGGCAGTGTTATTAATAACTCCCAGAAATTTTTGCACTGCGCGCAGCCATGGGTTTGGCAGTTTTCCAATATTTGAGCTCAAAAATTGAAACTTTAATTCGCTAATTAACAAAAGCCCTTACACCAGCCAGATCAATGATTAAATTACCAGTATTCAGTAAAACTAAATTAAGACACATCTTCATCTGCAGCACACATTTCTGCTATGGAAATTATTAAGGATTTATGTCATGTCTAATTTTAGAACTAATGTTGGAGAGGCTCATGCTATTCTCTTCCCCACCCTTCCCAAACTAAAACCCCCCTTACTACTCCTCTGCTGTTAAAAGCCTCTGACCCAGGAATCTAACTAGATTTCAGTTTCTCCCCCCCAAATGTGGGTCTGTGATATTTCCAGAAAGTGGAAAGCTTTCATTAACTCTTTACATGATGGCAAGCTCAGCATCTGCTACCTGTCCCTACCTGCCCTTGAACTGAGTGGCTTGTTCAGAAGGTCGTTAAGAGTCAGTCATATAGCTGTGGGTCTGGAATCACATGTAGGTCAGATCCCATAAGCATGGCAGCTTTCCTTCTCTAAAAGGTATCCATTTGGTGCCTTTTTTTTAAAAAAAGTCATCAAGCAATTCACGGCCAATTTTTCCAAGCTTTCATTCCCAGATTTATTAATTAAAGTTAAGTTTTACCAGCTACCACGTTGCGATTTCAATCCATTGCACTAATGGATTAGCCTAAGGCTCTAGAGTGTTAGTTCAGTGATAGTGCCACTGAACCACTGCCTCCCTCTTAAATGCTTTGGCTGTGAGGAACATCACAACTAAACTTGATCCCATTGACATCAGGGCCTTTACAGAACTGACTCCTTTTCCTTCTTTCCCTTAGACCTATGGTGATGCAGATTGCATTTGCCCAGGACCAGCCAGGATCTGCTGGGGGAGAAAGAGGAATGGCCCTTTAAGAGATCTCAATCATATCAGATTGGCAAACCCTTCAGGATTGTCTTGGAGTCTCTGACAGTCAAAACTTCGCCTCCCCAGACACTAAATCTGGGCGAGAATAATTGCCGAAAAACATGTTTCTACAAACAATTCTTTGAAGAGTGTTTGGAGTTATCAGAAATGAAGTTGTTTGATTGACAGGGATAGTAAGAACTGCCAATGCTGGAGTCAGAGACAATACAGTGCGGAGCTGGAGGAACACAGCAGGCCAGGCAGCGTCAGAGGAGCAGGAAAGCTGATGTTTTGAGTTGGGACCCTTCTTCAAGAAGAAGACCCAAAACGTCAACTTTCCTTCTCCCCTGACGCTGCCTGGCCTGCTGGATTCCTCCCGCTCCACACTGTGTTACCTATTGTTTAATTGACAGTTCTGAAAAGTCCAGTCTGCTCGCTTTCCAATTGGCTGTTGAGAAGTTGGATTACTGTAAGGATGGACCAATGGCAGTGGAGTGATGGTGGATGTGTGTGGGTTTTGGGATAGAGGGGGTAAACAGATTACAGGTCATGTGATGAAACCCTCAGTAATATGCCCAAACTGAGTTGGGTGTCCATATCCCACCCTGTCTGCTTGAGAAGCTGTTGTTTCCGCTGTCTCAAATCTATCACGTTTGTCATGCATATGGTAACAATTTCAACTTAGCACAGCTTACAACACACACCGGGCCCCGAGCTGCAGCTGGAGAAGCAAGAAGCAGAAGCCATACTTTGGGACAGTGGGGGGATGGGAGGGTAGAGAACCTGGCCCCAGGTCAACGTGGGACTGACTGAGATTCCAGCAACACAAAGGGGCAATGAGAAAATGGTCAAGTTGGAACGCAGACAGCTTGGCTTCAGCTTGGGATGTGACACCACACGAGACAGAGATGGGTGGCTTTTGTTGGATGGAATTGTATAATGAGGAGGAGTCTGTTCAGCCCATTATGCCTGTGCTGGTTGATTGAAAGAGCTCCGCTCCACTCAGCACCCCTAACTCCCACCCCACAAGCTTCCCCCTTCAAATATTGATCTAATTGCTTTTTTGAAAGTTCATATTGAATTCCAAACCCCTTTCAGGCAGTGTGTTACAGATTGCAGTGCCTCACTGAGTAAAGAGGAAGCCTCCTCATGTCCTTCCCTTCAGCAAGTGTTATGATCACAATTTTTGTGTCTTCTCTTATGAACTAGCCACGATTTCTAACTTTTTTTCCTGCAGTGTGCTATGTTGGGTTTGCTGTTGTTCCTGTCTGTGCCTTTTTCCCAATCTCACCAGCCCACCGTGTCATCCATTGAATGTCCCCTCTTGTAGCAGTTGTCAGCTGTTACTTATGCAAGTCCCACTTGCATCGACCATTCTCCAAGGAGCTGCTTGGCCAAGTGAGCCTCACTCTAAAAGCCCACTCTTCACTTCAGCAGACATTCAAGCTAGCTCATTCCTGGCAGGAAACGTCAGATGTCAACCAGGATTGGGATGGAAGACTGATCCTCATTTCCTCACGGGACAATTATATCTGCCCATCCTGTCCCCTGACTGTGTGGGTTCACTGATATCTCAGCACAGGACTGAACCATGCCCCTGTGCTCTGTATGCCCTGTGGTCAGCCTGCAACCTTTGACATTGCCTCTGAGTAAATACTGTCAGAGGATGCTGGACAGTTGAGAGGCAGAGGTTGAGGGGGCTCAAAGTTGAAACAGAAAGCAAGAACAGAGAAGGGATGGGCCTGTGAAAGGCAGGATGAAACTGAACAAATTAAGACAGATATAGCGACAGAATTGGAACAGATGCGAAGAATGGAAATTTGAACAGAAGAGGCAGGGTTGGAAAGGACAAGATGGGGAGAGAGAAAAAGAAAGAATGAGGCAGCTAAAGAGAGAGCAATAAAGAAATTGAGAAAGAGTTGGTAAAATTGAGATCCAAGTCAGAGAATTAAAAGACAAGGAGAGACGGTCAGGTGGAGGGACATCGAGAAACAGCAGGAGTAGAGGATGCAAACGAATAATCAGGAGACACAGATTGGTGAGCACAAGACAGAAAGGAAGTTGGCAGAAGATCAGCTTGGGAAGTTCTTACAGAGAAGGAGGGTGAGCAGCCAGGTCCTCAGTTGAACGAGTAACACACCTGCGTTATTTAACCAAAAAATATACATACACGCACAGATATGAATGATACAGTCACCAGGTGAGAAGACCTCCACAAGTTACAAACACTCTACCATTCCAGTTTAACATCATGCAAACAATTTCTTCAGGTACCACAGTTGCCCAGTCACATGCAGTCAAGGGAATTGTGACAAAACTTTTGCTGTCCAGGCTTATATAGAAATCTTTCAATCCTGTTTAGTTTCAGAGGCACACAAGTCACCCTAACAGTGTAAAGCAGAGAGTAACTTGGCACATTAACCCTGCTCCAGATCCCAGCCTACAATCTTTAGTACCCTGGTGTCTATAAACCCATCTAACCTCATCCCACATTTCTTGCCTCGAACATGGATTAATTTGTTTAAAATTCTTTGATAAATAGTCCCTGATGATGAACACTTGAAAAATAGAATTAATTCTGCAAGTTGAATCTAAGTGTTGTACACAGTGGATATCATAGGGGAAGATTAACTCATAGTCTACTCCACAGTCTCCACACAAAATTGTGCAGGCTAGGCAATAAGCTGATATTTTACAAAGTGCAAATCGAAACTTCTCGATTGTCATAAAAGACAATTTTTCTTTTAAATGACTAAAGCTGTTTACAAAATGCAAACCCTCTCTCTTTCTGACTAATTATAACGCCAGTCCATCAGGGAAACAAATATTGGGCAGAATATACAGCCCTGGAAATCTTACAGCCATTTTCTGAAACATTAAAAATAAATTCTGTTCCCATCAAACACTCACAGCATGGGTACAGAACAGGATTAGATACAGAATAAAGCTTCCTCTCCATTGTCCCCATTAAACACTCCCAGGACAGGGACAGCATGGGGTTAGATACAGAATAAAACTCCCCCTCTACTCATTTAAACTGGAAATAAAGCGGTCTCTACTCTGTTGAACAGTAAGTAAACCTCCCTTGACACTGTCCCATCAAACACTCTCAGGACAGGTACAGCACAGGGTTAGATAGAGAATAACATTGTCTCTACAAATTTGAACTGAAAGTGTTCTCAACACTACCCCATGAAACATTCTCGGGATAATGACAGCATTTGGTTAGATAGAGATTAGCACTTCCTCTACTCTTTTAAATTGAAATTAAAGCTCCCTTGACACTGTCTACTTCAAACACAGCCCAGGAGAGATGTAACACAGGGTTAAATACAGAGTAAAGTTGCCTCTATACTGTTCCCATCAAACACTTCTAAGATAGGTGCAGCATGAGGTTAGATACAAAGTAAAGCCACTTTACTCTTTTAAACAGAAAATCAAGCTTCTTCATTTCCCCCATTAAACAGGACAGTGACAGCATGGGGGTCAGATACAGAGTGAAGCTTCCTCAACACGTTGACCTTTCTGCTCCTCAGATGCTGTCTGACCTGATATACTTTTCCAGCTCCACATTTATTGACTCTAGCTTCCAGCATTTGCAGTCCTTTCTGTTTCCTTCCTCACCACTGTCCCCAATGAACACTCACAATACAAGTACAGCACAGTGTTAGAGATAAAGTTCCCACTACACTTACCCCATCAAAAGCTACCAGGAAGGGTAGAACATGGCACGGCATTTGCAGGGAAGCTGAACTACAGGTAGCTAATCAGACACAGCAGCATGCCTATCATGTAATGAATTGCAAGCACTGTGAGCTGTCTGACTACCTTTTCTGAAAGGTGTGAACTGGTGAACACTGCTGTTCAGGAAAAAAAAGGTAATTGGAAGACAGGAAGTTAGCACAAGCAAATTACCGCAGACAAAGGGATCAGTACTGGAAACATCAAATGCTGGAGATCACAGTGGATCAGGCAGCATCTGTGGAGAGAGACCAAGCTGACATTTCAAGTCTGGAGGACTCCGGCTCTGATGAAGAGTAATCTAAACACAAAGTTAGCATGCAGCTAAAGTAGGGAAGCAATGGCATGTGAGCCTGTATCAAAGAGGAATGGAGTACTGGAATATAGAGGTCTTGCTATAGCTGTGTAGGCTCTGGTAGGTCACACTGTGTGCTGTTTTAAATGAGGGATATAGTAGCTTTGGACACAGCACAGCAAAGGTTCATGAGACTGGCCCCTGGGGTGAAGAAGTTGCTTGGTGATGGGAGATTGAGTGAACTAGACCTAAATTCTCTGGGATCACGTTGATACACATAGGCTCCTGAAGGGGTTTGATGAGGCACTATGTCTGTCTTGAGAGGCTGCTTCTTCTCTGGGTGGGGAATGTGGAGCCTAGGGGCACAGCCTCTGGGTTTGTGGCAGTGAATTTAGGAATGAGATGAGGAGGATGTTCGACACTCAAAGGGGAATGATTCTTTGGAGTGCTCTGTTATTGAAGGCTGTGGAGGGTCCTTCGTTGATGATATTTAAGGCAGAGATGGATGAATGCTTGATCTCCCTGGGTGGAAAATGGTCCAAAAGCCTAACATGAATGGTGGGGCAGGCTCATTGGGCTGAATGGTCTATTCCTGCTTCTAACTGGTCTGTTCCAATACCCTGTAGTGAATTCTGACTATATCCTGCTTGATTCCCATTGATAAAGTTCGACCCAACAGAAACACAACATAATGCAGAGTCTGCGTCCACCGCATTCCAAATATCAGCAAGCTCCCAGTCTCTGGCTAATCAACAAGGTGCACAGAGACAGCCCCTGGCAACATTAATTCTTTGTAAATATTTTCTAACCAACCTTTTTCAGAGATGTTATCATACACCTCTAGAGCAGCCGGGACTTGGCCCCAGTCTAGATGGTAGTAACACTACTACTACTGTTCCACAAGAGCCCTCCAGTTATTTATAAAGGTATTTTCTAACCAACCCATTCTGAGACGCACAGAGAAAGCAAAGTTAATGTTTCGGGTTCCGGTTAACTGCAGTTCTGAGGAAGAGTCACCGGACTTGAAATGTTAACTCTGATTTTTTTTCCTCACAGATGCTGCCAGACCTGCCGAGCTTTTCCAGCAACTTCTGTTTTTGTTCCTGATTTACAGCATCCGCAGTTCTTTCGGTTTCCATTCTGGGATGTTATTAAGCGCCTCAGGAGCAGTTGAGTCTGGAATCCAGGCCACCTGCCTATGAGGTAGGGATGCTACCACTGCACCTTCAATTCATTTTTTTATTACCTATTTTTCAAATCAACCTGTTGAAAGGTGTTATTATGTATATCTGGAAGTGCGACTTGAATTGGGTCACCAGGTCCAGGGGCAGGGATGCAACCACTGCGCCACAAGAGAGCCCTCAGTTCACTCAGATATTTAAAACAACTTTCACCTATTTCAAAGATGCACAAACAGCCCTTCATAACAGCCCTATAATCTATTTTGTTTTATTCATTCACAGGATGAGGGTGTCACTGGCTAGGCAGCATTTATTGCCCATCACTAATTGCCCGGGGGCAGTTTAGATGCAACCACATTGCTGTGGGTCTGGAGTCACATGTAGGCCAGACCAAGTAAGGATGGCCGTTTCCTTCCCTAAAGGACATTCGTGAACCAGATGGGGATTTTTTCCCACAACAATTGGCAATGGATTCGTAGTCATCACCAGATGTTTAACTCCAAATATTTATTGAATTAAAATTCCAACATCTGCCATAGCAGGATTCAAACCCAGGTCACCAGAACATTGTCTGGGTCTCTGGATTAACAGTCCAGTGATAATATCACTAGGCCATGCCTCACCTATTGACCTAATTAACACAAACAGGCTGAATGCATGTCCGTTCTTCAACTAAGCCAAGATCACGATCACTGAATTGGATTCAGTCAGTCACATCCTCCAAAAGAAACAGCAGAGCATTCATTTTAGTCAATTCCTAGAACTCTGTCATTACTATTTGTACAATAAATGGTGCTGATTACGGGACAATGAGATGACAGGGCTAAATCTGTCCTGCTAATGTGGAGAACAAGATTTGCCCCATAAAGTAGCCCCAGAATGCACACAGATGTTATTTGCAGCAGCAGGCTAACTGAATGGAAGCTGTGGAAGAGACAGCGTGTGTGTGTGAGGGATATATTTGTAAAATCTATATGAAATATTTTCACTGCGATTTAATCAGGTCTTTCCTGGATATCCAACGAAACATTCAGTGGAAATTTGGTGCTAAAATTTGATCAATCACAATCTGGAGTTTTCACCAACCTCAGTCAGAAGATACAGGAAGTTAGAGCAAGAGTAGGCCATTCAGCCCATCAGGCCTGCTTTCCCTTTCCATGCGATCATATCCGATTCTGTTTGGAACTGTCAACCCCTAACTCGCCCTCAACTCCCTCATTGATGAAAAACCTTAACTTGGCCTTAAATATATTCATGATCTGCTTTCAAGGATTGAATTTTCAAATAGAATGCTTTATAATTCTCAGAACCCCATTGGCTTCTCTGAATTTGTCATGTTTAAATGCTCAGGGTGTAAAATACCCTGAAACTCTTTATAATTAAGAAGAACATGAACCACTCACTGAATATATCAGGACTTGCTGATTGTGCGTCGGGAATATTATCCTCTTGTTCTGTTCTGGGAAAGGCAATTATCATGACTGTTATTAAGCCATTTTTTGCACAAAACGATTAAAAGATTAAAGACCAAATGTTTTTGACTTTACCTTAGATTTCCTTTGACAGAGAAATGTGTGAATAAATTCCAACTTTTTAAAAACGGCAATGGCAGCGGAAGGTGAAGGTTTATTTATTGATGTTGAACATAAAGGAAATAAAACCAATTTATTCGTGTCTACTATCATGCTCCAGGGACGGGCTGAGGGGGTGCTGCACTGTCAAAGGTCATGTCTTGCAGTTGAGGTATTAAAGTGAGATTCCAGTTGCCCTCTCCAGAGGCTGGGACAGGCCTCATAGAGAAGGTAGGAGGATGTGCCTAGTTATCCTGGGCAATAACTTTCCCTCAATCAAGTGGAGAATGGATAATCCACTCATCTGTTATAATGCTGCTGGTGGTGTGTGCAAGTTAGCTGCCACATTTCTTTCATTATAGCAGTGACTGCACCTGAAATCTACTTCACTCTCTGTGCATAGCCATGGAGTGCCCTGAGGTACTGCACAGTGATACACAAGTTTAGGTTCTTTCTCTTCCCATAGGGAACACTGACCCAACTTTCCTGGTGATGATCCTTTATCCATTGACGGCCATTCACCCACAGCAGGCATGGTGGCCAAACCCTGTCCCGGCACAGGGATTTGACTGTGTGGCCGAGCACCGTCAATGACACAGAGTGAACTGCAGTCACAGGGACCTGTGATCCATCTGAAAAGGCACCAGGACGCTATTCCTAAACTAACACATGAAGGTGTTTAAAGTCCAGACTGAGTGGTTACTATAGTGGTTGCCAGATGTTTCGCTTTACAAAACACATCTGCCGTGCCCTGACGGCCCAGAAAAATTGCACGAATAAATAAAGGCCGCACTTACGTTTGCTCCTCCTGCGAGCTTGGTTGGGCAGCAGGACTCGAATAGTTTTGAACAACACTCCAGCTGTTTGAGGGATTAACGCCATCACCCTCCAAATCCTGACAGAAGTTCCCAGAGAAACTGAAGAGAGACAACCTGCTCCACTCCCCAATGTCACTAAAGGACACAGGCACCTGGTTTTCTTTCTCCTGCGGCCTTCTTCCCTTTCTCGCTGCCTCCTGCTTCCTCAGGGAGGAATCTCTTTGTGTCCAATCTCTATGTTTCCGAGTCCCTCTTTTTCTCTTTCTCTGTCAGTTTCTCTATGTTTCACTTCCACCCTGTCTCTTCCGTATTTGCCCTCCTTTTCTTTTTTTTGATATTATTGTGACTGTATCTATGCCTGGATGCCTTTCTTTTTCAACCCTCTCCTTGTTTTTCTGAGCTTCCCTTTCTTCCCTCCCCTCTGTTTTAGCATCAGTCACTGTGTTGTCTCTATTTGTCTGATTTTTTTCTCCTGACACTGCCTGTTGCTATGCTGATATCTTTCTCTCTGGTTTTGTGTCTCACCCAGTCTCTGACGTATTTTCTCCGACTTTATATGTGAGTCTCACTACCGGTGTTCCTGACTCTGCTGTTTTGTATATCCTTGTCTCTTCTCTCTCCTACTCTTGTCTCTTTCTGACTATCAACCTGTCTCCCTTTTGTATCAAATTTTCCCTTTTGCTCCTTGTTTGTCTCACTTCCGCTATCAATTCATAGCTATCTCTGCCTGACTGTCTCCTTCTCCATCTCCATGTCTCCCTCTCTGTCCCTGTCTACTTCTGTGTCTCGATCTCCTTGCCACTCTCTCTTTATGACCTCTCTATATCTGTCTCTGTCTAGATCTGTCTCTCAGTCTCTACCTCAGAGTCTCAGGATGTGCTAGTATAATCTGTCTGACAAGCTTGGCCCCTGCAATGCTTTCCTGTGGAACACTGTTCACCAATAACTGCAGCAGGCGTGAGTGAAGTGACAGTGATTGAGTGCCTTCACCGCACCCAGAGAGGAGAGAAAATGACGCCGTCATATAGGCCTCTGAATGAGTGCGCCACTGATTAAACGTGTCTGTGTTTAGCACAAGGTTAATTTTAAAATAGAATCTAACAGGCAATTTCTCTTTTAGATATCTGAGCGCATTGGAAAATATTGAAAAATACCGAGACTTTCAGTCAGGATGACTCAAAATGTGTGTAAAATGCCTCTGAAATAATAACAAAATGGACAATGGGTTATGTGACTGAGATGACACAGCGAGGTCCGTAAGGACATTTTAAATTTTGTAATGAGAAGAAAACTGCTTTTAAAACAAGTGTTGGGAACAGTGTCTGCAGTTTTGACAGTAGGTGATCTGAAGGCCGTGCTGGGCACTGTAAACATCTTTTTGAACAAATAATAATTCAAGTTCAGATTGCAAATGATCTGGAGCTGAGCGTTTGTGTTAATGTAGCTTTTATTGGCCACAAGAAGTTGTTTGGTCTACTGCCTCGTGACAATGATCTCACTGATAGAGACCTCTTGCCTGCCGACAACTGTATGATTAGTTCCTGGAGGCTGAGCAGCTTAGGGCTGGACACAAGTTACAGGGAAACAGTGAGAGGAAAATAAATGTGCAGATCTTCTCCCAGCCCAGAAGCTTCTTCTCTGAAGTCGGAAGACTCAGTTTAAACCTGAAGAAAACCAGGTACGTTTTGTGTAGCAGTTGCTGTGAGCTGTGGCTTTTGAATTGATCGATCAGAGACATTTTCCAAGTGATCCAGTTACTCTGTACTTCTAACACACCAGTGGCAGCACCCAGATAACGCAGTCTAAACAATAAAGGGTGTGGCCAGTTGAAGAAGGATCATCTCAATATTGTAACTTGGAAGCAAACTGAATTTCCAGTTTTTCTACCTCTACTAATAAGGACAGATGATCAGACTGATACAGTGAGTTCAGACACTAACTGTTTGATGTACAGTGATATCGTGTGACCTGGCTGACCATGTGATGCAAACATAGTGAAACAGACTTAAGGTCTATTCCTGTTCCTGTTTACTAAGTTCACGGCTAATTTAATGTGGATGTCAACTCTAATTTGCTGTTTGTTCCCCCATTGATTTCTTGTTGTCCAAGATTCAGTCTCACTCAGGCTTGAATATATTCGACATCCCAGACTCCACAACTCTCTGGGACCGTACTCCAAAGGAGCAGGACATTCAGAGACAAAAGAAAATTCCTTTTCATATCTATCTTAAATGGGTGACCCTTTATTCTGAAACCGTATCCATTTTGAGATAACGCCCAGGAGAATTAGCATCCTCTCTCAGCACACCAAAGCAACTCAGAATGCATTCTTTAATAAGATTATCTGTCATTCTTCTAAAACATAGTTAGTTTAAGCCTGTATCAGTGATAATGGGAACTGCAGATGCTGGAGAATTCAACGTAATAAAGTGTGGAGCTGGATGAACACAGCAGGCCAAGCAGCATCTCAGGAGCACAAAAGCTGACGTTTCGGGCCTAGACCCTTTATCAGAGAGCAGAGAGCTCTGATGAAGGATCCAGGCCCGAAACGTCAGCTTTTGTGCTCCTGAGATGCTGCTTGGCCTGCTGTATTCATCCAGCTCCACACTTTGTTATCTTAGTATAAGCCTAACTTGTTGAGCACTTTGAACTGCTTTGAATATTAGTGTGCTGTCCTTATAATCAAGCTGTACAAAGTACTCCAGCTGTGGTCTCACCAATGGTCTGCGGAGTTGGAGCAAGATTTTCCTATTTGTATGTTAGGAATCCCCTGCAATAAAGCCAACATTCTGTGTCTTCTTACTCAGTTGGTGCACTGCATTCTAACCTTTTGTGATTCATGTACAAAGCCATCCTGATCCCTCCGTATCATAACATTCTGCTGTTTCTCTCCATTTAAGTAACATTTTGCTTTTCTATTCTTCCTACCAAAACCTCACATTTTCCCACATTATACTCCTTTTGTCAAATATTTAGATTAGATTAGATTAGATTCCCTACAGTGTAGAAACAGGCCCGTTGGCCCAACAAGTCCACACTGCCCCTTGGAGCATCCCACCCAGACCTATCCCCCTGAACATTACGGGCAATTTAGCACGGCCAATCCACCTAGCATGCACATCTTTGGACTGTGGGAGGAAACTGGAGCACCCAGAGAAAACCCACGCAGACACGGGGAGAATGTGCAAACTCCACTCAGACAGTTACCCGAGGCTGGAATCGAACCCGGCTCCCTGGCGCTGTGAGGCAGCAGTGCTACCACTGAGCCACTGTGCCGCCCAAATGTGCCTGCTTACCTGAGCTACCTATGTCCTTTTGCAGACTCTCCACGTCCTCCTTGTGACTTCCCTTCTCGCTGATCATTGCAATGTCAGTAGATGTAGCCAGGTTACAGTCCACTTTGTGCCTTCCACAAATTATTAATATAGACCATCAATATTAGAGGTGAGGACCTCGTTGGTATGACTGCTAGACTATTAATCCAGAGATCCTGGGAATCTTCTGGGTATCTGGGTTCAAATCCTGCCATAGCAGAAGATGCAATTGCAATAAATATCTGGAATGAGAAGTTTAATGATGACCATGAAACCATTGTTGATTGTTAGGAAAGCTCATTCGGCTTCTTCAGGGAAGGAAACTGCCATCCTTACTTGGTTTGTGACTCCAGACCCACAGCAATGTGGTTGACCCTTAACTGATCTTTAGCAATTAGGGATGGGCAACAAGGACTGGCCTAGCCACTGATGACTTGAATGAATATATCCCTTGTTAAAGTTCTAACCCATTTAAAAACTGCTCCCCCCCAGATACACACACACACACACACACACACACACACACACACACACACACACACACAAAACATGCGTGTTACGTGTGAAGGGAAAGCTGGATGATTAGGCAGGTGGTCCCCATCCACAGGGTTTGCTTCTCAATTTTCTTCTTCCTCCTGTTTGCAAGTGACTCGTTCACACTAATTAAAAGTCAAAGTTTACTATCATTGATGAGAAATAAACTTGCTTTCTTCAGGGGTGACCTGGCAACTTCTCACCTGAGTAAATGCACCCAAACTATTGAATCATCTCTGTGCCATCTCCAATGCAAGTGCATTCATCCTTAAATATGTAATAAATCACACGGTACTCCGGCTGTGAGCTCAGCAAGACCCTGTACAATTATAACAAAACTTCTTTCACGTACTTCAAGCCACTTGCAAAAAAGGCCAATATGCCATCTACCTTCCCAATTGCTTGTTCCTTTATTCTTTCATGAGATGAGGACATCACTGATTGGGCAGTATTCATTGCCCATCTCAGTTACCCAGAGGGCAGTTGAGAGTCAACCACACTACTGTGGGTCTGGAGTCACATGTAGGTCAGGCCAGGTAAGGATGGCATTTTCCTTTCCTAAAGAGCATTTGTGAACCAGACGGGGTTTTCCTGACAATCGACAATGGATTCATGGTCATCGTTGGACTGTTAATTCCAGTTTTTTAAATTGAATTCAAATGCCACCAACTGCCCTGGTGGGAGTAAAAACCCAGGTCCCCAGAATGTTATCTGCGTCTCTCGATTAACAGTCCAGCGATAATACCACTAGGCCATTGTCTCCCCATGTTGTGCCTGTGTGCTGTCTGTCTGTATACCTTGTACAACAATCATCATCATTATTGGTGATTCTTCACAGATGAGGATAAGTCTGTAGGTAACTGTACAGACCAACGCAGCTACTGCAGGCTCTGTTACACTTGGGGCAGGTGGTGCTCACAGGGAGTGGGTGGGGTATTGTGGCGGTGCACTCCTTTCGCTCAGTTTCCATTTCTTCCTGACGGCAAGTCTCGAGGTGCTCAATGTTTTCCCGGATGCCCCTCCTCCACTCTGGATGGTCTTGGGCCAGTGATTCCCAAGGGTTTGTGAGAATGCTGCACTTTGCCAGTGCACTAGAATACCCAAGTCTCTCTGAGTGTCGATGTGTGAACTTTCACACCTTTTCAAAGTGAATAACCTCACATTTCTCCAAATTATACTCCATCTATTACCTCATTGCACACGTGCTTAATCTGTCAACACGTCTTTGCAGTGTCTTTGTGTTCTCCCCACAATGTATACTGCCCCTAGTTTGAATCATCAGCCAGTTTGGGCACATTACCCTCTGCCCATTCAAACCATTAATAAAGATTGAAATTGACTGAGGCTCCATGACTGACCCTCGTGCTGGCACTCCACTATCAGCCAACATGAACAGGCTCCATGTATCCCTACTCTTTGTTGAGCAATCTGCTTTCCTTGTTAATATATCACACCCAACTCCTTGAGCTCATGCGTAGCGTATTAATTGTTTGAGTGGCACCTTATATCGTATGCCTTTGGAGACCACATTTACTGGTTCCCTCTATTAATCCAATTAAATATTTGCTCAAAAACATACAATTCATTAATTAAATTTGACCTTTCTTTCTTAAAACTTTGTACGAACATACTATGCTTTTCTAAGCCCATTGTCAGGACCTTCTTCACAATAGATTGGGGGTTGGTTAGAATCAATGGCAAGCGTGTATTTTAGAATATTGCTGATTCATTCCCAATTCTGTTGTAGTAAAACCTAAATCTGCCCTTTCTTTGAGACTGACCAGAAGCACCTCAGGCTGGCAATGAAGCATCAGAAGACGAACTGCCAACCTCATACGCCCGAGCTAGTGCACAAGCACATGAATGTAAAATTGATTCCAACACATTTTTTCCCCCAAGGACTAATGTCAGGATAATATAGCTGCAGTTCCCTATTTTCTCTCCAGCCCCCTTCCTTAGATAACAGTGTTATGTTTGCTAACTATCAATCCGCCAGTGAATCTACTTTCTCTGCAGCGACCTCTTTTAAAAATCTCAAATGTAGGCCATTAGGGCCTGGGGATTTGTCAGTTTTTAATCCCTCAAATTGGGCTGTAGTTCTTTTTCTGCTGTAACTAATTAACCTCAATTTCCTCACTTGTTTTTTTAGCCCCAGTCTGATCAGACAGGGACTGCATGATAGACTTTGTGTTTGTCTCCCATCAGAGTTAGCAATTAAGCTATCGTTTACAAATTTAGAGTCTTCAAGAACCTTAGACTAGGTTAACCAATAAAATTCAGACAAAAATAAATGAGGGGGCACTTTTGGTCTGCCACCCATTTCCTACCTTCACTGGAGAAATCAATCAGTCCCAGGAAATGCAACAGCTTCAGAGAACTTACAGCCAGAAAGACAATCCCTACAGTCTGCAATCCCTCCGACTCCCAGTCCGTATTTAAAACCATCTCGACTGCCTTCTGTCATCTGGTTTGGGATTTTTCGTGGGGCAGCAGGAGATGGACGCAGAGCCACAAGAGATGGAAAATTATACGAACATAAAGGCACAAGTCATTAACAGGGTAAGAGGCACAGACTGAGAGACAGAATGATTCATTCACACAGAATGAAAAGACAGATTGGGCTACAAGACACTGAGAGATAAACAGTGAGAATCACAGAGTGCGATGCAAAGAGAGTGAGAAAACAGAGGCAGAGAGAGAGATATGTAGATAGTAAGAGATGCAGAGTTGACACAGATGGAATGGGTGACTCAGCGACAGACACAAAGGCAGAGAGACAGAGACAGACAAACAGAGTGAGAGTCACAGAACGAAACAGGGAGGTGGGGGAAAAGACTCACAGCGGGAGACAGAGACAGGAACACGCACAGGAGAGTCACGGGGAAGCAGTGGATTTTGTGGGATTTACGGTGAGAAACATACACAGAGAGTTAGGATGACAGACACAGTGAGAGAACCTGATAAACTGAACTGTCAAAGATGAGAGGGCGGGTTCCATCGTTTACAAATCTTTCTGCGCCTGCACGTTGTGTTTTTAAACACTCAGTGGTTGAGTCAGATTTTCCCCTTTGGCAATGTCAGTTAAAACGAGCACTGTTGCCAGTCAAGTGATGCCCACTTGGATCTGGCATTTCGGGAGCCTCTCTGCTGAAAACTCTTTGCTCCTGAGAAAAGGTGAGTGCTTTTGTTGTAGGTCACTGTCTGGCTCACTGAAGGGCAAGGAGCAGCACTGAACCTTGGACCTGCAACTTCAGAGGAGGAGATCCCAGGTAAGGAAGAAAACAAAGGCATTGGAGCTGTGGAGCTGTGAAGAAAGGAGAGATGGGGGTACACTGTGGGTCTCCCAGTGTCAGAAGAAGAAAAGCAAGACACTTCTATCCACAGCAGATGAAGAAGGACTGCAAAACTCATGAGCAGGTAAAAATCTGTGTTCCTTAATACTATTTGTAGCCTCTTTGTACTGATATCTTGCATATTGAACATATGCCTTCTGCCTCACTGTATGTCCCTCCCACCCTTTCACTGTTGTGCCCTGTGCCATTCTGACTCCGATCCGTGACACTGCCTGTATTATGGACGTCTCTCTTCTCTGTGAAGGTGCAAAGTCTTTGCAAGGGCTTTCCCCAACTCTGCTGTGCATACCCTAACTCCAAGCCCCATTTGACCATCTTTCCTCAGCTCGCTGACTGACGCTGGTCCTTGGCCTTGGCCTAAAATTATCCCTCCATGGCCTCTTCCTATCCCCTTTCGTATAATCTCCTCCGGCGCTACAAATCTCTACAATCCCTGTACTCTTCCGATTCTTCATTTTTAGTGGCCTTGTCTTTAGCTGCCTGTGTGCTCTCCTATCTGGAAGTCACTGCCTAAAAATCTCCACACCTTTGTCTTCCTCTGATCTGGTCTTTTAAACCTTCCTCTCTGATTAAGTTATTTAAGGGGAGGTGATGGCCACAGCAGATGGTGGAATTTGAATTCAAGTATCTAATGATGACATTGTGCCAATTATTGGTTCACTAATGCCCTTAAGGGAGGGGAAACTGCCATCCTTACCTGGTCTGGCCTACGCATTGACTCCAAACCCACAGCAATATTGACTCTTAGCTGCCCTCTGGTAATTGGGGAAGGGGAATAAATGCTGGCTTGCCAGTGATGCCCTCATCCTGTGAATGAATAAAAAGAAATGGGTCACCTGTCCCCCTATCTCACCATCTGCTTTGCTATGGGTTCAATAGGCATAGAAGTTGGTGTTTATGATAAACTATGTGTGCTCAATCATGGCTTTGTGTAAGGTCGTAAAACTCTCCGAGGTGTGAAGATGCCCACTGCACCTGCCCTTAGCCAGGGACTGACACATCCTGCCAGGGCTCAGAGTTGGGAACTGCACTCACAGTGGACTCAAACATTTTTATACAGGCAAAACATCTTGGCTTCGTACTCTGTACCTGTCCCCACGCAGAGTAGCCTCGTGTGTATGTCACAGTCACTTTCACAAGCACACTCACACACACTCTCAACTACTTGTGCACACTCACACACACTGACATACTCACTCATTTTCATTCTCACCCGCTCTGTCATCTAATTGTGCGTGCACGCACACTTATTCTCTTACATTCTCACACACGTGCACTCTCTCTCGAGCGCACACACACACACACACACACACACTCTCTCATCCTTGCACTCTGACATTTTCACATTGTGTCGTACTCAATCATACTCATCTTCTCAAACTCCAGGTTTTCACACACACACCCTCGCAGTCATTCACATTCTCACATACTAATTCTCACTTTCTCACTCTCACAGTTACAGTCCCTAGCAGTGTGCTTCCCCCCTTGATATTGAAACATCCTGTTAGACCGCTCTCTGTCAGAGATATCGCACATACAGTCACATGCTCGCGGATATTACTATGATAAAGTGTTGATGCCAGCCTCAATCTTCCCAACGTGTTTTATTGACTCTAACAATTGACTCTAACAAGTTATCCATAAGTCTCTCGGTGTCATGGCAACAGGAAACGTTTGTGAAAGGAAGAGCTTTGTGATGCTTTATTTTAAGATCCAGCTTTTAACATGTAAACGGTTCATAGTTTGCTTAAAATGGGAGACAGTACAGGGCACAGGGAAATTATAATTCCTTTTATACTTGTTGTTTCCATCAAACACTCCCAGCAATAGGCTTAGCATGGGGTTAAAGATCCCTCTACAGTATCCTCATCAAACACTCCCAGGACAGGGACAGCATGAGGTTAAATACAGAGTAAAGCTTCCTCTACACTGTCCTCAACAAGCACCCCTGGGCCAGGGAGGAGTGTACAAGGATTAAAAATGGATATGTCTCTCTTCATAATTGCTGTTCGGTTCCATTCATGTCCTCAGCATCCTCAATGTTTGTCATAATGTAAACAAAGTTTGATTCTCGGAATTACTGGAAAATAAGGGGCTCAGGTTTGATTTGAGTAAAGCCTGATTTGGAAAGGAACCGATAGCCCGGCTGGAAGGAAACTTTAAGTGTTGGTTGGAGAGTCTCAAAGAAACGGATATTATCTTAAGATGAGAGTCAGGCCCTTGGAAGTGGTTCAGGGATCATGCCTTCACACAAATGCGGAACCCACACCCAGCCCCCAGAAAGTGGAAGATGTCAGCTCAGTTAATCAGTTAAGATGTGTGTTTAGAATGAAGGTGCCAATGTAGTTGAATAGCAGAACAGGCTTGGGGGGGGGAGCTGAATAGCCTCCCCTTTTTTATATATCCTTCCTGAGTTGTCAGTCAATGGCTGTCTGCTGTGAATGAGGAGCAGCTGTTTAACTTTCAGGAGAGCACACTGGCAATGCCATCTGGTGATATCAATATTGACATATCTGGGGAAATCTCATTTTTTACCTCCGCAGCCTTGGGATCGCAGAGGTGTCGTTGGATGGAGAATGCCAGCTGGTAATGTTGTTATTTTGGCTCCAAAGAAGACTTGGGTTCTGAGTCAACACAGCGTGGAGCTGGAGGAATGCAGCAGATCAGGGGAGCAGGAGAGTCGAGTTTACACCCTACAGCAATCATGATGAAGCCTCCACCATCTGCAGTTCTTGCTATCACCGAGAGGCTGGGATTCTGTTTGGTCTTGGAGTGCTCTGACTGTACTAGAAAATCACATCAGCCCAAATGTCCTGCCCTATGTTGGGCCCAGTAGCAGCATTCTAAGACAGAGTTGTGGGGAGAAGACCCACTCCAGTGGTTTGAGGGAGCTGGCTGCGTTATGTGAGAGACGCACCACTAGAGAGGCCATTTTCATCAGTATAACTGAAACAAGCTGCTCCTCTGTCCCTTTCAGGTGGATTCAAATGACCCACAGCACTACTATAAGGAAGAGCAGAGGATCGAGTCAGTATACGCTCCTCAACATGTCATCACTGTGGAAATGGATTACTTAGGATTGTGGGATCTTGCTGTGCATAATTTGGCTGCTGCATTTCCCCCATGACAACAGTGGCTACACTTCACAAATTACAGGCTGTAAAAAATTCAGTATCTTCCATGGGGATGAATGGCCCGAAACAGGGGGTGGATTGGAGTGGCATGGTGGCTCAGTGATTAGCATTGCTACTTCACAGCGCTAAGGACCTAGGTTCAACGCCACCCTCAGGCAACTGTCTGTGTACAGTTTGCACATTCTCCCTGGGTCTGTGTGGGTTTGTTCCAATTTCCTACCACAGTCCAAAGATATGCAGGTAAGGTGGGTGGGATGCTCTTCGGAGGGACAGTGTGGATTCAGTGGGACAGATGGCCTTCCCCGAACACTGAAGGGTTTCTGTGATCTGTTAAACTCTCACTGTCTCAGTTGTTTTTTAACTCTGAGGCAATGAAGTATGAGGATAACTTTCGCCTGCTCAGTGTGGGTCCCAACAGACCTGCTCAGCTCCTCATTACTAACCTGATCCAAGCAAGGACACGAAAGCTGTTAACACCAAAGGGGAGGTGAAGCTGACATCAAGGCAGTGTTTGAACAAGCGTAGCATCCAGGAGCCTGAACAAAATTAGCGTCAATGGAAATCAGAGGAAAAATGATTCAGTGCCTGGAAACATACCTATCAAAAATAAAAATCTTTGTTGGATGCCAATCAGCTCAGTGCTGTCCCTAAGATTACAATAACACTCAAGAGGTACAACATGAATCCAGAAAACGGGCTGAAGGGCCTGTTCTGTGCTGTACTGTTCTATGTTCTAAAACACTACACACTTGACTGGCACGTCATTCACCATCTACAACATTTACTCTCTTCACCACCAACACTAGGTGGCAGCAGTGTGTACCAGCTACAACATTCACTCTCTTCACCACCAACACTAGGTGGCAGCAGTGTGTACCAGCTACAACATTCACTCTCTTCACCACCAACACTAGGTGGCAGCAGTGTGTACCAGCTACAACATTCACTCTCTTCACCACCAACACTAGGTGGCCGCAGTGTGTGCCATCTCTAAGAGGCACTGCGCATCTCCTTAGACAGCATGTTCAAAACCAACAACCATCACCATCTAGAAAGGCAACAGATACATGGGAATACCACCATCTCAATTCCCCCTCCAAGCCATTCACCATCTTGACTTGGAAATATGTCATTGCTCCTTCGCTGTCGCTGGGTCAAAATCCTGGAATTCCCTCCCTAAGGGCATTGTGGGAGTCCCTATGTGAAATGGACTACAGCAATTCCAGAAGGCAGCTCACCACCACCTTCTCAAGGGAAAGTAAGGATGGGAAACACTGACAACTTGCTCCTTCAAGCAATGGCCAATGGTACATTTTTGAAAAGCATGAATTTAATTGAGGAACTATGGCATTGAGCTGTAGAAACATGTTCCCCTAGGATGGGCTAGCTTCTCCCCAGAGTTGGTGGTGGGGAGGGGGGTGTGTGCAGGAATGTTAATGGGTGTCAGGGTAGGTTTCTGTCATCAACCCTAGGTCTAGGGTGAAGGGATCACAACCAGGGCTGTCCCTTAGAAAGGTGTAGAGCTGGATGAACACAGCAGGCCAAGCAGATCAGAGGAGGAGGAAAGCTGACGTTTCGGGTCTAGTGTGTTCATCCAGCTCTACATCTTGTTATCGCAGATTCTCCAGCATCTGCAGATCCTATCTCTTGTCCCTTAAAAACACAGCGTGGGAGCAGCTGCTGATAGAAATCCCAGACGGGGCTAGTATCTGCTGGAACAGCCACTCCTCACCCCCCCTCCTTCACTGACATTCACAAGAGAAGGAGAACGAGGAATATGAAATAACTTTCTACCTGAGTTCTGTAGCTTCTAGTTGTACCACTGCACACCAGGTGTTAGCTGTGAGGCAGTCATAGTCAATTCCAGTAACTTCAAAAAGTACATCCCCATAAACAATATGTCCTGACTGGATCACCCCACGCTGTCTTTCTTCATCACATCACTTTGGGAGTTCTTCATTTATCTTGACACCGGCTCCTCCCTCGTTTTGTATGTGTGTGTGTGTGTGTGTGTGTGTGTGTGTGTGTGTGTGACAGCAGGTTTGCAATGTAGAGCAAACACTGACAGTGTGGGTTCAGATCCCCCACCAGCTCCTTTGTAGATGTTGCACTTGCCTGAGGCATGGTAACTCTCAGGTTAATCCATTACCTGTCAGCTCCCTCTAAGGAGCTAGCATTCATTGAGACTTGAAACATTAGCTTTCTCTCTGTCTGTCTGTCTCTCTGTCTCTCTCTCTCTGTCTCTCTCTCTCTCTCTCTCTCTCCCCCCCCTCCCCCCCCGAAGCGTGCTGTCTGACCCACTGTGATCACCAGCATTTTGGCTTTCAGTACAGATTCCAAAATCTGCAGTAATTTGCTCCTGTACAGTCACACAGCATGGAAACAGATGCTTGAGTCCAATTACAGATAGTAAGAACTGCCAATGCTGGCGTTAGAGATAACACAGTGTGGAGCTGGATGAACACAGCAGGCCAGGCAGCATCAGGGGAGCAGGAATGCTGACATTTTGGGTTGGGACCTTTTTTACTGAAGAAGGGTCCTGAGCCGAAATGTCAACGTTCCTGCTCCTCTGATGCTGCCTGGCCTGCTGTGTTCATCCAGCTCCACACTGTGTTATCTTGAGTCCAACTAGTCCACACCAAGCCCTATGGTCTGGTAGGAATATGGTGACTGTAACTTTTAATTGCGCTTCAACCTGTAGCCTTCAGTCTGGGAGCTTCCCAGTTTACAGTTGGAACAGAGAAGGTTAAATTGAGCAGCTGTGACCAGCCTCACTGAACTCCCCAGTGAATTTTCTTGTTTGGCAGTCATTGGTGTTTTGTCTTTCCAATAATAAGGTTTGCTGAGCACATTATGTCTGTGTGAAATTACAATTTTTCACCTGCGAGACACAGAACAATCCTTTGAAATAGCTAATTGATGTCGAGCTGCTGGATGTGTTCAGATTGTCTGGCCCGGTTCATAGATAAACAGCCGGAGTCTGCACTGCTCAGCTCCACCACTCCGCAGATGCCCTTGTGCTAAGTGCTGAGTATGGGTGTATGAGAAGCGGCTGTGGACCCTGGCAGACTCCCCAGAGGGTGAACACTAAACAGAGGAAGAAAAATGAGCTGGGCGATAAAGGTTGTGATATTTAGTGATGCCAATTGCAATGCTCACAGAGTGCACATTCAGAGAAAGGGCAGCAGCTGTTCAGATGCAGCTGTAATAAAGCTCACACTGAGTGAGGGGAAACTTGAGACCAGAGCTGTCTCAGGGGTTTGGGGTCCCATGCCCAAACCCGCTGCAGCAGGAAATCCTCCACACACCAATGGGGTCTCCACTAGTCATGGGCACAGATAGCTCAAAGAAATAGAGGCAGAGCCCATTCAACCCATCAAACCTGTTCTGCTATCAAAGAAGATTGTGCCTGTTCTAAGGCCTCACCTCCTCTCAATATCTCTTGATGTTTTTAGAATCCCAAAAGCTATTGACATTAGTTTTGAATATAAACAACTGAATCATGTTCCGCTCTCCAGGGTACAGAGTTTTATTGATTTAAAATCTTCAGTGTAAAGACATTTCTCCTCTTCATTGTCCTAAATCAGAGATCTCTCATTCTGAGACCTGTGGCTTTGGACTGTTGAGCCTGGACTGGAGAGGTCTCTTTGACCCTATCAAACTTCATAACATTTTATATCAATACTGCATCCCAAAAATTGGCATTGCTCTGTGATGTTTTGTCTAGCTATTGCCAGTCCTACTGTCTTACTGTGGATGCTGTACTAAGTAAAGATCAATTAGAGTTAAGTATGTATGTGTGTACATCTCTGAATTGGAATTATATGGAAGGCATGGCACGGCACCTGAATGGTTAACAGTCTGGTAGTCAGCAGATTGGAAAGTGCATCGTACATTTCAGTTTCCGGGTCATTAACTTTTCCCAATTACTTTTCATCAAAGTAACAAATGGTGTGTCATATTGAGTTAGTTTGGTCCACAACCACTTCCAATTCTCTAACAGCGATTCTGTCTCAGCCCCAGCACATCTTCTGCTGAAATCTTAATCCAGCCTTTGCTAACCCCTGATGACTATTCCTGGCCGGCCTCACAAACTTCTACTACTCACAAACCCTCTTTCAAAACCAAAGTCCTGTTCATCCATCACCCCTGTGCTCACTGACCCACATCCGTAAACAATCCCATCGACACTTCTAATTTAAAATCCTCATCATAATGTTCAAATTCCTCCTTGCATCCTTCCCCTCTATCGCTTTAACCTCCTCTATTCCTCCAATTGTAGAAAGCCTAGAGTCGGGAAGGAGACTATTTGGCTCATCGAGCCCATACCAACCCATCAAAGAGCATCCCTCCCAGACCTACCCCATCCCTGTAGCCCTGAATTTCCCAAGATCGATCTACCTGACCTGCACGTGGTTGGACTGTGGAAGGAAACAGGAGCACCCGGAGGAAACTCATGCAAACGCGGGGAGAATGTGCAAACTCCACACAGTCACCCGAGGCTAGAATCGAAGCCGAGTCCCTTGCACTGTAAGGCCGCAGTGTTAATCACTGAGCCACCCTGCTGTCCCTCCTGTGGCATCACACTCATTTTGTCCTCTTAGTATCAGAGATAATGGGAACTGCAGATGCTGGAGAATTCCAAGATAATAAAATGTGAGGCTGGATGAACACAGCAGGCCAAGCAGCATCTCAGGAGCGCAAAAGCTGACGTTTCGGGCCTAGACCCTTCATCAGAGAGGGGGATGGGGGGAGGGAACTGGAATAAATAGGGAGAGAGGGGGAGGCGGACCGAAGATGGAGAGTAAAGAAGATAGGTGGAGAGGTTATAGGTGGGGAGGTAGGGAGGGGATAGGTCAGTCCAGGGAAGACGGACAGGTCAAGGAGGTGGGATGAGGTTAGTAGGTAGATGGGGGTGCGGCTTGGGGTGAGAGGAAGGGATGGGTGAGAGGAAGAACCGGTTAGGGAGGCAGAGACAGGTTGGACTGGTTTTGGGATGCAGTGGGTGGGGGGGAAGAGCTGGGCTGGTTGTGTGGTGCAGTGGGGGGAGGGGACGAACTGGGCTGGTTTAGGGATGCAGTGGGGGAAGGGGAGATTTTGAAACTGGTGAAGTCCACATTGATACCATTAGGCTGCAGGGTTCCCAGGCGGAATATGAGTTGCTGTTCCTGCAACCTTCGGCTGGCATCATTGTGGCACTGCAGGAGGCCCATGATGGACATGTCATCTAGAGAATGGGAGGGGGAGTGGAAATGGTTTGCGACTGGGAGGTGCAGTTGTTTGTTGCGAACTGAGCGGAGGTGTTCTGCAAAGCGGTCTCCAAGCCTCCGCTTGGTTTCCCCAATGTAGAGGAAGCCGCACCGGGTACAGTGGATGCAGTATACCACATTGGCAGATGTGCAGGTGAACCTCTGCTTAATGTGGAATGTCAACTTGGGGCCTGGGATAGGGGTGAGGGAGGAGGTGTGGGGGCAAGTGTAGCATTTCCTGCGGTTGCAGGGGAAGGTGCCGGGTGTGGTGGGGTTGGAGGGCAGTGTGGAGCAAACAAGGGAGTCACGGAGAGAGTGGTCTCTCCGGAAAGCAGACGGGGTGGGGATGGAAAAATGTCTTGGGTGGTAACTTTCCCCGCAACTTTCCCCCCACAGTGATCGAGAACGCCCTTGACCGCGTCTCCCGTATTTCCCGCAACACATCCCTCACACCCCGCCCCCGCCACAACTGCCCGAAGAGGATCCCCCTCGTTCTCACACCCCACCCTACCAACCTCCGGATACAACGCATCATCCTCTGACAGTTTCGCCATTTACAATCCGACCCCACCACCCAAGACATTTTTCCATCCCCACCCCTGTCTGCTTTCCGGAGAGACCACTCTCTCCGTGACTCCCTTGTTCGCTCCACACTCCCCTCCAACCCCACCACACCCGGCACCTTCCCCTGCAACCGCAGGAAACGCTACACTTGCCCCCACACCTCCTCCCTCACCCCTATCCCAGGCCCCAAGATGACATTCCACATTAAGCAGAGGTTCACCTGCACATCTGCCAATGTGGTATACTGCATCCACTGTACCCGGTGCAGCTTCCTCTACATTGGGGAAACCAAGCGGAGGCTTGGGGACCGCTTTGCAGAACACCTCCGCTCAGTTCGCAACAAACAACTGCACCTCCCAGTCGCAAACCAGTTCCACTCCCCCTCCCATTCTCTAGATGACATGTCCATCATGGGCCTCCTGCAGTGCCACAATGATGCCAGCCGAAGGTTGCAGGAACAGCAACTCATATTCCGCCTGGGAACCCTGCAGCCATATGGTATCAATGTGGACTTCACCAGTTTCAAAATCTCCCCTTCCCCTACTGCATCCCTAAGCCAGCCCAGTTCGTCCCCTCCCCCCACTGCATCACACAACCAGCCCAGCTCTTCCCCCCCACCCACTGCATCCCAAAACCAGTCCAACCTGTCTCTGCCTCCCTAACCGGTTCTTCCTCTCACCCATCCCTTCCTCCCACCCCAAGCCGCACCCCCATCTACCTACTAACCTCATCCCACCTCCTTGACCTGTCCGTCTTCCCTGGACTGACCTATCCCCTCCCTACCTCCCCACCTATACTCTCCTCTCCACCTATCTTCTTTACTCTCCATCTTCGGTCCGCCTCCCCCTCTCTCCCTATTTATTCCAGTTCGCTCTCCCCATCCCCCTTTTCTGATGAAGGGTCTAGGCCCGAAACGTCAGCTTTTGTGTTCCTGAGATGCTGTTTGGCCTGCTGTGTTCATCCAGCCTCACATTTTATCATTTTGTCCTCTTCCCATGTTTATTAAAGGAACCAAAGTTCTAGAATTTTCTTCCCAAGGTGTCCACCTCTCTCACCCTCATGAAGATTAAAATACTCCTTAAAACCTGACTTTCTGATAAACATTTGATTGTCCGTTCTGACATCTCTTTGTGTGACCCAGGGTCAAACTTTGCTCCAGTTATGGTCCTGAGAAGTGCCTTGGGACATTTCTGCTACTTTAAAGACACGATATTGGTATAAATTGTTATTGTTGTTGCTGAAGTTCACAAAGTGTTGGTTTAGCACTGAGATTAAAAGCAGGTACAGCACGCAGTCAGGAGAGTAATTAAGAGGTTTAGCTTCATTACCAAGAGACTGGAGTTTAATGTTCTGCGACAATTGTGTAGGGCTTTTGATGAGCTCACCCATGGTGTGCTGTGCTATCTTTCAAAAAGGAAGGGTGTACCTGTCTTAGAGAGGAACCCCACCAGGCCAATTCCTGGGAAGTGGTGGCTGTTTCGTAGGAACACACCTGCAGCATCTGCACACTCTGAGTCCCTTGTTAGTCAAAGATCTATTACCTTTACTTTAAACATATTTAATCATCTTGCCTTCAAAATTCTTGGGGAACAGTTTGTAAAGACTGTGAATCCTCAGAAAAAAATTCTTCTCCTCTTCACCTCATTTGGGAGATCCCTTACTTTTGAATTGTGTCACCTGGGTCTGGTGCCTCCCACACGGGGAAATATCCCTTTAGCATTCATCCTCTCTACTTCTTTCAGGACCCGATATGTTTCAAAAAGGTCACCTCCCTTTCTTCTGAATCCCAATGGATGCAGGCCCAACCTGTCCAAATGTTTCTCATGAAATAACCCTTCATTGCACCGTTCCATTATGCAAATCTTCTTTGAATGGATTCAGTTGTAAACTGTCAACCTTTTAAAATATTTGAGAATGGGGCTGATAGATTTTTGAGGTTCAGGCAGACTATTGAAATTAAGGTCCAAATTTTGCCATGATTTCATTAAATAGTGAGTAGATTGACCTACACCTGATCCTAGTTCCTAGTTTAGACCATAATGCTCTTCACTACCCACACATCTCAATTACAGACAGCAAGTAACTGATACTGATCTCAAAGCACCAGTATTAACAGAGGATTCTCTTATTTCCAATGTATTTATTCCCAATGTAGTTCAACACATCGTCTGTTGTAAAACAATGATAGGGACAGCAGGCAGGTGGGGAAAGGGTGGTGGAAGGAGGATTATGAGGAATGGGAGAGATTCGAGGTAAAGCAAGAGATGGCAAGAGGAATATTCAGAATAGGGAGAAAGACAGAATCAGTGGAGTGCAGAAGAAAGCTATTCAGCCCATTGTATCAGTGTCAGCTATCCTCAAGGGCAATTGGCTTTAGGCCGCTCACCCAGACTTCCTTCTTGCAAAATTCTCTCTAGCGAATGTTCTACTTCTCTGTCGAAAGCCCAGGATGAATCTGCTTCCAACACATTCTCCAGGCACATACTCACCATAACCACTATGTCCATGTCTCACCATTCCTCTCTTTGCAAATCATCTCAAATCAATATCACCGCCCTCCAACTCCCCACCTACATTCACCTTCACTGGCTCTAACCCCGCCTCTTTAACCTGTCTGTCTCCTCTCACCCTATCTTTTCCTTTATCCATCTTCTAACCGCCTCACCCTGTCTCCCTATTTATTTCAGAATCTTCTTCCCCTCCCCCATTTCTGAAGAAGGCTCCCAACCCAAAACATCAGCCTTACTGCTCCTCTGATGCTGCTTGGCCTGCTGTGTTCATCCAGCTTCACACCGTGTTATCTCAAATCAATGTCCCTTGTTTTTGTCTGTTTCCCCAATAGGAAGAGTTACTCCCTGTCTGCTCTGTCCAGAGCATTGTCCAAGGTAACGGTTCTGAAAGGGTTAACCTTCATGTTTGCATTGGCTCCACCCATTCTACTGATATCATTCACAGTTTGTGGGTGGAGCTGAGGAGCTTTATCCTTGTTTTCAAAGGGATGTACGTGGACCAGCTCCCTAAGGTCTGATCAAATGTAGCTGTGCTCATTGTTACAATGCAATAAACCTTCTTATTATGTAAGCACAGAGTCTCTTCAATACACATTCCATGGTGGTGTGTGCTCTACCACTAATCACGAGATAAAGCAAAGACAGAATTTGTGCCACTGAACCACTTCAAACAACCCTCCCCCAGTACCACATACTGGCACAGCTGGCAAGTGCTGGTTCGAGATGGCAGCAGAGTAACAGTGCAACCTCCCCGGGCCTCGTCTGCTCTGCCCACTTGTACTTCTTTTTTCCATCTTTCTTTGCTTTTATTTTTCCTTACTCTAACTGACTTATATTCTGTGGAGAGCTCTGTGGCTTCTGCGTGTCTGATGCAAGGTTTTTTTCCTGGTGATGGTGGCAAAGGGAGTCGATTTTGTGCTCCCAGCGCTGGCAGTGGTGGGAAGGAGGAGAGAGTGTGTTCCCGGAGGAGGGAGGTGAGAAAGTGTTCCTGATACTGGTGAAGGGAGGTGAGCTGGGTCCAGTGCATGGTATCTTCAGCGGTAGCTGCACTGCCTGCATCGGCCCAAGTGTGGAGTTATCGTGGTAACGCTGCCTCTGGTCCAGCAGGCTGAGTGCTTCCTGCTGGTGTTGGTCTCTGTGTCAGGTTAGAATAGTTCACATCCAGAAGGGGAGGTGATGGCCCAGTGGTATTATTGCTGGACTGTTAAGCCAGAGACCCCGATAATGTTCCAGGAACCCAGGTTTGAATCCCACCACGGTACATGGTGGAATTTGAATTCAGTAAAATATCTGGAATCTAATAATGACCGTGAGTCGATTGTCGGGAGGAAAGCCCATCTGGTTCACTAATGCCCTTTAGGGAGGGCAACTACCATCCTTACCTGGTCTGGCCTACATGTGACTCCAGACCCACAGCAATATAGTTGACTCTTAACTGCCCTCTGGGCAATTAGGAATGGGCAATAAATGCTGCCCAACCAGTGATGCCCTCATCCTGTGAATGAATAATGGGTCCAGGCCTGAGGCTGAGTACTTAAGCAGGACTGTAATGTTGAACTTTTAACTTATTTCTTTACTCTTCTAATTTATATCTAAGATTTTGTACCCAGATACCTTTGTGCCTAAGATGGCTCTGGGAATGGTGACTTTTTACTGTACTCCTGTATTCTGTACTTGAATACACATGGCAGTAAAATCTAAATCTAATTCTAATAACAAAGTGCCGGAAGAGATCATCTGGGAAAATAAAACACAGATTAAGGCAAGGATCCTTAGACAGCATCTTCCAAACTGACAACCATTTGGAAGGCTGCAGATACATGGGAATACCACCGCTTCCAAGTTGCCCTCTAAGGCATCATCCTGACTGGGAATTTTCTGATGAAGGGTCTAGGCCCGAAACGTCAGCTTTTGTGCTCCTGAGATGCTGCTTGGCCTGCTGTGTTCATCCAGCTCCACACTTTGTTATCTTGGATTCTCCAGTATCTGCAGCTCCCATTATCTCTGGGAATTATATAACTGTTGGTTTAGTGTCGCCGGGTCAGAATCCTGGAACTCCCTTCCTAACAGAACTGTGGATCTACCTAAAACAAACAAACTATAGCGGTTCAAGGTGGCAGCTCACTACCACCTTCAAAAAGCCAACAACAATGCGCTATAAAAGCCACAACACCAACCTTAAATGAATGAATAAAAGACACCTCATAATTTTGAACACCTCGACCAAACCTTCTCTGAACCTTCTCCAAAGAGAATAGTCCCAGGCTTTCTAGTCTATCCATGTAACTGAGATCCCACACCCCTGAAACCATTCATCCCAATTTTTTCTGCATCCTTTCCAAGGCCAACACATTCTTCCTTAAGGATCCAGCATTGGATGCAATCAGTTGAATAATTATTATATCAGATTTATCATAACTTGCTTGTTTTAGCACTCTATGGTGTTATTGATAAAACCCAGGATACCAGATGTTTATTAACCACTTTCTCAATTTTCCCCTTCTCCACGTCACTTTCCATATTTTGTGTACATATACGGAGATAGGTATCTGCTCCTATGCCGCTTTTAGAGTTTGTCCTTGTTTTATACTGTATTCTCTTGCTCTTTTAGCACAACTGCCTCACAGCGCCAGGGACTCGGGTTTGATTCCACGCTTGGGTGACTGCCTGTATGGAGTTTGCATGTTCTCCGGGTGGTCTGGTTTCCTCCCACTGTCCAAAGATGTGCAGGCTAGGTGGATTGGCCATGCTAAGTTGCCTGTAGTGGTCAGGGATGTGTAGCTTAGGATGCACTGAGGTTCAGTGTGGACTTGTTAGGCCGAAGGGCCTGTTTCCATACTGGAAGGACTCTACAAAAAAAAGTACAACTTCTTTCAAAGTTTAAAAATATTTGTTTCACAATGCTTCCAACTTTTGTTCGATCCACAGTTTTAGATATCCCTCTCAGGATTCAACAGGACTTCTGTTCCTCTATGATAACATGACCATTAAATGCACGTCTTGCAACAACTGATACAGTATGGGTTTAGAAACAGAGTGAAATGTCTGGCTGGGGATGTTGTCAATACATAGAATCTCAGTGACACTTGTGTATATTGTTCCCAGGCAGCAGATGATCACTTTGTCAAGGTGACTAGGGGGAAAGCTAAGAAAGAGCTGCCTGCCTTTTCAGGAATAATTGAACACTGCTTGTGAATCGTGCCAACAGTGATTGACTATCCCTCCTTGGCTGGCTTTGAAGCAATTGATCTGAAAGATCAGACTACAGGTCAGCAACAAGGACACCATCTCGGACCAGAGTATCGAGATTCCATACTGTCACTCATTGGCAAGTCACAAACGCTCTTTGCTTTGCCAAACTGTGCAAAGCCCAAGGTATGCAGTTCGATTTCTTCTCATATTCCGACTTTCCCGATTCATCCTGCTGGAATCATACTACAAAGAGATTTGGGAATACCTGTTTTTATTGTGGCTCCCTTGCTGGAAGTGTGGGAACACTGGGGTGTGTTAGTTTTACTAACCTGAGGGACCTGAGGTGAAACATTTCGACATGGCCTCAGAAACACTGAATAAATTATAGTGGCTCTCCTTTCTCATTTACATCAATCTCAGCTTCTGTGCATTATTGTATCTTTGCACTTGGAGAGAGAACATAAAGCATTTGTATTGTTGCTTGATAGTTACAGGGTGAGCAGTCCTGACACAGAGTCGAGGCTTGGATCTGAATTTTCAATCAACGTCCAGCAAGATCCAAGTATCTGGTGAGTGTGGGGAATGTCCTCCCATTGTCTGACAGCGAACAATTGCCACAGACATGATCAAAAAAAACCTGATCATTACCAAATTTCCCTTTTTTTTGAAAAAGCACCTTGCAATGTCAACTTGACTGCCTCAGTCCTCACATTACAACAGTGATCACACCTTGAAAAAAAGCCCTTCATCATTCATGAAGCATTTTGGAAGATGTAGGGTGCTATAGAAATGCAAGACATGTTTTTTTTCACTGCTTCAGACAATCTCAGAGGGTGAGGATAAAATTTAAAACAAAACAGAAACTGAGATTTAAGTCCATAAGGAGAACACCTATAAAATTATTTATAGCTCCCTAACCTCATGCATGTACACAGAGGGCCCTAAAACAGACCTTAGTTTACCTTGTGGAGGTGTCAATACTATCTGTCATGGGAGTGCTTGATGGGGACAGTGTAGAGAATATTTTACTCTGTATCTAACCCAGTGTTGCACCAGTCCTGGGAGAGCTTGATGGGGATATTGGAGAGGCAGCTTTATTATGTGACTAAACCCTGTGTTATACCTGTCCTGGAAGTGTTTGATAGGGGCAATGTAAAGGGATATTTCCTCTGTATCTAACTCAGTGCTGGACCTGCCCTGGGAGTGTTTGATGGTGACAGTGTGCAAGGAGCTTTACTCTGTATCTAACCCTGTGTTATACCTGTCCTGGGAATGTTTGATGGGGACAACGTAGAGGGACATTTATTCTGTATCTAAGCTGGTGATGGAGCTGCCCTGGGAGTGTTTGATCGGGACAGTGTAGAGAAAGCTTTATTATGTGTTTAACCCTGTACTGTACCTGCTCTGGGAGTGTTTGATGGTGATGGGGTAAAGTGATTGAGGATGGTAGGAGGAAGGGTAAAGGGAATATTAATGACCCGATGCAATAGGTTGCTTGTTTGAAGAACATCGACAGGCACTTTGTTATCTTGGATTCTCCAGCATCTGCAGTTCCCATTATCAAATGCTGCATCTGACTGGGGCTTCAAGCAGTCGTTTAACTTTCAAAGGACTTTGAGATTTGGGGACTATAGGTAAATTAAGGGTTAAGGCAGAGCCATTTGTCACTGAGAGTGGTAGAATATCTGCCAGCCTGTTTGTATAGCAATGTTCATCCCTTTCACCAGTGTCCAAAGGCATTTAGTAAGGCTGGGACAAGTAATTGCACATTCTCCTTCATATCTGTGACCTCTCAAAAGTGGCGCACATCAGTAAGCCATCAAGAGTAGAAGTCAAAAGACTGTTTCAACGCCCGATATGAAAATCTATTTAGTGCACAAGATTTATTTATTGTTAAATGAGCAGATATTGTCACCAGACTCCCTGGCAAAAGCAAAAATAGAATCACTAATTAGCCATTAACTTAAATTCACTCCTTTCGCACCAGAAGCATGGTGGCAAAAATGTGTGACATCTACAAAATGTGCTGCAGAAATTCACCTATGCTCCTTCGACAATGCCTTCCAAACACGTGATCATTACCATCTAGAAGGACAAATCTAGCAGAATTGAGTTTAAGAGCCGTGAGGTTATGCTGCAGCTCTATAAAACTCTGGTTAGACCACACTTGGAATATTGTGTTCAGTTCTGGTCACCTCATTATGGGAGAGATGTCGGAGCTTTAGAGAGGAGATTTACCAGGATGTTGCCTTGACTGGAGGGCAGGTCTTATGAGGAAAGGTTGAGGGAGCTAGGGCTTTTTTCATTGGAGTGAACAAGAATGAGAGGTCACTTGATTGAGGTTTACAAATGATGAGAGGCATAGATAGAGTGGATAGTCAGAGACTTATTCCCAGGGGGAAATTACTGTCACGAGGGGACATAATTTTAAGGTGACTGGAGGAAGGTATAGGGAAGATGTCAGAGGTAGGATCTGTACACAGAGAGTGGTGGGTGTGTAGAATGTGCTGCCAGCCGTGGTAGTGGAGTCAGATACTTTGGAGACTTTTAAGTGACTCTTGGATAGGCACATGGAGGATAGTAAAATGTAGGGTATGCAGGGTGGTTAGATCTTAGTAGGATAATAGGTCGGCACAACATTGTGGGCCGAAGGGCCTGTACTGTGCTGTACTGTTCTATGTTCTATGTTTGTTCTATGACACAGAAAAGTGATTAAATATTCATGGCAGTCAGCATGGAAACATCTGATGTAAAAGTGTAAAGTAACAGAAGGTTTGTGGGCCTATCAGACAGACTTTGTTTAACATATTCTTCACTTTGATCTGCCACCTGGTGTTAAAAGCTCGAGTAACCAGTTAGCAGTCACACTTCACTGTGTCACAGGCTTCACTTTGTTCTGCTTTTGGATCGTCGCTTGTGAAGGAGGTGGCTTGTGCAGAGTCAGGGTCAGACAAGCAGAGGGGCTCTCTGGTCCTTGTGCTACCCAGATCGCCTTTCAATTCTCCCATAACCCTCAGCTCTTCAATTGCTGCGGTATAGACAGCGAGTCTGGAGTGTTGATAATGGAAAATAAAGAGATGGCAGAATAATTGAAAAAATAATGGTGTTTTGCATTCCTCTTCATCCTGGAGTAGCTGTAAATCAATGGATAAAAGGGAGGGAGAAATTCACCAGGGCAGTGGTACTAAGCAAACTATCCAGATGGACTGCATCCTAGGGTCTTATAACAAGGAGATAGTGAGATAGGTAATGCATTCATTTCAATTTTCTCAAATTCCCTGGATTCAAGGAAAGTTCTATTGGATTGGAAAATGCAAAATGTAATTTCGTTATTCAAAAAGGAAGGGACCCAGAAAGCAGGAAACCAGACATCAATTAGATCAACATCTGGTATGTTAGATGGTGTGAGTAAGACCATGAAATCTAGGACCAGAAGTAGGCTGATGTGAGAACACACAACGCCATTTTTTTTCCATTCACCCCCCCCATAACCCTTGATTCCCTTACGCTATCTCAGCCTTGGATATGTTTAACAACCCAAACTTGATAGCCCTTTGCGGTAAAGAGCTCTACAAATTCATCTCCTCAGGCTGAAGAAATTCCTTCTCGTCTTTCTTAAATAAATCACCCTTTACTCTGAGATTATGCCTCTCTGGGTCCGAGAGTCTCCCACATGGGGAAACGGCCTTTCTGCATTTGATTAGATTAGATTACATTACGTTACCTACAGTGTGGAAACAGGCCCTTCGGCCCAACAAGTCCACACTGCCCCAAACACCACGGGCAATTTAGCACGGCCAATCCACCTAACCTGCACATCTTTGGACTGTGGGAGGAAACCGGAGCACCCGGAGGAAACCCACGCAGAGAGGGGGAGAATGTGCAAACTCCACACAGACAGTCGCCCGAGGCTGGAATCGAACCCGGGTCCCTGGAGCTGTGAGGCTGCAGTGCTAACCACTGAGCCACCATGCCGCCCTTCTACCCTGTCATGTGTATGTTACAATAAGGCCATCTCATTCTTCTAAACTTCAATGAGTGCAGGCCCAACTGACTCAACCTGTCCTAATAAAATCCCTCCATGCCCATGTTCAGCCTTACAAACCTTTTCTTGGCTGCCTCCAACATTCGCATATCTTTCCTTAAGGAGACCAAAACTATTCATGGTGTTCTGCTCCCTTGCATAGTTTTAGCAAACCATTCCCATGTTACAGGCCCTCTGTCACAGTGTCCATGTCCTTATATATAAATTCTCTCCAATGTGCAAAGGCAGCAAGCTGTTTCCAGCTCAAATATTATGCGAATAGTTAATAGTCTATCAACATTTTATGGGGTCTATTGAACAGTTAACTCCCAGAGCCTGATTCGAAGCTGTCTGCCAATTGACATCTTTGTCATGTTTGGGTAATTTCCATTATCCTGCCAGTTTTTCTGTCTAGTGGAGTTTGATGTAATGATCAGTCACATCAAAGATATAAGTTAATTGAAATTTTGGAAAGTAAAGACAAATTGAGAAGATACAATATTGAGCATGAGATGAAATCCATCTGCAGTTGTGTTTCAGAGATAGTAAGAGCTGCTGATGTTGCGGTCAGGGACAATACAGTGTGGAGCTGGAGGAGCACAGCAGGCCAGGCAACAGAGGGACAGGAAAGTTGACATTTTGGGTCGGGACCGTTCTTCAGAAATGGATTACGTTCATTCTCACTGATGGGAGTCAGTGTGTGAAATTGCCTTTTAGTCTTTCCCTAGACTGCAACAGTAACTTGCATTTACATAGCACCATCATCATGTAGCTGTCCAGACAGAACTGTGACACTGAGCCCGATAAGGAGACATTCAGATCACTGGCAAAAAGATTGGACAAGAAGATAGGTTTTAAGGAACATCTTAGAAACTGAACGCAGGAAATACTCAGCGTTTAGTGTCTTGGCACCTGAAGGTGCTATATCTGAAGGTCTTCCCACAGTCCAAAGATGTGCAGGTTAGGTGGATTGGCCAAGGTAAGTACAGAGTTACTGGGATAGGGGAGGGGATGCGGGGTCTGGGTTGGGTATTCTTTGGAAGGTTGGTGCAGAATCAATGGGCTGAATGGCCTCTTTCTGCACTAATGCGATTCTATGATTCATTGATAAGACTTTGAAGAGATCTGGATATCTTAGGGAGAATTCTGTTCCTAACCCTTTTGTCTATGCTAGCTTTCCAGTGGCTTATGGTGAATGATGAGCTAGGAACATATCTGATCAGTAGACACATATCTGAGGAAACAGAGGATTTATTACATTTCAGTAATGATATATGGTTAAGAAGGTATAGAGCTGGATGAACACAGCTGGCCAAGCGGCATCAGAGAAGCAGGAAGGCTGACATTTCGGTCCTAGACCCTTTCATTTCTGAAGAAGGGTCTAGGCCTGGAAGGTCAGCCTTCCTGCTCCTTTGATGCCGCTTGGCCTGCTGTGTTCATCCAGCTGTACACCTTGTTATCTCAGATTCTCCAGCATCGGCAGTTCCTACTATCTCTGAAACAATGATATATGGTTTTCATTTTACTAATGGTAACGTGAGAGTAGGAGACCTGGCTCCTTCTAAGTACAACACCCTAGACCTACCCCAGGCTATCTGAGACTGGCCAATATGCCAAAGCTCCACCCAAGAGCTGTGTTATACCCTTGACTGGGCAGAGTTTATCTCACCTCTAACCATTTCACTATCTTCTTCTACATTGGTGTAACTGATAATGGTGGAGTGATGAAAAATCAAGGAGATGGGAGGTTGTTGAGAGAGTACAGAGGTGGAAACGCAAAGCGATCACAGAGACCTGAGGCTAGAGGAGGTTACAGAGATAGGAAGGAGGGTAAGAAGGAGGTAACAAAGATAGTGAGAGTTGTCTGAGCTCGAGGAGGTTTCAGAGATAGGGAGGATTATAGGATCTGGGGGAGGTTACAGAGATGGGGGGGCATGTAGGTGCTGGAGGAGGTTACAGAAATAGGGAGGATTGCAAGGGTTGGAAGAGGTTACAGAGATAGGGACGATTGCAGGTGCTAGAGGATGTTACAGAGATAGGGAGGCATGTTGAAAGGAAGTTACATAGATGGGGAAGATTGCAAGGGCTGAAGGAAGTAACAAAGACAGGGAGGATTGCAGGAGTTGGAGGAGGTTACAGAGATAGGGAGGATGTAGGGGCTGGAGGAGGTTGTAGAGAAAGGAATGGCTGTCTGAGCTAGATGAGGTTACAGAGATAGGGATGGTTGTCAGTGCTGGAGGAGATAGGGAGCATTGTAGGGACTGGAGACATTACAGAGAGAGGGAGACTTGTAGGCGCTGGAGGGGAATACAGAGATAAGAGAGGGTTGTTGATCCTAGAGGAAGTTACAGAGATAGGAATGGCTGCCTGAGCTAAAGGACGGTACAGAGATAGGGAGAATGTCAGTGCTGGAAGAGGTTACAGAGATAAGGGAGCGTTGCCTGAGCCAGAGAATGTACAGATAGGGTGGGTTGCTTTTTGTGGGATTGTACTATTCGAAAATTGGCTGCATCACAACAAAATCTACACCATGGAACAGTAATTTCTTGGGTATTAAGTACTTTGGGACAGCACATGGCTGTAAAGGGCTATGGTACTAGATCATACTTTCAGTGCCACCTCCATCACCTGCAGCATCTTCCACCTAACATAAAAGCAGGGACCACATGAAAGCATTCACATGGCAATCTGACTTGGAAATATTTTGCAATTCCTTTGTGTCATTAGGTCAAAATCATGGGGCTCCCTCCTTAATGGCATTGTGGACGTCCTTACACCAAATGAACTGAAGCAATTTAAGAATGCAGCTATCTCAAGGTGCAGTTAGGGATGGGCAATAAATGCTGGCCCAGCCAGTGATGCCCAAATGCCATGATAAAATAACACAGAAATATTGTCTTAACAGAAGACCTGCCCTCTACTCCAAACACTCCACTCCATTCAGGAGAAGCTGAGTCAAATCTTATACTTCTTTCATCATCCTCTCATGTTTATTTCAGTAATAATTCAGTTGGGTTCTGACTGACTCAGAAAGAAGGACCATAAAGTCTCCCCAGAACAAAAGTGTCTGCCTTTCAAATTGATTGCTTGAAGATTAGTGAGTTTGTAAATGATACATTAGCATTACATTCACTTTATAAGCACTATATCACATGCAGTGAATTAACACTAGGTTGGACAATTCGGTTATGAGTGGTTTGGGACTGGGTTTTAGACAAGTGCAATAAATAACAATAACTTATTGCTTGTTTCCTTTTTTTCAAAGTCGTGACAATGAAACACAAGCCTCAGACATTCAGATTGGTCAAAGTACCGCCTGCCCTTCTGCTGCAATCCATCATTCAGTGCAGTCTAAATAGCTGAGTTACAGAGCAGGGACCCTCCAGCTGATATTTCTCACTCTACAATGACACAGTCGACTTTGAGGGGGTGAATGAAAAGGAACAAAAGCCAGAGGGAATGGAAAATGTTTGATCTGGTTTCCTTTCATGTGTTTGGAATGCCATTCATCACACAGCTGTGCCTGAGGTGGGGGATGAGGGAGAATGTTAAAGAAACCTTACCTTTCTCTATTTCAGTTTTAGTCCAGCTACCATGGAACTTTGTTTAGCCAGTAAAGAGAGTAGTAGCCACTGTCGCCGAGTAAATATTGGGGCTGCTATTCAACCTTCATCTTACATCACTAACACAGGTCATTGAATCATTGCTGTTTGTGGGATCTTACTATGTGCAAATTAGCATCTTGTTTCTCACATTGCAACAGAGAGTTTGTACAGTATGTCATTGGCTAAGAAATGCCTTGGCACATCCTAAGACTATGAAAGTCTCTGCATAAGTTTTAATTTCTATGTTATTTCAGATTATTGATCAACACAATGAGAGGGGAGCTTCAAAAGGTCTTGGTACAAAGTGAAGATAGAAGCAAAAAGTTTGAAACAAAAACAAAGTTGCTGGAAAAGCTCAATAGGCCTGGCAGCATCTGTGAAGGGGAAAACAGAGCTAATGTTTCGGGTCCGGTGACCCTTCCTCAGAATCTTCCGCGCCAGAAAACTCAAGAATTCATAGGGATGGTTAAATGAAAGTAAAGAATTTGACGGGGATTGTGAACCAAGCAGTTGTGAATTGCAGACGATCTGGAGCTAAGGGATTGTTTGCAAGTGAAGCTGATTGTTTAATGGAATAAGGACACAGTTGCTAATGACAAAGGTGGGTGTGCAGCACTGGAGGAGAGGGAGCACCGGAGAGGGAGGGGGTGCAGGAGAGTCAGAGCTGATGTTTTTAAGATGATAAATTGAACTGTGCTCCTGAGAAGTGATCAGAAAAAATCACATAGCACTATTTTGCAGAGAAACGAGGAGCTTTCCCCTTTGAGTGATAAATATTAACCAGGCCTATCAAGAAGACAAAAGCAGATGAATTGGCCATTATCACATAGCTGTTTCAGTCTAACAGAATGGTAATAATGGTTATAGCACACAACGATGACATCTGGCCCATCATGTCTGTGCTGCTTTCCCATAGGAATAATTCACTGAATGGTATTCCCCAACCCTTCCTTTAATCCTGCACATTCTTCCTTTTCAGATAACGATCCAATTCCCTCTTGGAAGCTTCAACTGAATCAACCACCATGGCTCTCAGACAGAACATTCTGGATACTAACCACTTGCTGCATTTAAAAAAAGTTTGTGTTTCCATCGCTTTTTTTCCCTCATTCACCTTAAATCCACATGGAAATTGTTCCCAAACCTTTCACTAATGGGAACAGCATCTCTGTCTCTCTCTCTCCCCAACTCTCTCTTTCTTTCTCTCCCTCTCTCCTCTCCCCTCCCCAATTCGTTCTCTCTCACCCAACTCGCGATCTCTCTCTCTCTCTCCCCCCCACCAACTCTCTCTCTCCCCCAAAACTCTCTCTCTATCTCTCTCTCTCCCCTCCCCAACACTGCCTCTCTCCTCCCCAACTGTCTCCCTCTCTCCCCACCCAACTTTCTCTGCTCTCTCGCTGTCATTGTGCTGTACTTAGACACCTCATAATTTTGAAGACCTCAATCAAAAACCTTCTGAAACATTTCCTCCAAAGGAAACAGTCCCAATTTCTTCAACTATCTAGCTATATCTGCGGGATGCTGCTGTTTCCAATTTGTTCATTGTCACTGCAGTAAGTACACTTCAAACATTTTATAGTTGGTTGCAAATTGCATTGTGGCCATCTTTAAACAAGATATTGCTGAGACCCACTTTAATCCTTAAATTCTCACTAAATCACGTTTTAGAGTTTTGTGACATCAGTGAATTCTCCCTATTTTCTGACCCAGCGGGACTCAAATCTTTTATTTAACAATTAAGCAGATGTCTCTCTGCTTCAAATGCCTTGAACACTCCTCTCTGAAGCAAAAAATAGAGTCATTGCCTGATGAAGGAAACCCTTGCCCGGTGATGTTTGGATAGACACCATGTCTCCATTCTCCAACTCGTTATGTTCGGCTTCTGTACATTTCTTGCCAGCTGTACTTTCACTTCCAATTCTCTGGTTGTGGCAGTGTGAGAGGTTTTAGTAAATGCAAGCAACTGAGACACATTCTTTCAGAAAATAGCCTTGCTTATTAGCTTCATTGTTGAAATGCCTTTGACCCGCTCCCATTAAAAAAGACCCTTTTAATCCGACTCTCCTCAAAGAGAAGCCTCATTAATAAAATGACTGATGGAAGAGCACTGGCAACCATTCTATTATAGAGTAATAAACATTTGTTAACCAATTTTACTGTAGAACATTTTGTGACATCATTAGGCTGTTCTCTCGTGAGTTCCAGCTATGTGATTTGATTCCATCTGACACAGGGATAGGCCATTCAGCCCATTTAAAACTACCTTAGCATTCAAGACCACGACTGATTGTCTATCTCAGTGCCATTCGCCAAAACTAACTTCATATCCCTCGATGTCATTAACCACCAGAAACCTATTGATATCTCAATGATTGAGCCACCACAGCCTTCGGGGATGGAGAATTCCAAAGACTCACTCCCCCCAAGTGAAGAAATTCCTCATCATCTCACTGATGATGCATTCTTGAGAATTAACACAATACTATTAAGCTTTCATCCGATTGTTAGGTCCATCGTTAAACTGGGGCCTCCATTATCAGGCTCTCTGTTAAAGAGGACCCTGATTATTCAGCTCCCTTGTTAAACAGGACCCACACTACTAGATTACCTGTTCAAGATTTTCCTAATTATTAGGCTATTCATTTGAGCCAAAGCCTTTCACTGTTTGTGGGATATTCCTGTGCGCAAACAGGCATCCGTGTTTCTCTGTCATGCAACACTTGCCAAGATCTTAATTGGATTGTAAGCATTTGTGATGGTGTTAGATTATGAAAAATGCTTCAAGATTGACCAGAAACAACCAGGAATTGACAATTAACCTTCAGGATAAACAGTCAGCTGAAGTGGTAAATATTCATTGGACATACTATAGTAACGTTGATAATTATTTACATAATGATTGGAGCAGGGGGAAATAGATTGACTGACAAGTCAAAAATCATCCTGGGGGTTCTCATTGTCTGGAAATACAGTGTCTACAAGAGCAGGTCAGAGGCTAGGAATCTTACAGCTCCTGACTCCCCATAACGTGCCCACAATCTACAAGGCACAAGTCAGGAGAATGATGGAATACTCCCCACTTGCCTGGATATGTGTGCAGCTTAACAATATTCAAGAACCTCAACACCATCCAGGGGACAGAGCAGCCCACTTGACGGACACCTATTGACCACCTTCAACGTTTACTCCCTTCATCATCGACGCTCAGTCACAGCAGTGTGTAATGCAATTTGACAAGAGGAAATTGCCCAAAGATCCTTACACGGCATGTTGCAATCCCATGGCCACTTCCATCTGGAAGGACAAGGGCAGCATGAGAACACCACCACCATCTGCAAGTTCCCCTCGAAGCCACTCACAATCCTGACTTGGAAATATATTGCCATTCTTTTAGTGTCACTCCGAGAATTCCTTCCCTTACAGCACTGCTGGACACCAAATGGGCTGCAGTAGATCAGAAGGCGGCTCACTGTCACTTTCACAAAGTGGACAATGAGTGCTAGTTCGGCCAGTTTTATCCATTCCATAGGAATGAATGATAACATCAGATACTGAGGATAGATTCACTTGTCAAATGGATAAGAGAGAGTGGAACAGTGTGAGGACAGGAGTGGGCCAGGAAAGCATTGTGCCTGAGGACCAATGAGAGGACGGAATGGTACAGAAGTCTATGAGGAATGGGTGTGTCTGGTGACCAGTGAGCGATGATGGGGGGGGAGGTGGAGGAATTAGGCAGAGGTGCGATGATGCTGGAGGTGTTGGGTGCAGTGCCACAAGATTGGCAAAACAGGTGACTCCATGCCAGCAATGTTACTACGATATGTACTCCTTGAGGTAGGATCTTAACCTACCACAACCACAACTTGTGCTTATAAAGCGCTTTTAATGTAATAAAATGATTCAAGGTACTTCACAGGATGTAATCAAACAAAATCTGACACTGAACCAAAATGTATTTTAAAGCAGGAGGAATGGATAGACCATTGGAGAGGCTTAGAGCCTAGGCAGCTGAAAGCACAACCACCAAGCCTGGGGTCGTTCCGACTCAGGTTAGAGGATGACTATGGCTTGGACCTGCAGTTTTGCACAACACTGTCCTAAAAATCTTCCTGTAATCTTTCTGATTGTCAAGCGAGCTATCTCCTGGTGGCTGAGGAACAAGCTGAAAAGATGGCATCAGTAACTGAGCCTGGGAGAGAGACATAGCTAAATATAAACACTAGAATTACTCTGTTTTTTAAAAACAAAATGACCAATATTTAGAGCATATGATCAAATCTCCAAGCCTTAATGTGCACTTAATGACAAATATCATTCAAGGGAAATCTAATTCATTTCAACATAGCTGCCTCAGTTTGAAAACAATGTTTTTTTTAAATCTGTCAGTACTGAGTGAGTTTACCTAGATTTCCATTGATCCCATCTCCACCCTCCTCATTAACATCATTTGCTTTAACTATCACACTGCAGCATGATGGGTAATTTTCCATTCTCAATGCTCACAGGTTTGTTTTAATTTATGTTTTATTTTCTTCCTCATCCTCTGCCACTAATATTGTCCCACTATCAGCCTTCAAGTAGCTGTTCAAACATCACCCCTTTATTCTCAGAGTTAACATCCTTCACACTTTCTCCAAATCTTTTGTTGTGGTCAGCTATTGCCCTCATAATCACACATAAGCAAGCAAGTATATGTACACACAAATAAACAACAATATTACTTGTACACAGGTACACTCACACATGCACAAACCCCAACACTCGAGTACAGGAACACACATAGACAGATACACATGTATGTCAGAGAGATAAAAGCACCCATTCACACTTGCACACAAACAGATGTACAGACATGTACAAACACGCACACAGCAATATCTTGATGTTGCATCTATTTTGAACTGTGCAAGCCAGTAAACTTGTGAATGTTGTGACATTAAGAGATGAAACAATTGCCACTCTTAACTGTTGCAAAATATAGTTACATTCAATCATGTCAAGACACACGAGAAATGTACAAGTTGCAGGGTTTCAACAGGTTGCTCAATGCTACTGAGCAACCAGTTTAGGCAGCTGCACAGAGGCATTCCAAGGAGAATGTTCCTCCCCTTAGATTCCTGGTCAGTCTGGAGCTCGGTAACAGGGAGAAGAGGCTTTTATCCTGAACAGTTTCTGCCATTAGGAGCCATTAGTATTCAGGCAATGCACGGAAGTCAGGATGTACAGCTAATTGAAGAAGCAACTTCCCTGGAAGAGGGAGGGACTCAGAAGAAGCTGCATGCCATCAATAGTTCAGTGCAGCCGAGAGTGGGGGGGAGCGCAGTGGTGAAGGAAGCTCACAAGCAGTACTTGCTTTGTGACACAGAGAAGCATTTGGGCGCAGAGAAATGTGGGGGCAGCTCCAGTTTGGTGAAACTAGCTGTCCGTAGAAAAGCAGGAGTTGCTCCTCTGGGTAGGCGCTGGATAGCAGTTTCAAGAATCCAATGGAAGATAGTCACAGGAAAGGGAGAGGTTGGAGGACCAGAACCTGAGCAGTCTTTGAGATAGTCTACTTCTGTGGCAATTCCTAAACTACCTCTGGTGTCTTCATCATGGCAATGCTTCCAACAATTGGAGACCACTTACCAACTAAACAGCACTCTCCTCACCTACAGTGTCAAACTAAACAGCATTCTCCTCATCTACAGTGTCAATGGTGGTTTCCCTTTAACATTGGTATTTCTTGTGAATGGTCCGAACAAGAATCTTTGACCAAATGTGTCTTTACCAGCAATAATCATATTTCACTCTATTTAACAGTGACTGTACAAGTTGCTGCAATGATTTTTCTTTTGCCAACCAGCTCCTTCATATCAGATTTGAGGAGACCTGCCCAAGATAAAACAATTTACATTAACCACGCCACTGTCTCCTCTCCTACCTGAAAAGAAAACATTCTTAACTGAAAGTTTACAGACAGGGTGCCAGTCAGAGAGAAATGGAGAACTTTCAGGGGTTAGATTGCCCATCTCCACTATCACAAAATTTGCTTTCACCGGATCAAGTATTCAATGAGTGGAAATTTCCTTGGACTAAATTTTTATAGAGTAATAGAGATGTACAGCATGGAAACAGGCCCTTGGGTGCAATTCATCCATGTTGACCAGATATTCTAAATTAATCTGGTCCTGTTGGAAGATCAAAATCATTATCTTCAGCTCTCAACACCCCCAAACTCCATTCTCTCAGCAATTACTCCCCGGCAGCAACCTTGAGCTGAACCAGATTGTTCGCAAATATGGTGCCAAACTTCACCTTGAATAGGAGCTCTGACCACTTAATGCCTGTTAATCCCCTGTGGGTCATATTCCCCGTCTCTGCCCTGCCTCAGCTCATTAGCTGCTGGAACTTTTACCTGTGCTTTTCGCATTAGGCTTGACTGAGAACAAAGAACAAAGAAAATTGCAGCATAGAAACAGGCACTTTGACTCTCCAAGCCTGCACCGACATGCTGCCAATCACGACTAAAGCCCCCTACCCTTCTGGGGACTGTATCCCTCTATTCCTAACCTATTCATGTATTTGCCCTTTAAAAGTCACTATCACATCTGCCTCCACTACCTGCCCCTGGCAGCAGGTTCCAGGCACCCACCATCCTCTGTGTAAGAGAAAACTTGCCTCGTACATCACCTTTAAACCTTGCCCCTCACACCTTAAACCCATGGTCCCTGGTAACTGACTCTTCCACCCTGGGATAAAGCTTCTGACTGTCCACTCTGTCCAACCCCTTCATAATCTCGTAGACCTCTATCAGGTCGCCCCTCAACCTTCGTCATTCCAGTCAAAACAAGCCAGGTTTCTCCAACCTCTCCTCATGGCTAATGCCCTCCACACCAGGCAACATCCTGGTAAATCTTTTCTGTACCCTCTCCAAAGCCACCACATCCTTATGGTAGTGTGGGAACCAGACTTGAACACAATAGGTAGGTGAACAAGGTAATGAGAGGCATGGATAGAGTCGATAGCCAGAGACTTTTCACCAGGGCAGGATTGACTGCCACGAGGGGTCATAGTTTTAAGGTGTTAGGAGGATGGTACATAGGAGACGTCAGAGGGAGATTCTTCACCCAGAGAGTTGTGAGCGCATGGAATACTTTGCCAGTGGTTGTCGTGGAAGCAGAGTCATTAGTGACATTTAAGCGACTGCTGGACATGCACATGGACAGCAGTGAATTGAGGGGAATGTAGGTTAGGTTATTTTATTTTTGGATTAGGATTAATCCACGGCACAACATCGTGGGCCGAAGGGCCTGTAATGTGCTGTACTTTTCTATGTTCTATGTTCCATGTTCTAATATTCCAAGTGCATCCCAACTAAGGTTCCATAAAGCTGCAACATTACCTGCTAATTTTTAAACTCAATGCCCCGGCCAATGAAGGTAAGCATGCCATATGCCTTGTTGACTACCTTTTCCACCTGCATTTCCACTTTTAGTGACCTGTGTACACCCAGATCCCTCTGTCTATCAGCACTCTTAAGGGTTCTGCCACTTACTGTGTATTTTCCATTGGATTAGACCTTCCAAAATGCAATACCTATCACTTTTCAGGATGAAACTCCATCTGCCCTCTCTCTGCCCAAGTCACCAACCGAGTCATGTCCTGCTGTATCCTCTGATGGTCCTCATTGCTATCTGCAATTCCACCAACCTTTGTGTCATCGGCAAACTTACTCTTCAGACCAGTTATTTATGTATATTACAAACAGCAAAGGTCCCAACACTGCTCCCTGAGGAACACCATCAGTCTCAGCCCTCTATTCAGAAATGCTTCCTTCCACTGTCACCCTCTGTCTTCTATGACTGAGCCAGTGCTTTTTAATCCACCTCTGACCACGTGCAAATTTACCTTCTGTATCTACTTCAGTAATTTCTTGATCAGACTGCCAATTTCCACACTCCATAAATGTAATCACACCTGAACCTCTGCTGCCTGGATTGTCCCTCACAGTACTATCCATGTACGTGCTGACCTACATTGGATCCCGATCTGGCAATGCCTCGATTTTAGAATTTTAATACAATCCTCCGTGATCTCTGTAAAACCCTTCCCAATTCAGGGTCCCTGAGCACCCCCATTTTAATCTACCCTCTTTTGGAAGCTGTGCCCCTAGAGTTTGCTGTTAATTGGTTTGAGACATCTGGTCATTTTGAAAAGCACTGAATAAATGCACATCTTACTTTTTCCATAAACCTGTCTGGCTGTCTCTCCTCCTTCAAAATGCTCCTCAAAAGACATCTCTTTGACCAGGTCAGGAGGTAAATAGAATGCCTGGATGGGTGCAGCCCCAACAACACTCAAGGAGCTTGACACCACCCAGGACAAAGCAGCCCGCTTGATTGGCATCACATCCACCAGCATCCACTCCCTCCACCACCAATGCTCAGCAGCAGCAGTGTGTACTATCTACAAGATGCACTACAGAAATTCACCATAGATCCTCAGACAGCACCTTCCAGACCATAACCACTTCCACTTAGAAGGACAAGGGCAGCAGATACATGGGAATGCCACCATTTTCAAGATCCCCTCCAAGAAATTAATGATGTTGACTTGAAAATATATCACCATTCCTTCACTGGCGCTGGGTAAAAATCCTGGAATTCCCCCAAAGGGCTTTGGGGAAGTGGACTGCAGTGGCTCAAGAAGACAGTTCAACATCTTAAGGGCAACTAGGGATGGGTAATAAATGCTAGCCCAGCCAGTGACACCCACATCCCACGAGTGAACTAAAAACGTTTTGGTCCCCTGTCCTAATATATGCCTTGGTGTCCAATTTATTCTGACTGACACTCCTGTGAAGCACTTTGGGAGGTTTTACTACATAAGAGGTCATTATCCAACTGCAAATAATTTGACTAGAGAATCCCTGCAACTTTGGGAATGTTTACTTCCTTCCCAGAAGGGGATATTGAATCTGGAGCAGATCTTCATTAATATTGGAGACGGATTCAACACTGGGAATGCAGTGTTTGTGGGGGTAGCTGTAAATAGTTCAGGAGATTAACATATTGTGAGACGAGCGAACCTATTGGGAGATGCAAAGTGAAGGCTTAACTATGTGTATACTCTGAGCATGTGCATAAAGGACCATGTCACCGTGGTATCAGACCAAATGGAACTAGGACCTGCCAGGTTGGTCCTCTGTCATTGTTCAATAAAATGTCTTGCTATTTGCTCTGAGGAGGTAATGGTGTTGTGGTAAAAATCATAGGTTCTGGTAGTCTCAGTGGACTAGACTACAGTTCTGAGGAGGTGGGTTCAAATCTCACCCACACACTTAAATTAATAAATCTGGGTCTCAGAGATGGTTCCTTTGAAATCATTGTCAGTTTTGGTAAAAATCGATCTGGTTCACGAATGGCACTTAGGAGACAGTTCATAAGATGTCCTTCACCAATCTGACCATATATGACTCCATAGCAACATGGTTAATTCTTAGCTGCCCTCTGGAGTGGCCGAGTGAGACACTCAGTTCAAGGGCAATTAATGATGCTCAGCAAATATTGGCCTTGCCAGTGGCACCCACAACCCATGAAAGAATTTCAACAAACTCTCACCTGACCTATATATCTGTGCCACCATAGGGAACATGCTTCTCTTCAAATGTGCTCAGAGCTGTAAGCCACTGTTACTGGTTACAATGACAAGACATTATTCACCTCTGGCTAATGGTGGCCATTGGGACTTTGCGAGAGGAGCAGAGAATGAGGGCCCCTGGTTAATCTTCAGTTTAATAATACTGTACTTACTCAGATAGTCTGGAAGAACAGGAAGCATTTACTCCAGAAGAGCCAACACTCTAGCGATTTAATTGACATTTATAAAATAATGATAGGATCAGGTTGTACTAATGTCAACATCCTGTTGCAACCACACAGATTTGAAGGGCTTGGGTCACATTTTACAAGTGGCATTCTATCAGCGATCATGGTTTGATATCAGGAGGTACTCCTGTCTTTGGAAAAGGGCTGCTGCCTCGTGGCGATCTGCAATTCGCTGACTTTCTTTAGTCTAGAGCTGGATGTGTTTTGAGTGGGGGAGAGATCACCACATACCGCATCAAGGTTCCTTGTAATGTTTATTGGAATCAGTGTGATCTCATGAATCAGTTTCGATCGAAGAGGAATGATCCCCAATTGGCCTCGTTTTTAAAATTAAAGCAGGCTTATCTCACGAAAACATTTAAGATCACAAGAGGCTTTGAGAGACACTGACAGAATGATTCCTCTCCACAATTAGAGACCATCAATATGAGTTAGCCCCCCCAAAAAAATCCAATCAAAAGTTCAGTGGAAATTTTATCCCAAGAGAATGTGGAACTCACTTGCACAAGGACTGGTTGAGGTGACTAATATCAATGCGTTTGAGGAGAGGCTGGGCAAGCAAATGAACGAGAGAGAGAGAGGGAGAGAGAGAGGGAGAGAGAGAGGGAGAGAGAGAGAGGGAGAGACAGAATACAGGGTTGGGATAGCAGATTTCACTCTGCAAAACCAGGCAGTGGCTCGAGTGGAGCATAAAGACTAGCATGAACCAAATGGGCCAAATGACCTGTTTCTGTGCCTCATACCCTCTGAGGAGTGGATACTGGAGAACTACGTGGAGTCAAGTCAGTGAAAGAAAAAAGGGCAGCAGGTTTAATAGGGTGGTGGGCAGTCAATTTGTCAGAATCATGACATGTTCCAAAGAAAACAGAGGCTTCCAAGTGGCCGCAGCTGGTGACAATTTGTCAATAGGGAGAAATATCAGAGTCTGGAAGACAAGGCAGCAGTTGGCTCATGGCCAAACTGCAAACTTAATTATTTATTGCCTTTTCCATTTGTAATCGAGTTTAGCCTGGGGCTTCCAAAGACTCATCTGCTATTTATCAGTGACATGTCCCTGCACAGGGCCTACATGGAGTTGTACATTATTTATTGTTGCTGAATGAGAATTCTGTGGACAATCCATTGTTTCTAGGACTCTGGGTCCTTCAGAGATAAATCCAAGTGGATGGCTTCAAAGGGGCAGTTCACAAAGGTGAATTCATCCCAGTGCCATGACCTTTTAAATGAGGGCAATGGGTCTTAGATCCAGGGAGATACAATTAGGGCTTAGAGAGAGTAAAATTCCTTCTTCAATGACACACCAGACAGTCCCAAGAACAGGTGCAGCATGGGGTTAGATGCAGAATAAAGCTTTCTCCTCACTGTCCCCATCAAACAGTCCCAAGGACAGCTACAGTATGGGTTAGATACGTTATAAAGCTTCTTGTACACTGTCCCCATCAAACTTTCCCAGGAGAGATACAACATGGCGTTAGATACATAATAAAGCTCTCTCTTCACTGACCCCATCAAAGACTCCAAACTTTGGTTGGACCACAGCTAGAATATTGTGTGCAGTTCTCAAATCCATACGAGAGGAGGGATGTGATTGCATTGGAGATTGACCAGGATGTTGCCTAGACATGAGAGATTGTTATGAAGAGATAGTGACAGATCTTAGAGAAGAGGGAATTAAGAAGGGACATGATTGAGATGTATAAAATTATGAGGGGTATAGATAGGGTAGACAGGAAGAAGCTTTTCATCTTGGTGGAGGGGTCAATGATCAGGGCATATTTTAAGGGAAGGGGCAGAAGGTTTGGGAGGGATGTAAGAAAAAGCTCTTTCTCCCACAGGGTTGTGGGAATCTGGAACTGACTGCCTGTAAGGATGGTAGAGGCAGAAATTGTGTTTAAGAAGTATTTAGATATTTACTTATGATGCCAAGGCACTTGTCCAAGTGCAGGAAACTGGGCTTAGAGTGGTCAGATGGTTGTTTTTGACTGGTGTGGATGTGATGGGCCAAAGGACCTGTTTCTGTGTCATACATCTTCATGACTCAGTAACCCCGAGGTCAGGTACAGCCAATGGTTACACACAGAATAAAATTTTCTCAACCCTGTTCCCATCAAACACTCCCAGGATAGGTACACCATGGAGTTAGATCCAGATTTAAGCTTCCAGTGTACTGTCCCCGTCAAACACTCCCAAGGAGTACAGATCTGATGCTGATGATCACCCAGAATGACTCGTGGATAACAAAGTGTGGAGCTGGATGGACACAGCAGGCGAAGCAGCATCTCAGGAGCATAAAAGCTGACGTTGCAGGCCTAGACCCTTCATCAGAGAAGGGATGGGGAGAGGGAACTGGAATAAATAGGGAGAGAGGGGGAGGCAGACCGAAGATGGAGAGAAAACAAGATACCAAGATAGGTAGAGAGGAGAGTATAGTGAGGAGGTAGGGAGGGGATAGGTCAGTCCAGGGAAGACAGACAGGTCAAGGAGGCGGGATGAGGTAGTAGGTAGGAAATGGAGGTGCAGCTTGGGGTGGGAGGAAGGGATGGGTGAGAGGAAGAACAGGTTAGGGAGGCGGAGACAGGCTGGGCTGGTTTTGGGATGTAGTGGGTGGAGGGGAAGAACTGGGCTGGTTTAGGGATGCAGTGGGGGAAGGGGAGATTTTGAAGCTTGTGAGGTCCACATTGGTACCATTGGGCTGCAGGGTTCCCAAGCGGAATATGAGTTGCTGTTCCTGCAACCTTCGGGGGCATCAGTATGGCACTGCAGGAGGCCCATGATGGACATGTCGTCTGAGGAATGGGAGGGGGAGTTAAAATGGTTCGTGACTAGGAGGTGCAGTTGTTTATTGCGAACCGAGCGGAGGTGTTCTGCAAAGCGGTCTCCAAGCCTCCGCTTGGTTTCCCCAATGTAGAGGAAGCCACACCGGGTACAGTGGATACACTATACCACATTGGCAGATGTGCAGGTGAACATCTGCTTGATATGGAAGGTCATCTTGGGGCCTGGGATGGGGGTGAGGGAGGAGGTGTGGGGGCACGTGTAGCATTTCCTGCGGTTGCAGGGGAAGGTGCCGGGTGTGGTGGGTTTGGAGGGGAGTGTGGAGCAGACAAGGGAGTCACGGAGAGAGTGGTCTCTCTGGAAGGCAGACAAGGGTGGGGATGGAAAAATGTCTTGGGTGGTGGGGTCGGATTGTAGATGGCGGAAGTGTTGGAGGATGATGCGTTGTATCCGGAGGTTGGTGGGGTGGTGTGTGAGAACGAGGGGGATCCTCTTGGGGCGGTTGTGGCGGGGGCAGGGTGTGAGGGATGTGTTGCGGGAAATGTGGGAGACGCGGTCAAGGGCATTCTTGATCACTGCGGGGGGAAAGTTGCGGTCCTTGAAGAACGTGGACATCTGGGATGCGCGGGAGTGGAATGCCTCATCCTGGAAGTAGATGTGGCGGAGGCGAAGGAATTGGGAATAGGGGATGGAATTTTTGCAGGAGGGTGGGTGGGAGGAGGTGTATTCTAGGTAACTGTGGGAGTCGGTGGGCTTGAAATGGACATCAGTTTCTAGGGTTACCTGAGATTGAGACTGAGAGGTCCAGGAAGGTGAGGGATGTGTTGGAGATGGCCCAGGTGAACTTGAAGTTGGGGTGGAAGGTGTTGGTGAAGTGGATGAACTGTTCGAGCTCCTCTGGGGAGCAAGAGGCAGCGCCGACACAGTCATCAATGTAATGGAGGAAGAGGTGGGGTTTGGGGCCTGTGTAGGTGCAGAAGAGGGACTGTTCCACGTAACCTACAAAGAGGCAGGCATTGCTTGGGCCCATGCGGGTGCCCATGGCCACCCCCTTTGTCTGTAGGAAGTGGGAAGAATCGAAAGAGAAGTTGTTGAGGGTGAGGATGAGTTCGGCTGGGCGGATGAGGGTGTCGGTGGAGGGGGATTGGTCGAGCCTGCAGGACAGGAAGAAGCGGAGGGCCTTGAGGCCATCTGCATGAGGAATACAGGTGTATAGGGACTGGACGTCCATGGTGAAAATGAGGCTCGGTTCGCAACATATAACTGCACCTCCCAGTCGCGAACCATTTTAACTCCCCCTCCCATTCCTCAGACGACATGTCCATCATGGGCTTCCTGCAGTGCCACAATGATGCCACCTGAAGGTTGCAAGAATAGCAACTCATATTCTGCTTGGGAACCCTGCAGCCCAATGGTATCAATGTGGACTTCACAAGCTTCAAAATCTCCCCTTCCCCCACTGCATCCCAAAACAAGCCTAGTTCGTCCCCTACCCCACACTGCGTCACAAAACCGCCCAGCCTGTCTCTGCTTCCCTAACCTGTTCTTCCTCTCACCCATGCCTTCCTCCCACCTCAAGCCACACCTCCATTTCCTACCTACCACCTCATCCCGCCTCCTTGACCTGTCCGTCTTCCCTGGACTGACCTATCCCCTCCCTACCTCCTCACCTATACTCTCCTCTCTACCTATCTTGCTTTCTCTCCATCTTCAGTCTGCCTCCCCCTCTCTCCCTATTTATTCCAGTTCCCTCCCCCCATCCCCCTCTCTGATGAAGGGTCTAGGCCCGAAATGTCATCTTTTGTGCTTCTGAGATGCTGCTTGGCCTGCTGTGTTCATTCAGCTTCACACTTTATCATCTTGGATCTCCAGCATCTGCAGTTCCCATTATCAGTGACGCGAGATCTATTCAAAATCCACCCAGTTTTACATAGTGATTGTTATCTTATCATTGTGTTGTGTACTATCACTATGTAAAACTGGGTGGATTTTGAATAGATCTCAAGTCACTGATAATGGGAACTGCAGATGCTGGAGATCCAAGATGATAAAGTGTGAAGCTGGATGAACACAGCAGCCCAAGCAGCATCTCAGGAGCACAAAAGTTGACGTTTCGGGCCTTGACCCTTCTTCAGAGAGGGGGATGGGGAGAGAGTTCTGGAATAGATAGGGAGAGAGGGGGAGGCGGACCAAAGAGGGTTTCAGCCCGAAACATCAGCTTTTGTGCTCCTGAGATGCTGCTTGGCCTGCTATGTTCATCCAGCTCCACACTTTGTTATCTTGGATTCCCCAGCATCTGCAGTTCCCATTATGTCTGCTACAACACAATGATGAAGCCTTCATTACCTGGGAGCAGAGTGGATTAACGTAAATTTGGTGAGTATAGAAGTTTGTGAAGAGACCTTTCCTACTTTTCTACCTTTGTAAGCCTGCCTGGAGACCAGGGGCTGAGAGCTGTGTGGGAGTGCAGAAATAAAATGAGAGCGGCATCACAATGCAATTTCATAAATCTGTCTTCCTCAGCTGTACTAAGTAAGATGTGGCAGGTCAGTTTGCCTCAGTGGAATGCTCATCCTGTGATGTGCGGTTTTGTTTTTCAAAATAAGAGTTTTTTGAAGAGTTAACAGAAGGTGAGGCTGCTGATGTGGTGTATGTGCATTTGGCACAGTGCCAGAGAACAGATTTGTGTAAAAAGTATTAGGTTATGGAATAAAACAGGCTGGAACAATGTAGACACAAAGTTGGCTGACAGATGGGAAACAGAGTAATGACTAATGGGTTGTTTTCAGGCTGCAGGAAGTTTGTAGTTGAGTTTGCCAGTGGTTGATAGTGGGACTCTCGCTTTTTCTGATTTATACGCATCATCTGGATCTTGGAATGCTGGGGCAATTTCAACATTTGCAAATAATTGAAGCATTGATGACTTGGGGTACAGTGCAGAACTTCAGAATGAACATTGACAAGTTGGTGGAGTGGGCAGATAAAGTTTGTTGTGGAGAGGTGTGACATGTGGCATTTTGGGAGAAAGAACATGGAAAAAGCCAGTATATGGAGAGCCAGGGCATACGGGAGCAGGGGGACCTGGGTGATTTTGTGTATAAGTCATTAAATATTGCACTACAGAAGAGAGCAATTAATAAAGCATGCAATACCCTGGGTGTTATTGAGAGAGTTGTAGAGTAAAAGAGCAGGGAGATTATACAGGAGAGAAGTTCTGAGCACAACGCTACAGAAAGAATGTGAACAATATTTGCAACACAGAGTGTACAACAGGTTATCGCGAATGATTCCAGGGTTGAGAGTTCCACTTATGAAGATAGACTGGGGAGGTTGGGACTGTTCTGAGTAGTCAGGGAGAAACTATTCCATTCAACAAAGGATCAGGAAGGGTAGTGCTCAGATTTAAAGAGATTTGCATGTAAACTGAAGAGAGAAGCAATGAAGGATTGGGGACTTTGAGGCAGTTGAGGATGGTGATGTGAGGTTCCACAAGCAGATAGACTATGGGTGGAGCTGTGTGGGATCTGGAAAAGGTGGCAGTGAAGTTAAAAGGAGCAGTGAGCGCAGGGAGTGGAGTGGAGTGCAGGGAGTGGAATGTGGCAGAGGGAAGTGGAGAGCAGGGGGAAGGAGCAGAGAGCAGGAAGTTGGGGGCAGGGAGCTGGGGCAGAGAGCAGGAAGTGGAGAGGTCCCAGATACAGACAGATCAGTGTCGGGAACTTGTATCAACAAAATCAATATGTGATGCTGCGGGAAAGCAGGGAATTGTTGGGTATTTCTTTTCTGACTGGATATTGATTTAAGCACAGCTTAAAAACTTTATAGAGATAAATAATTAATACCTTAAGAACATCAAAACTGAATTTCTTCACTTGATAGAGTTAAGGGCTCTTGGTCATTTGTCTGACATAAGCAAAAATAAGATTTTCTAGTGTGTACTTTAGTTGGAGCAAAAATTAACTAAAAGCAACATGACAATATTTTATTTAGTTACATGTGGTGAGCTCAGGCTTATGATCTGTACATTTTGCACTGTTTGTGGGAATCTTAACTCTCCCAACAGACTATGTGTGCAGGAGGTACATCGAGCTGCAGGACCTTGAGCTCCAGGTTCTGGTGCTTGAACAGCTCCAGTTACATTCATGAGGCTGAGAAGATGGTGGATTGCACACTTCAGGATGTGGTTACCCCACAGATTATGGAAGCACAGACAGAGGCAAATCACTGACCATCAAACAGGCAAGAGTGAGGGAATCTCCTGAATGCCTCTCACGTGCAAACTGTTTCTCCACCTTGGAAAATGGTGAGAGTGATGGTTGCTCCGTGGAAGCGAGCTAGAACCAAGGTTGTGGCACTGTGCATGCCCAGCATGGGAGTGGGGGTTAAGGAAGAAGTGTGGAGGGTCAAAGTGAGAGAGGATTCTTTAGTGAGGGGTATAGGCACGTGTTTCTGTGGCTGTAGACGTGACTCCAGGATGACACGTAGGTCCCAGGTGCCAGGGTCAAGGATGTCATTGATGGCTGTAGGCATTCTGAAGGGTAAGATGAACAATCACAGAGGTCTTGGTCCATGTTGGGTCTAATGATACAGGAAGGAAGAGAAACGAGGTCCTTCCAGCAGACTTTAGGGAGTTAGGTAGGAAATTGAAAAGCAGAACTTCAAAGGTAGTAATCTCTGGATTACTCCCAGTGCTATACAGCAGTGAGTATAGAAATAGAACAGGTGAATGTGTAGTTAGAGGGATGGTGATAGAGGGAAGGGTTTAGGTTCCAGAGGCATTAGAACTGATCTTGGGAGAGGTAGCCTGTACAAATTCAACAGCTTACTTCTGACCAGGAATGGGACTAACATCCTTGAGGGCATAGTAAGACCCGTAGCTGCTGAAGTCAGAGATAACACAGCGTGGAGCTGGAGGGACACAGCAGGCCAGGCAGCATCAGTGGAGCAGGAAAGCTGATGTTTCGGGTTGGGACCCGTCTTCAGATGACCCTTTTTTGGGATCTTCATAAGAGTCTTCTGAAGGAGGGTCCCAAACTAAAACGTCAACTTTCCTGCTCCTCTGATGCTGCCTCGACTGCTGTGTCCCTTCAGCTCCGCACTGTGTTATCCTGGAGGGGATGTTTGCTCATGCTATCAGGCCAGATTTAAATGAGATTGGTAGGGGTCTGGCGTGTAATTTAGAGAGACAATGAATGGGAGGTGGAAATAGAAGTTAAAATGCAAGCGAGTCTGGAAGGCAAAGGAAACATAGGATGGATAAGAAAGCAGTGAGTTTAGCAAGACTAAATGGAATATATTTTAATGCAGGGATTGTGGGGAATAAGATATAGTAAGCATAACATCATTACCATGGCTGAGGCTGGACCGAAAGATGGGCAGGATTGGCACACGGCAATAGGGAATTTAGATGACGAGAGGGGTATAGAAGACGAGGGGCATTGATCAAGGAATCAATTGCAGCAGTGAGGAATGATGATATTTTTGGGGGATCATCAAATGAGGCCACATGGTAGATGTAAAAAGTGCAGAAGGTGCAAAAATGCTGGGTGTGGACGAGAGGCCCTCATACTGTCAGTGAGGGATAGAGGATGAAGTATGTCATCAGCTTTCAGAGGAGTGGAGGAATAATATGGCAATAATAAAAGGGGACTGTTAAGTACCCTATTATTAGCTGGAATCATTTTGGTGGTCTAGGTAGAGGGGGAGCAAAATTTTAAATTGCATCCTTTCTATGCAGAGAGCGCAACAAGGGATTCAGCCACTCTGGCATATTTCCGAAGTTCCGGAAATCAGATCAGGCAGGTGGAAGGCATGTCAGGAGGAGAGCATTTTGGAGTGGCCATAACTCACTTAGATTTGGGACAGTTATGGAAAAAGTTAAGAATGGGCCGTAATTAAATTTTTTAAACTGGGGAAATACTAGTTTTACTAAGATATGGTACAATATGGTCCAAGCGAACTGAGGGCCCATAAAACTGTGTCACAGCGATGGGACGCATTCAGGAAGGGAATGGTGAAATTCAGGGCAATTCATAGACTGACAGAACCTTTGGATGTCAGGGGAGAACAAAGGTTAGGATTAAGACAAAAAGAGAAGGTTATGGCTGAAACCATGGACTTAACATGGCAGAATTCCTAGAGGAGTATAAAAAAGTTCGGGGGGAAACTTCGAAAACAAATTAGGAAAACAAAGAGAGAGCATGAGAAAGCATTGGTGGGTAGAGTGAAGGCAAAATAAAAGTTTTTTTTAAAATTAATAAATACATGAAGAGGAGGACAATAATTAGAGAAAGCGTAGGGCTCCTTAGGGACCATGATGGTAATCAGTGTTCGCCACTGGAAGAGATGGACGCAGTTCTCAATGAATATTGTTTGCATCAGTCTTCACAATGGAAAGAGATGACCCAGGTACAGACATCAGGGTGGAGGGCTGTGACAACTTAGAGAAAGAAAACAGACTGAAAGGAGGAACTGGCGGCTTTAGCAGCTTTAAAAGTGGATAAATCTGCTGGTCTGGACAAAACGTGTCTTGGGCTGTTGAGGGAGACAGAGGAAGAGCCCTGGCTGTAACTTTCAAATCCTGTCTAGCCAGAGATGAGGTGCCAGAGGACTGGAGGGTTGCTAACTTTGCTCCATTATTTAAAAAGTGATAGTTTCAAAAATGACAGGCCAGTCAGTGTTATCAGAAAGAATTCTGAGGGACAGAATATATCTGCTCTTGGATAGATATGGATTAGTCAGGGATAGTGTTTGAGTATCCTCCTCAAAGAATTTAATAAGTGCGTTGATGACAGTGATATGTTCGATGTGGTCAACTTAGATTTTAGCAACGCTCTTGAGCTGGTCGTTAATGGCACTCCGGTCAATGCAGGTTTCCCCTTGTTTTGGTATTCTTGTGAAATGTCCTGATGAGTACATGGTGAAAAGCCTTGACAAAATGAGTCTTTTTCACAGCAATATTCAAGTTCTGTACCACCAAACCACATGGAGATGTGTGAAATTGTTCTGGAGTCTGTCAGCATTCATTTACTAAATCGTTCCTTATATATTGATAAAACCATGTTTATTTAAGTGCTCATCCTTAAAATGTTCAATTATTACTTGGCTTGTTGACTTTTAATTTCACTCCAAAATTCATTTTGTCTATGATTTGGAATCTGTTATATTAGGCCTGCCTCCTTCAATTTGAGCAGGAGTATTGATTGATTGATTTATTGAGAGATTCCAGCTACTGCCAGGCGAAGTCAAAATGAAAAATGAAGACTCAATCATAAAAAGATCAACAAACATTCCGCCAGGTTTGATGGGAATGGTGTAGAGGGAGCTTTACTTTGTATCTAAGACCATAAGACCATAAGGCAGTGGAGTGGAAGTAAGGCAATTCGACCCATTGAGTCTACTCAGCCAGTTAATCATGGCTGAAGGGCATTTCAACTCCACTTCCCTGCACTCTCCACATAGTCCTTAATTCCTTGTGAGATCAAGAATTTATCAATCTCTGCCTTGAAGACATTTAACGTCCCAGCCTCCACTGCACTCCGTGGCAATGAATTCCACAAGCCCACCACTCTCTGGCTGAAGAAATGTCTCCTCATTTCCATTTTAAATGGACCCCCTCTAATTCTAAGGTTGTACCCACGGGTCCTAGTCTCCCCGCCGAATGGAAATAACCTCCCAGCGTCTACCCTTTCTAAGCCATGCATTATCTTGTAAGTTTCTATTAGATCTCCCCTCAACCTTCTAAACTCTAATGAATACAATCCCAGGATCCTCAGCCGTTCATCGTACATTAAACCTACCATTCCAGGGATCATCCGTGTGAATCTCCACTGGACACGCTCCAGGGCCAGTATGTCCTTCCTGAGGTGTGGGCCCCAAACCCCATGCTGTACCTGTTGTCGAAGTGTTTGAAGGAGACAGTGCGGAGCGGCCTTTATTCTGTATCTAACCCTGTGCAATCCCTGTCATGGGAGTGTTAATAAGGACAGTATGGAGGAAGTTTTACTTTATATCTGACTCTGTGTTATCAGTGTCTTGGGAATGTTTGAAATTAGGATTTTGAGCAATAAAATGGAGATGCAGAATTTAATGTACATTCATAAACCTCACAGGACAAAGGCGCCCCATAAACTGAGTTTGCAGCCAACATTAGCTAGAGTCTTTAGATATTAAGGCTGCTTTTCCCTGGCAGCTAACTGAAGGCTCAGCTAATTGACCATAACAAGAAAGGAAATAACACATAGTAACGGATCGCTGCAATTTCTGTAACTGCTCTGTATATGGAGGGATTTATCTGAAAATCTAAACCTGAACGGAGCAGAGAAACCCTGATTGCTGCTTGGCTTTTGAACATGTTTCCTGCTTTTGCCTTCACTTTCTGGACTCCTGTGGTCCCTTACTGCATTTTTGAATTACTGTCTTTTTGGGATACGGTTCACCTGGCCTGTGGTGAGGGAACCAAGGGGTGGAAACAAACCTACTTGACCTCATCCTCACCAATCTGCCTACCACAGATGCAACTGTCTGTGACAGCATCGCTAAGAGTGACCACTGCTTTATTGTTGTGGAAACTAAGTTCTGTCCTCATATTGAGCATATCCTCCATCCTGTTGTGTGGCCCTATCATCATTCTAAATGCAATAGAATTTGAACAGATCTTGCAACTCAAGACTGGGCATCATGAAGTGCTGTGGGCCATCATCAGCAGCAGAATTGTAGTCAATCACAATCTGTAACCTCATGCCTGCACATTCCTCACTGTACCATTACCATTAAGTCAGGAGATCTGAAAGGGTGCAGGAGGACATGCCAGGAGCAGCACCAGGCATATCTAAAAATCAGGTGTCAACCTGATGTAGCTACAAAACAGCTACAAACCTGCATGCCAAAGATTGTAAGCCATAAGTGATACACAGACGAGTAATTCCATAAACAATGGATCGTCTAAGCTCTGCACTCCTGTTACTTGTGGGCAATTAAACAACCTAGTGGAACTGCAGGGTCATAAATATCCCCACTCAATGATGGGGGAGCTCAGGGCATCTGAGCAAAAGTAAACACTGAAGTAGTTGCAACAAGAAATGGATGATTCATCTCAGCATAACCCTGAGCTAATTAATTACTTGTTGCATACAGAATGAGAAATTAGGAGGATTGGACCATTTGAGCCTTTTGACAGTCCATCAGTCAATATGACCGGATTGTGATCTCAGCTCCACTTTTCTGTTTGTTACACCAACCGCCCCACTTCTCCCCAATTCCCTTAACTCTGTTGTCCAGCATGGTTTTGAGAAACAGTGAAGACACTGTGCAAAAGAACTTGGAGCCTAAACGACATCACGGCAACAGAACTGAAAAGTTGTACTCTGTCTATAGCTATGTGCTCAATTGTTCCAGCACAGACCAACTGGCAACTACATGGCAATGTGAAAAATTGCCCAGTTACCGCTGTCCACAGAAAGACAAATACAATCTGTGTCATTAGTAAAGTGATGGAAGGTGTCGTCAACAGTGCAATCTGCAGCACTTGCTCAGCGCTCACCTCCTCACTGGTGTTCAGTTTGGGTTCTGGCAGAACAGACTGGCCCCAACCTCATTATAACATTGATCCAAACGTGGACAGAAGAGCTGAATGCCAGAAGGCAGGTGAAAGTGTCTTTGACACCAAGGTTGCATTTGACAGAGTGTGGCACCAAGGATCCCAGGAAGCTGATGAAAACTGAGGAGAAAGCTCTTCACTGGTTCGAGTCATGCCTATAGGAAGAAAGGTGGTTGTGGCTTTTGGAGGTCAACCATCTCAGATCCAGGACATCCCAGCAAGAGCTCCTCAGAATTGTGCACTAGGCCTAACCACCTTCAGTTGATTCACCAACAACCTTCTCTCCATCATACGGTCAGAAGTGGGGATGTTCGCTGACGATTGCATAATGTTCAAAATCATTTGTGATGACTCCGATATTAAAGCAGTCCATGTCCATTTGCAGGAGGACCCAGTAAGGTGCCAGGCAATAACTGTTCGCAATAAGAGAGAATCTAACCATCTTCCTTTGACATTCATTGTACTATCGTCTCTAAATCTCTCACAATCAACAACTGGGAGTTACTGTTTACCAGAAACTGAATTGAACTAGCTATATAAATACAGTGGCTACAAGGGAAAGGTCAGACAACAGTCATCCTGCGACAAATAACTCAACGCCTAACTCCCCAAAGCCTGTCCACCATCTACAAGTCAGGAGTGTGATGGAATACTCCCCATTTATCTGGATTAAAGCAGTTCCAACAACATTTAGGGCAGCACAGTGGCTCAGTGGTTAGCACTACTATCTCAGCACCAGGGATCTGGGTTTGAATCCATCCTCGGACAACCGTAAATGTGGAGTTTGCAATGTCCTCTCTGTGTCTGCATGGCTTTCCTCCCGGTGCTCTGGTTTCCTCCCACAGTCCAAAGATGCGCAGGTTAAGGTGGATTGGCCATGCTAAATTACCCAAAACGTCCATGGATGTGTAGGTTTGGTGGATTAACCATGCAAAATGTAGTTTATAGGGTAAAGGGGTGCGTCTAGGCGAGTTGCTCTTCAGAGGGTCAGTGTGGACTTGATGGGCTGAATGGCCTGCATCCACACTGTCGTGATTGTATGATTTGCATTTCATAAATCTTGTTAACTGACATAGATGAGGCTGCCACAAGAGTAAACACATGGCAACTAATGATTTGCAACTATCACACTGCGATACTTAGGTTAACTCTGTCACATAAATATGAGATGTGGGGTACGTAGTACTGAAGAATTGAATGAACCTTTGTCACAACTCCTGGCATTTGCATATGTACATTACAATCACAGGCACTTGGCTGAATATGTGGTCAGGCAGGAAAGGAAAGGGTTAACAGAGTCATGCTTGCTCTCCCTCAGTCTGAAAGCTTGTCTGATTGAGAGGGACTGTGGGGTGCCAATGTTGAGTGGGGGGGGGCAGTTGGGGTCTAAGGGAGTCGATGTGCCATGCACTAAGGTAACAGGTATCTCAAGCCATTTTAGTACACCTGCCTTACCTTGAAAATGCTTTTCCTAATATATTATACTATATATTATATAAATTATACTGAATTACACCTGGGTTCGCAATAAACATTGTTTTTGCGTCTGTTAGTTGTGATCCGCTGTCTGGAGCCTTCTGGAATAACACGAGGCAGCTCCCAAGAAGTAACGTGGGCACTATTTACAGTCCGGAATGTCAAATTGCCTCATCTTGCCTCCACTACACTCACCAAATGACCCACTGCCTCTCCCAAAGTCCCCACCAATCGCCTTGTCTCACTGGGATCCAGTTTGCCTTGTGACCATCTTCAGGCCATGATCCTGTTGTGATATCCAAACTGACCCATGACACCGTCCTGACATTCATAAAGGCAAGGGTTCATGTCTGGCTGGTAGTATTGGGTGGGGTCTATCCTAATACGCAGAACCCTATACTAGTTTAACCACTGGAAGGCACAGAATGCTTGCATTTCCAAGCAGACATATGTTATGATTCACAATACAACAGAGGAGGAGGAGCATGGACTCAATTCCTGCTCGGGGGAAATCAGCTCAGATTCAAAATTCACACTCGCAGTGCAATACTGAGGGAGTGCCGCACTGTCGGAGGGTCGGGGCCGAGGGAGCGCCGCTCTGTCGGAGGGTCGGGGCCGAGGGAGTGCCGCACTGTCGGAGGGTCGGGGCCGAGGGAGCGCCGCACTGTCGGAGGGTCGGGGCCGAGGGAGCGCCGCTCTGTCGGAGGGTCGGGGCCGAGGGAGTGCTGGAAGGCTGTCTTTTGGAATGAGTTCAAATTAAAATCCTACCTGTTCTCTCAAGTTTTGACCTAAGGGCTAGTTCACTATTTTGAAAAAGGACTGGGAGGCTGTACCCTTCCCAAGAAGGTTCCCATCAAGCAGGTGCAGCACAGGGTTAGACACTGAGTAAAAGTACCTCTGTATTCTCCCTGTAAAGGATGAACTTTATAGGCAAATACATCATTACTGTTATGGAATCATGTTGTGCACAACAGTACCGTTGTTCAAAAGTACTTGATTTGCTGTAAAGCAGTCTTGGATATCCCGGGGAAATGAAATTCGCAGAAATGCCAGTCTCGCTCTCTCCCCTTTGATTTCTCTGAGCACAGATATGTAGAAATATTCGTCATTTCTTGGCAATGTTTGATTTGAGCCGAAATGCAGAAACCCATTTTAGGCACCGACCTTGTGTTCTGAGCAATGTGTGACTGTGGGAACTGAGTCCATTCTGCACTGGTCCTGATTCCTTTCCACTGGTGCTTTGTGGCTTGTTATCAAACCAGCAATTGGCTGTTAGCCCCGTGTGAAGCCTTACTTCCAGTCACTCAGCGAATTGATTTTCAAATTGTATTGGCTTTCCCTTTTGTAAACATTTAGCACCCTGCCCCACTGATGGGCTGTTATTCGAATTCACAAATCAGCTCTGAAGCTGGGGTGCTTTTTTTGTGAACTGGCTTGATAAAAATAGGACAGGCAGGGGTTCCCACTGATAACTGCGGCAAACAATGTTTTTGGCCAGGTCCTGGATAGATTTTCGGGTTTAATTTTGTCTTTATTCATGCATGAGTTATGGTCAGCACTGGCTAAGCCAGCATTTATTGACCAGAGATAACAAAGTGTGGAGCTGGATGAACACAGCAGGCCAAGCAGCATCTTTGGAGCACAAAAGCTGACATTTCGGGCCGAGACCCTCTTCGATCCGCCTCCCCCTCTTTCCCTATTTATTTCAGAACCCTCTCCCTATCCCCATCTCTGATGAAGGGTCTAGGCCCGAAACATCAGCTTTTGTGCTCCTGAGATGCTGCTTGGCCTGCTGTGCTCATCCAGCTCCACACTTTGTTATCTCGGATTCTCCAGCATCTGCAGTTCCTATTATCTCTGATACAATTTATTGACCAGCCCTGGTTGTTCAGAGGGCAGTTGAGAATCAACCACATTGCTATGAGTCTGGAGTCACATGTGGGGCAGACTGGGTGAGAATGGCAGTTTGCATCTCGAAAGGAGATTAATGAATTAGAAGGGCTTTACAACAATCAACAGTGATTACATCATCTTCACCACGAGACAAGTTTTTTTTTCTTCAAATTTCAAATTTCTATTAAATTCAGTGTCTGCTAGGGTGAGAATGAACCAAGGTCCTCAGGACATTAGCCTCATGCCCTAGATCATCAGTCAAATGACGTTAGCAGGCAGTGGGCTAATGGTAATATCCCCAGACGAGGCATCGACCGAGGCACTGGGAATGACAACAGCAAACCAGGTGCTGTCAACTCTGCTAAGCCCACCTTATCAACTTTGGGGCCTCGTGCCAAATTGGGAGAGCTTTCTCATGGCACTGTTTTCCAAATCCGCAGCCACTATCTCGAAGGACACGGGCAGCAGGTAGAGGGGAAAACCAACTCCTGTATGCTCCCCTCCAAGCCACTCACCATCCTGACTTGGTGGGGGGAGAAATATCCCCATTCCTTTAGTCCAAGCCCAGGAACTCCCTCCCTAACAGCATTGCAAGAGAATTTACACTAAATGGACTGCCGCAGTTCAAGAAGTTACCATCTTCTCAAGGGCAACTAGAGATGGTCAATAAATGTTGGCCCAGCCAATGATGCCCACATGCCGTGAGAATGAATATAAAGAAGCAGTTTCTTTTCAGAGAGGTGTCAATGTGTTGTGGGAATCATGGAGAACCTCAACGTAGCAACTCCTACACAGCCGAGAGGCACAGCCTCATTCACCCTGACAAGGCAGAGCAGTTCCTACCTGGAGTCACACACCTCAGTCTGCTCAGTACAGAAACTGGACTGAAGATTTAAGTGGAGAGACAGAGGAAAGTGAGATCTTTAAATCAGAAAACGTTTGAGGAGATTTTAAAGGAGGTATTTAAAACCATAAAGCATTTTGATAATGTATATTAAGATAAACTATTTTCAGTGACCAGGGGGAAGCAGGTTGAAGGTAACTGGCAAAAGGCCCAAAGAGAAAATTGTCTTTTACAACAATTCAGTAATTTACAGCCTGAACAGATGGTGCAAGTAGATTCAACAGTTACTTATAAATAGGAAACGCATAAATACTTTAGAAAAAAAACATGTTGATCAATAAAGATGGAAAAATTGAGTAGTACTAAATTTTCAATGAGCTGGCATTGTCATGATGGGCCAAACGCCCTCTTTCTGTGCAGTACAAACCCACCGTTATCTGGATATAGGGGGCAGCTGTTGTGCCAGCTGCTGCTAATCCATTTTACAGCAGCCAAGTTGCTCCAAGGATTGATCCTGGAATCCTCCCTGCTTGTCTGCTGTATTTCACAAGTCCACAATTGACTCTATCACTCTGATCCACAGGGAACATCATTACTGGGCGACACACACTAATACACTCCACTTACCTTCCATCACTTAAACTATTTACTCTACACTGCAGTGGATCAACCATTCACAGACAACTGCAGGGCAAGATAATCTCTTTAGCAGCTTGGTGTGCACAGGACCAGCAAATTAAAAATGTTCAATTTTTGGGGTGAGGAAAGAGGATGTAATTTTCTTGCTCATTCAAGAGGGAAATGTCCCCATCAAACATGGAATAAACCTCCTTCTACACTATCCCCCACCAAACACTCCCAGGGCAGGCACAGCACAAGGTTAGATACAGGATAAAGTTCCCTCAACACTGTTCCCATCAAACACTCCCAGGAAGGTACAGTACAAGGTTAGATACAGGATAAAGTTCCCGCTACACTGTCCCCATCAAACACTCCCAGGAAGGTACGGCATAAGGTGAGATACCGGGTAAAGTTCCCTCAACACTGTCCCCATCAAACATTTTCAGGTCAGGTACCCACAGTGTTAGATATCGAGTAAAGCACTTTCCAAACTGACCCCATGAAATACTCCAAAGACAGACACAGCATTGAGTTAGATACAGAGTTAAGCTACTACCACACTGTTCCCATCAAGTGCTCCAGGACAGGTACAACATGGGGTTAGATACAGAATAAGGTCTATCTTCCATTCCTACAGTTTAATGAATAAATTTGGTCATCCAGATCCAACCTGAATCAAATAAGTTTCAGTTCATGCACTGAGCTACAGCCAAAATAATGCATTCATCCCTAAGTTTCAATCATTTTCATATGGGACCCTCACTAATTTTGGAGACACAGGGTCATTCCCTCTCACAAAGTGTGGCCGTCTGAAATACTCTGACTGATTGATGTCCCTCCTGCCTTTAGCATAGCTGATCTGTTGAGCTTTATTGGATTTTTAAAGCAGTGTATGAGTGGGAATCAGCTCCTAAAAGGATAGGCCCTGGTCAGTACCACACAGATTGTCTTTTATCATTTTTATGGGGATGTGACTCTTCAGTCAGAGTAGTATTCAGGGAGAAACCTATTATCCTGCAGGTCTGGGGCCGGGGCATGTTGTGATTGGTAAGTGACCCTACTGAGAATAAGAAATAGGTGAGTAGTCCATTTGGCCCAACAAACTTTTTCTACCACTGTTAAACTCCAGGCCAGTCAGTTTGCAATCACAATCTCACTTTTTCCTTGAGGGCAATTTTCCTGAATTCCCTCAGAGTCCAGGCAATGATTGATATCCATCATGAAAATGCACAAAACCTAAGCTACTAGAGTCGTCTAGGCTGAAGAATTCCAAAAGATTCACAACTATCTGCATGAAGAAAAATCTCCTCATCTTAGTCTGATAAGGTCAGCCTGTTACCTTGAGGCTGCGATCTTGGGTTCAAATTCTTCAACCAGACAAAACAAACTACCTGCCAAACCCACTCTGTCAGCACTACCCTGACATTCTTGACGTGCTAACCATACTCTTACAATCTTGCCCCACCAATTCCTCAAAGCATTTTACATGTTTCAATTGAATCACTTCTCATTCTTCTAAATACAGAATGTACATACCTATTTTAAATCATTCTCTGCTCAGAGGAGTCAAATGCCAGTGAGAGTCAATGTGCGTGTAGGGTACCCTGTCCCAGCAAGAGTCAATGTGTTTGGGACCCTGTCCCAGTGAGGATTAGTGTGAGTGAGGGACCTATACTCCAGTGAGAGCAGTGTGTGTGTGGGACCCATATCCCAGTGAGAGTTAGTATGTGTGGGACCCTGTCCCACTGAGAGTTGGCGTGTGTGTGTGGGACCCATTCCCCGGTGAGAGTTAGTATGTGTGGGACCCATACCACAGTAAGAGTCAGTGTGTGTGGGACCCATACCACAGTGAGAGTCAGTGTGTGTGAAAGTTCTGAAGAAGCATCATATCAGAGTCAAAATATTAATGCTGTTTCTCTCTCCACAGATGCTGCCAAACCTGCTGAGCTCCTCCGGCATCTTGTTTGTTTAAGATCTAATAGGAGTCGACAGGGAATGGTGTTGTCAATGGTCGGGGAGTTGAGAACAGGGGTCACAGTTTAAGCATAACGGTTAAACCTTTTAGGACTGAGATGGAGAGTAATGTCTTCACTCATAGATTGGTGAGTCGGTAGAATATCCTACCACATCAGTAGTTGAGGCTAAAACACTATTTTCAGGAAGGAGGTAGATAAAGCTTGTAGATAAAGTATTCAAGGATTATGGGAGGATGGTGGGATTAGACTATTGATCTCAATGATCAGCGGCGTGCAGGGGTCGAATGGCCTATTTGTGCTCCTATCTTCTATGTTTCAGCGTTTTTATCCCCAGCATCTGTTGCCTAAATGAGTATCAGTGTGTGTGTGGAACCTATAACTCAGTGAGGGTCAGTGCCCATGGACTTTTACCCTGGGGTGTGTCAGCTCCTTATGGGCTAGATGAGCAAAAAACTGGGAGAAAATGTTTTACAACACCCACGTTTTTACTAGAGGTCCAAACATTGTGGTAATGAATTATTTCAATCTCAAGAAGATTAAACTGTTGTCTGCCATCCTAGATACTCTGAAGAAATGGACATTGGACAGTGTCAAGATTAAAGTAACTGACTGCATTGTCTCTTCAAGACAGTCTTGTTTTTAAGGTGAAGATTTGATTATAACAGCAGTCACTGCACACCAGAAGTGTGTTGTGTGACATAGTTTGAGGCCCAATTGAAAACATCTCTTCCACCATACCAACTGACATCATTGCAGAAATATCACAGCCGCTCTAATGTGTAAACCGGCCATTCAGCCCTAACAATCCAAGTTGGTATTCAGGCTTCACCTCCTGATTGACCTCACCCTATTAGCATATTCCTCTATACTTGCTTTTTTATATATTAAAAAGGGCATCACTGGCTAGGCTAGCATAACTGCCCTCTTGGATAGGCAGTAAAAGAGTCTACCACATTGCTGTAGGTCTGGAGTCACCTGTAGTCCAGACCAGGTAAGGATGGCAGTTTACTTCAGTGAGGGCATTAGTGAACCAGATGTGGCACAGTGGTAGTGCCCTAACCAGGACAGGCCTAGATTCAAGTCCCACCTCCTATGGGTAATAAAATCTCTGCACAAGGTCATTAGAAAATATCTATTGCTCTACTTCCTTTCTCCTTCCTGTGATAATGCAGCTCCCTTTTAAACGCGTCAATCCTCTCCCCCTGCACCATTCCCGGTGGGAATGTATTCCACATTCTCCCGTTCTCTGGGGAAAGAGATTTATTCCTGACTCTTTCATGCCAAAGACCTCTAGCTTTGGACAAGGTTAGAATAACAAAGTGCTTACAATCGATGCAATTCAGACGCCACTTCATTATCCTTCTGTTCCAACACCTTAGTTCATGAAAATCATGCCTGGGCAATATTTTTCTGCAAATGAGCTGTAGCAGAGGCTTATTGGAAAGTAATAAAGTTGTCAGACATGAGTACTTTGGCACCAAACTGAAGAAAAAGCACATTGCGGTGTGTGTGTTAGTGTCCCTCAATGCATTTTGTGACCAGACTTTATTCCTCTTCCAACTTGCTTTTCAAGCCCTATCCCCTTCATCTGACTCTGCATTCAATCAGCAAATCTGATCAGCGGTTTTGGAGCAGGAATATTGCTCACAGGCAGTGAAGAGTAAAGTCTCCTTCAGACGGACAAGAAAAAAATCACAGACAAAACAGTAAACGAGTTACCTCTCTCCGTCCCCATTGGGGTTATCTTTCAAGCATTCACTTCCCTGGTCTATACTTGGCAGTGATTTCTGTGCATGGAGTCTGTGGAAAATGAATTGCTTTACCTCCTTCGATGACCACTGGTTCGAAAAGTCCAAACTGCTCCAATACTTTAACAAACAGGGCAAGCACCACCAGAACTGCTATCATCTCAAGGCCATCGAATTCCATGATGAGCTGGAGCGCTCATTCCGTCTTCGGTCCAGCGCCGGGTCCTGGCTTCCACAACCCCCCCACCCCACTCTCTCTCCTACACTTCTCACAGCTAACGCCGGCTGAGGGCCAAGCTGGGGGGTGAGGGGAGGTTTGGTGGAGGTGGGGAGGATATAGGGGAAGCCGGAATATCTAACACAGGCTGAAGGGAGACGTGACAGGCATTTCCTCCTCTCACTGTCTGTCTCTCTCTTTCTTCCCCAACAGCACCACCCGCCCCCCGCACGCCCCCCACGACCTTTGGATCTTGACTTTTGGAGTTGCGGAGTTGGTGGGTGGATGGTGAAAATGAGGAAGGAGGAGGAGGAGGGAACAGGAGGAGAGTCAGGCTGCTGGGATCTGAGGTCGCACTCCCGGGAGATGCTGTCTGAGTTTGACCTGATGCTCTGTGTGATCTGATCTCTCTGCTGCACTTTTGAGAGCTATTGCTCTCTCTCTGTCTGTATGCCTGTCTCCGTTCCTGTGTCTGTGATGTGGGGGGTGGGGGCGTTGGAAGAGTTAGGGAGCACGCCTCCCATTCCAATGGCACTACCTCCATCGATTTGCTTAATGCAGTTGCCACTAGTAACTGCTACAGGATATTTAAGCACCTTTCCCCTGTGTGGTAGAGTGCTGTTCTCTCTCTGTCCCTCTCTCTTTCTCACGCACACATTCGCTACCTCAGTGTCATACGGCCTCAGTCTCTCTCTCTCTCTCCCTCCCCCATTAGCAACAACTCAAGCTCCTCGCAAATGTACACTTCAAGAGGACAATTCTCAGTTTGAGCTGACTGACTTCCTCTGAGGTTTGAGCTGGGCCGGTGGTTAAAGTGAGAAAGCTTGTGGAAGCGGTCCGGAGGAGTGGGAAGAGTTCGGGACTCTGCAGCCCAGGGCCGGGAAGGGCACAGTACAGCCTGGGATTTGCATCCACACCCCCCTTCAGGTTCGCGTTTCGTTTTCATTATGAAAATATGGGAGTGTTTGACACGGACCTGGAAGGGCATTACAGTGTTGGGGGGGGTGTCAGGGGGAGCTTGGGGACGGTCAGGTAGTGTGTGCGGGGGGGGAGGGGGGGGTCAGTGTGGGGGGGTTGTCAGTGTGGGGGGGTTGTCAGTGTGAGGGGTGGTGTCAGTGTCGGGGGTGTCAGTGTGAGGGGTGGTGTCAGTGTGGGGGGTGTCAGTGTGTGGGTGGTGTCAATGTCGGGGGAGCTGTCGGTGTAGGGGGCATGTCGGTGTAGGAGGGGTGTCAGTGTAGGGGGGGTGTCAGTGTGTGAGGGGGACTCTCACTGTGTGAGGGGGACTCTCACTGTGGGGGCATCAGTGTCGCGGGTCAGTGTGTGAGGGGTCTCTCACTGTGGGGGCATCAGTGTCGGGGGACTCTCACTGTGGGGGCATAAGTGTTGGGGGTCAGTGTGTGAAGGGTCTCTCACTGTGGGGGCATCAGTGTCGGGGGACTCTCACTGTGGGGGCATAAGTGTAGGGGGTCAGTGTGTGAGGGGGACCCTCACTGTGGGGGCATCAGTGTCGGGGGACTCTCACTGTGGGGGCATTAGTGTCGGGGGACTGTCTGTGTGTGTGTGTAAATGGGGTGTCAGTGTAGTGAAGTTAGTGTAGGGGGTGGTCAGTGTAGGAGGGTATCAGTGTGGGAGCTCAGGGGGATTGTACGGATGTCAGTGTGGAATGTCAGGGGAAGTGTGGGTGGGCAGTGTGAGGGGTCAGTGTGGTGGGGTGTCAATGTGGGGGGTCAGGAGGACTGTTGGTGCAGTGTGTGGGGGGGTCATTGTTGGGGGTGGGTTCAGTGTGGTGGGGTCAGGGGTGTCAGTGTGGGGGTTTGTCAGTTTGGGAAGTCAGGGGGATTGTGAAGGGGTCAGTGTGAAGGGTCACAGGGAGCCTGGGGGTTCAGGGAGAGTGTGGGTGGCGTCTCTGTGTGAGGGTCACTGTGGAGTGTCAGGGGGATTGTGTGAGGGTCAGTGTGGGGTGGTTAGTGTGGGTGTGGTTGGTGTGGCAGGAGGTCAGTGTGCGGTTTGTTAGTGTGGGAGGTCAGGAAGAGTGTTGGGGGTCTGGAAGAGTCAGTGTGGAGGGTCAGGGGAGTGTGGGGGGTGTTCAGTGTGCAGGGGTCAGTGTGGGGAAATGTCAGTGCAAGTGTGGATCGGTTTGGGGGACGATGTGGGGTGGGGTTGGGAGAGTGTGGAGACATTCAGCAATAATGGAGTTTGGGAGGAGTGGAACAATGGAGTACTGAAGAATCCATCAGTGAAACCATTGGAAATGCCTCCAACCGGAGCAGTCAATAGAGAGTGTGATATTACTCCCTCGTGAGAGCAAGGACTCATTTCATTTCATTTCACTGTACTCTGGCACCTGGGTTTGGCTGAAGACTTGACCATTCTCAAGCCTGGTTAGATCAGGCCTGTTTTGGCTAAGACTGGACAGAAGGAAATAATTTGCATTTATAGCTTGCCTTTCAAATCCAGGATGTCACTTTGGGATCTATTGACGATGAATTGATTTGAAAGTGTAGTTTAAAAGTATTTTGTCAACTGAATGTCCTGATATTGTGAAAGGTGCCATGTAAACATAAAGTTTTCAAATTTCCTGTAGTCCAGGAAACTCAGTTTTTGCACAGCAAGTTCCAACAAACAGCAGCGTGTGATAATGACCAGATGATCTACTTTTGTGATATTGGTTGAGGAACTGATGAGGACACAGAACGGGAAACATTTCAACTAGCTCTACAAACACTTGTGCATTCAGCCAGTGAGTTAAGAAGCCCATAGTAGTAACGTCACAGGTATGGAACTACCGAATATGTGGCAATGATGCCAAACATTCTGCCTGCCTGGTGTCCTCCTACACCAGTTGCTGACAGCATGCCAGGTGCGACAGGCAGTGAAGAAGGCAAATGGTATGTTGACTTTTGAAGCGAGAGGATTTGAGTACAGTAGCAGGGTTTTCTTACTGCAATTATACAGACCATACCTGCAATATTGTGTGCATTTTGTTCTGACTATGAAGGTTTACCAGACTGATTCCTGGATGGCAGGACTGATGTATGAAGACAGGCTAGATAAGTCAGGATTATATTCACTGGAGTAGAGAAGAATGAGGGGATCTCATGGAAGCCTCTAAACAGGAATTTTACTTCTGATCCTATTTTTTGTCTGTGTTTCTATGTGAACACACGTACCACCACCAGGGACAAAAGGCCAGTCAGGCTCTGGCACTGGGCAAGGCTAAAGAAACCTTGTTGAAATCAGGTCCTGCTTAAGGAGGTTCTGCCTCTGCTAGGAGTCTAGTTGACACTGGGGCTCAAGCTTCAAGGAAGTTGTAGTGGTTAGATTTCTTCCAAGAAATGGTGAGAATCCATAATTAGCTTGGATTTCAATGGCCTCTCCATTTTCACGTGAAGATTTCAATCCTTGTTCAGACCTATCCCTCCCACTTGGATTCCAGTGATCAGAGAGTGAAGAATTGATCAGATCTGGATGTAGGGATTGTGCATCAACAAAGTCTCCACTTTAAAGAGAAGTGCATCAACATATTGCTTTGTCCTTTTTAGGTTTTGGCTGTGGTCCTGTGGATGGTAGTCTCATCTTTGAGTCCATAACCGCAAGAGGTGGGTCATTCAGCTCATCGAGTCTGCCCCACTGTACAATTTTGACTGCAGAGAACAGAGGGACTGCTGCTGAGCTAGGGACATACTAAACATTTCTCCCTCCCTGAAACATGAGAACCAACCTCACATTTGTTGGCAGGCAAAAGTAACCCTGTCAGTTCTAAATGGTCACCAGTCTATAGATCATTCAACTTCTTGTTCCTGGCAAAAGCTGGATCAATACACCTGTTTCAGCTCCAAATCATCTGACTCAACTGTAAATACTGCTTGTTCAAGCAATATTTTACACGATGCCTGCGATAGGAATTAGGCTGCCTGCTTTCAAAACATCCAGCCATTGTTTCGAATGTGGTTTTAAAGACAGTTCTCTCTCATTTTGGTCCACAGTTTTTAAAAATACAATAATAAAAATACACAGTCCTTGTCATTGTAAAATGTTTTGACAAGTTTTGAGGTTACAAAAGTGCTATAGAAGTTAAAATTCTCTCTTTTAGTCAATGACCCGTACAATGAGAGTTCTGACACATTCTCGTTACAGGACCTCGTTGAGATGCCTCTATAGGATGAATGTGCCTTAGGCACAGGCAATGACAGCTTGGCCACCACTATTCCACCACTCATGTCCTTTGGCATCCATAATTCGTCACAGTTCTACCAATCAATCGGCCCTCTGTTGCTGGCCAAATCACATATAGGTAGATATATGATAACACCTTGAACATCTACCAGTCTAACTTTCCAAATATAACACTTGGAAGGTGGATGCTCGTTCTACTAATCCCTCAATCAAGTTAGAGTGGAATGATATTTCAATACACCAACAGGCCATTCAGCTCAAATTGGTTCATGCTGGCATTTCTGCTATAAATAAATGTCATAATCTACTTTATCTCAACCAATGAACATATTCTTCTATTCCTTTCTCTATGCATTCATTGAGCTTCCCTTTAAATGTATCAATATCCTTTACCTCAACACTTTTTGAACTGTGCTTTCTCACCACCCTCTGGGTAAAGAGATTCTCTCGCAGTGCTGACTGCATGTCTTAACCTCAAACTCATTCAAATGGCTAGTTAAAGCCATTCAGCTAGTTAAATCAGCAGTAAGGAGGTTGAAAGACAAATAATATAGCCAAGCCTATTTAAAGAGATGCCAATCAGATGACAACTGGTCAAGGCGTAGCCAAGTTATGGAGTCAAAGGTCAAGGGGATGTTAATAATTGAACAAAAAGTTGTTGAACAACTAATAAATGGCCGACTGATGGATCTTTTTGGCCTCCTAAATTTATGGTAGAATCCAAAAAGAAGAATGAATTTAATGAGATTATCTCTGTTGGCAAAAAAAAAGAAACCGTTCACAAGTGTCAAGGATCTGTGAATATACTGAGTTGATAGAAATGTTTGCCACTGCAATTAGCACTGAGTGAGTAAATGGGTCTCCCTGTTTTTTCAGTCTCCTTTATCCAGGTTCTTTCACTTCTTCATTCGAGGCAGAGGGTGATTGGTACACTTACTAAAAGGTCTCATCTTCTGGCTAGTGACAATAGCTTATAGCAACTGGTAGAAGAAAATAACTGGCTTTCTTCAAGCTTCAACTATTTTTACTGCAAAGAGAGTGACACACACACAACCTGCTCTTCCAGCAGTTCAAAGGTTTGTCAATAAATTATTCACTTTCACAAGCTGTTCAGCTGCTCAGGAACCTATCCAAGAATTGTTGGCAGGATGATGACCTTTGGCATCCATGGCTGATGACAGTTGTACAAATCAATCAGCTACCTGTTGCTGGCCAAATCACTCACTGCACACATTCCTGCCTTAGTGCGGTGCTGTCTCCTAACATCTCTCCACCGCCCCCCTCCAACTCACTGATTAAGCAAAGCAACAGTGTATACACCACACACAATGAGATTCAGTAACTTGTTTTTGAAAAAGTCTCTTTTTCTATTTCAATCCACAACTGAAATTACGGAAAGTAAGTAGATCTGGTAGTTACAATCTTTTGAAGATTTAATTTGCCTACATCATCACAACACTTATTGGCCCTACCTCACTGCCACTGGGATGAAGCCAGTTGCAAGTTGGTCTTATTGCTTCCTACGAAATCCATTATCTCCAGCTATTGCTAGTGAAATTTGTTTGTAGATTACATTGCAATTCTGCAGTAATACAAGACCATAAGATGCAGCAGTAGGACATTCAGCTGATCAAGTCTGCTTTGCTATTCGATGAGATCATGGCTGATCTGATAATCCTCAAATCCACTTTCTGCCTTTTCCCCATAATCCTTGAATCTCTTACTGATTAAAAGTCTGTCTATCCCAATTTTGAATATACTTTACAACCCTGTCTCGGCAGCTCTCTGCAGTATGAAATTCTACAGATTCACTACTGTCTGAGGGAAGTCTTCTTGCACAATCTCTTAGTTTTACTCCTTATTAACCTTGCCTCCAATCAGATGTCTCTTGTTTCTGCTTTGTGCTCAGCTTGTCATTCCTTCTGCTTTCTGTCCTCTAAACCAACATTCTGCCATCAAGGTCATCAGGCTATTCTGTGGCACCTTTTGGAAATCCAAAATCAATCCAAAAAGGAGATAAGAACATAACAAGTAGGAGCAGGAGAAAGGTCACTCAGGCTTTGAATCTGTTCTACTATTCTTAGCTGACCTCTAACCCCAAACCCACTTTATTGAATTACACATAACCCATGACCCTCCTGCCATCCAAAATTCCATCAATTATAAACTTGAACACACTCAAAGACGAGCATCCACAGATTCCTTGTCAAGTCGTCCAGAGATTTCCAACCCGCTGAGTGAAGACATTTCTCCTCATTCTAAATTAATCAATCCCTTATCCAGTGACCATGACCTCTCAGTCCCCAACCAGGGCAAATATCACTTCAGGATATAACCTGCTTAAGACTGTGATAGATTTCAATTAGATTCTTTCTCATTCTTTGAACTTTCAGGGAAAATAGTTGCCATCCATGTAATCTCTCCATATACAGTAGTCCTTTCATCTTAGGAGCCAGTTTCTGAGCCTTCGCTGCACTCCTGTAAGACAAGTGCATCCTTCTGTAGGTAATGAATTGAAAATTGCACACACCAGAGGGCTGTGCAGCTTCGTTTTTAAACTCTTAATTTCTCTGGTTCTGTTTCTTTAAGCTTCTCAGTTTTGCCTCACAATGGGGTTTGATTAGCTCAGTTGGCTGGACAGCTGGTTAGTAATGCTAATAAAATGTGAGGCTGGATGAACACAGCAGGCCAAGCAGCATCTCAGGAGCACAAAAGCTGACGTTTCGGGCCTAGACCCTTCATCAGAGAGGGGGATGGGGGGAGGGAACTGGAATAAATAGGGAGAGAGGGGGAGGCGGACCGAAGATGGAGAGTTAAGAAGATAGGTGGAGAGGGTGTAGGTGGGGAGGTAGGGAGGGGATCGGTCAGTCCAGGGAAGACGGACAGGTCAAGGAGGTGGGATGAGGTTAGTAGGTAGCGGGGGGTGCGGCTTGGGGTGGGAGGAAGGGATGGGTGAGAGGACGAACCGGTTAGGGAGGCAGAGACAGGTTGGACTGGTTTTGGGATGCAGTGGGTGGGGGGGAAGAGCTGGGCTGGTTGTGTGGTGCAGTGGGGGGAGGGGATGAACTGGGCTGGTTTAGGGATGCAGTAGGGGAAGGGGAGATTTTGAAACTGGTGAAGTCCACATTGATACCATATGGCTGCAGGGTTCCCAGGCGGAATATGAGTTGCTGTTCCTGCAACCTTCGGGTGGCATCATTGTGGCAGTGCAGGAGGCCCATGATGGACATGTCATCAAGAGAATGGGAGGGGGAGTGGAAATGGTTTGCGACTGGGAGGTGCAGTTGTTTGTTGCGAACTGAGCGGAGGTGTTCTGCAAAGCGGTCCCCAAGCCTCCGCTTGGTTTCCCCAATGTAGAGGAAGCCGCACCGGGTACAGTGGATGCAGTATACCACATTGGCAGATGTGCAGGTGAACCTCTGCTTAATGTGGAATGTCATCTTGGGGCCTGGGATGGGGGTGAGGGAGGAGGTGTGGGGACAAGTGTAGCATTTCCTGCGGTTGCAGGGGAAGGTGCCGGGTGTGGTGGGGTTGGAGGGCAGTGTGGAGCGAACAAGGGAGTCACGGAGAGAGGAAGTCCTACAGACTAAGGGGGTGGCCATGGGCACCCGCATGGGCCCCAGCTATGCCTGCCTCTTTGTAGGTTACGTGGAACAGTCCCTCTTCCGCACCTACACAGGCCCCAAACCCCACCTCTTCCTCCGGTACATTGATGACTGTATTGGCGCCGCCTCTTGCTCCCCAGAGGAGCTCGAACAGTTCATCCACTTCACCAACACCTTCCACCCCAACCTTCAGTTCACCTGGGCCATCTCCAGCACATCCCTCACCTTCCTGGACCTCTCAGTCTCCATCTCAGGCAACCAGCTTGTAACTGATGTCCATTTCAAGCCCACCGACTCCCACAGCTACCTAGAATACACCTCCTCCCACCCACCCTCCTGCAAAAATTCCATCCCCTATTCCCAATTCCTCCGCCTCCGCCGCATCTGCTCCCACGATAAGACATTCCACTCCCGCACATCCCAGATGTCCAAGTTCTTTAAGGGCCGCAACTTTCCCCCCACGGTGATTGAGAACGCCCTTGACCGCGTCTCCCGCATTTCCCGCGACACATCCCTCACACCCCGCCCCCGCCACAACCGCCCAAAGAGGATCCCCCTCGTTCTCACACACCACCCTACCAACCTCCGGATACAACGCATTATCCTCCGACACTTCCGCCATTTACAATCCGACCCCACCACCCAAGACATTTTTCCATCCCCTCCCCTGTCTGCTTTCCGGAGAGACCACTCTCTCCGTGACTCCCTTGTTCGCTCCACACTGCCCTCCAACCCCACCACACCCGGCACCTTCCCCTGCAACCGCAGGAAATGCTACACTTGTCCCCACACCTCCTCCCTCACCCCCATCCCAGGCCCCAAGATGACATTCCACATTAAGCAGAGGTTCACCTGCATATCTGCCAATGTGGTATACTGCATCCACTGTACCCGGTGCGGCTTCCTCTACATTGGGGAAACCAAGCGGAGGCTTGGGGACCGCTTTGCAGAACACCTCTGCTCAGTTCGCAACAAACAACTGCACCTCCCAGTCGCAAACCATTTCCACTCCCCCTCCCATTCTCTTGATGACATGTCCATCATGGGCCTCCTGCACTGCCACAATGATGCCACCCGAAGGTTGCAGGAACAGCAACTCATATTCCGCCTGGGAACCCTGCAGCCATATGGTATCAATGTGGACTTCACCAGTTTCAAAATCTCCCCTTCCCCTACTGCATCCCTAAACCAGCCCAGTTCATCCCCTCCCCCCACTGCACCACACAACCAGCCCAGCTCTTCCCCCCCACCCACTGCATCCCAAAACCAGTCCAACCTGTCTCTGCCTCCCTAACCGGTTCTTCCTCTCACCCACCCCTTCCTCCCACCCCAAGCCGCACCCCCCGCTACCTACTAACCTCATCCCACCTCCTTGACCTGTCCGTCTTCCCTGGACTGACCTATCCCCTCCCTACCTCCCCACCTACACCCTCTCCACCTATCTTCTTTACTCTCCATCTTCGGTCCGCCTCCCCCTTTCTCCCTATTTATTCCAGTTCCCTCCCCCCATCCCCCTCTCTGATGAAGGGTCTAGGCCCGAAACGTCAGCTTTTGTGCTCCTGAGATGCTGCTTGGCCTGCTGTGTTCATCCAGCCTCACATTTTATTATCTTGGAATCTCCAGCATCTGCAGTTCCCATTATCTCTGGTTAGTAATGCTAACAGCATGTGCTCAATTTCTGTACTGGCTGAAGTCTCCACGAGGGGGTCTCTTCTTTTCAGCCTCTCCCCTCACCTGAGAGATGGTAACCCTAAAGTTAAACTCCCTACCAATTGTCACTGTCTAATGTGAGAGCTATTGCAACTTTACCTTTCATTCCCCACTATTTCAACATCTATTTTTATATTTTCTACCAAGAAAACAGATACAAAGTACATGTATGCTATTATAATTTCCATCTCAAGGGCATTCATGTTTTTTTTTCTAGCCTTTTCCTTTGCTCAAATCTACTTTTCTATTTCTTGTGCTAATTTCCCCTTATTTTCAGTGTCAATTGCATGATCATTATATGAAGACTCAAAAATCCCTTTGGATCTCAGGTTTAATTACAAAACGGGGGCAACATTACAAACTCTGTAATTTAATATGATTTTGAAGTTTTTATTAGCTACTGTTATACTACTTTCTTGTGTGGATTTTATTTTCTTAGAATCCAATACTATAAATTAATTCTTCAAATATTTTTTCAGAAAGATACAGGCAAAATAAAATATACATCATTCGGACATGTATGTTATTAGGATTCAAAATTTAACAGTTTATTCATTCTGCAGCTGAGATATGAAATTGAAGTTATTAAATTTATTACTCTTTCATGGAATGTGCATAATTTTACAACTTAATTCAGTTCACTGTTTTGAGTTCTTAAACCAGGGGCTTGTGGTAACAAAAAGTAGTTAGGAGTTTAGGAATGATCTTGGGAAAGAGCAGTGGTTTACTCTGTCAAAATTTTAAAACATCTTTTCCTGAAAGTTTGGAGTCACTGGCTGGGTACCACACACACACACACACACACACACACACACACACACACACACACACACAGAGAGGATGTTTCAGAACTTCTAACCAGCCACAGTGAAGGAACGATGACATCGTTCCAATGAAGGACATGAAAGGAAGCTGCAGCAGATTATGGAAGCCTGAAATGCTGGAAGTACTTAGTGGGCCATGTAACATGTATGGAGAGAATAGAGTTAATGTATCAGAATGCAATGACCCTTCATTTGACATCACAGATCCAAGGTATCAATTCTGTTTCTCTCCACAGGTGTTGGCTAATCTGCTGAGTACTTCCAGCATTTTGTGTTTTTAATTCAGACCCAAGAATAGTTCAGACTAGATTCATACCTGAAAAGGGCGAATTTAAAGGACAATAGGGATAGAGCAGGGACTGGGGCAAAGTGAATAATTCTTTCAAAGAGCTAGCACAGGCGATATGGGTTGAAGGCTTCCCCTTTGCGGCCTGCAATTGTATGATTAATGCAACTTTGTCTTTCGCTGTCTCATTTCAGTTGATTTAAAACTCTCCCCAAGGATTCACAGAGCCCAGCAATACAAGGGAATTAAAAAACAAATGCAGCTCAATCAATGAAGCACTCTATGCTAATGACTCAAATTCCATTGACATTATTTCAATACTTGCGGCAAATTCCCACTAATTGGTACTAAATTGACTGTCAAGTCGAGAGTTGAAAAAGCACGTGCAGTGTTATCTACAGCTTAGTCGGTAGTATTTTTGCCTCTAAGTCAGAAGGTATTGGGTTCAAGTCCCGCTCTAGACACTTAAGCATGCTAAATAAGCATGTAGCACAATGCTTAGGGAGTGTAGCATTGTGCGAGACGGTATTAAAATGAGGCTCCTTGCCCCTGAGGGGAATGCCAAAGAGCCTATGTTGTTGCTGTGATGGAGAGGAGAGACATTCCTCGGGTGTCTTCGCCTCACAATCATATGGTACTGTTGGTGTGAGATCTTGCTGTGCACAAACTGGCTGCTGGACATCAACAGCTATTTCATTCAGTGAATTAAGCTGATATTATGAAAGGTGCTATTGAAGTGTACATCATTCTTTATCAAGGTGTGTTCAGGTTTTGGGAAAGGAAGTATTGCTCTCACACAGTGAAACCTTTCACCCGAGATTGGAAATCAGGAGCCTATTTGGACATTGTGGAAAAATATTCCTTGTCTCCAACCCTGTACCTATCCTGGAACTGTTTGATGAGGATCGTGTGGAGGGAGCTTTATTGTACATTTAACCCCATGCTGTACTTGTCCTGGGAGTGTTTGATAAGGACTGTGTAGAGAGAGCTTATTCTGCATCTAACACTGTGCTGTACCTGTCCTGGGAGTGTTTGATGGGAACAGTGTGGAGTAAGCTTTTCTTGCAGTTTGAGAGTATTGAGAGTTTTGCTCTATATCTGACTTGGTGCTGTGCCTGCCCTGGGTGTGTTTGATTAGTACAGTGTCAAGGAAGCTTTTCTTGCAACTCAAAAGAGTAGAAGGAGGTTTATGATATCTTTAACCAGGTGCTGTACTGTCTTCAGACTGTTTGGGGACAGTATAGAAGGAGATTTACTCTGTATCTGACCCCATGCTCTACCGGTCATGGCAATGTTTGATGAGTACAACCTTACTCTGTATCTTTCCTGGGATGAACCAGGTTTACTGCCTCAATGCCAGTACTGAGGGAGTTCTACAGTGTCAGAGGTGTTGAGGTGTTATATTTTGTTTGCAATGTAAAATCAAGTACCCACCTACCCTCTCAGATGGGAGTAAACAATTGCACAGTTATTGTTTTGGAGATGATTGGGTGTTCTGATCACACTGAAACCAACTTTGCCGAAGGCATTATATCATCTGGTCATTGTCACATGATTTCTTGAGGAATCTTGCTGTGTGCAAATGGCCTGCTGTGTCGTGAGATTGTGAAGGAATCATCTTGTTGTGCTATCAGTTACCGTCGCTCCTGGGAACAGCTTAAATATCTCTCTCTCACGTGTGCCCTGATGCTGCTTCCCTGCCTCACCATCATATGTAACATTTTGAAAATGCTCAAGTGTTATTCAGATACTTTAGAGGATTGAGTGTGTGCAATTGATCAGGAATATTAGCTCAGTAGTCTCGCTCAGGGCCAAGCACATTTGCAGTGAATTTGTGGTTTTACCAGCTATCAGGACTGACACTTTCACATTGTTTTAAACTTTCTGTGTGTGAGCACTATCTCAACATAACCTAGTTTGACTCATTCCCCTGCTGAATAGCAATGTTTGAGTGCCACTGTGTTTAGGAACCCTAGCTAACCTGTACTAGCTACCAGTCTGGCAATGCCATGGTCTTAAATTTCTTGACCCCACCATATCTCCCTGACACCCTGACACAAAACCAGCCCAGCTCATCCCCTCCACCCACTGCATCCCAAAACCAGCCCAGCCTATCTCTGCTTCCCTAACCTGTTCTTCCTCTCACCCATCCCTTCCTCCCACCTCAAGCCGCACCTTCATTTCCCACCTACCACCTCATCCCGCCTCCTTGACCTGTCCCTCTTCCCTACTGACCTATCCCCTCCCTACCTCCTCACCTATACTCTCCTCTCCACCTATCTTGTTTTCTCTCCATCTTCGGTCCACCTCCCCCTCTCTCCCTATTTATTCCAGAACCCTCTCCCCATCCCCCTCTCTGATGAAGGGTCTAGGCCCGAAACGTCAGCTTTTGTGCTCCTGAGATGCTGCTTGGCCTGCTGTGTTCATCCAACTCCACACTTTGTTATTTTTGACCAAGCTTTCGGTTACCACTTCAAATGGCTACTTTTGGAAGTCATTTTTCCCGATTATACTGAAGGGCTTTGAAATGTAATGTTATCACTGTGTGGTGCTGAGGCTGGAACTGGAGCCAGTTGAGCTAATATAGCCCTCACAAAGTGATTGTGATTCAATCCAATATTCAAAGCCATGAATGTACAGGGTACAGAGCACAAGGCAAGGTTAACCTCTCCCTTCCTGGTGAAATATTAATGGAAATATTAAAGAGGTGGAATTTAATGCCCTTCCCACATTCTGAGGGCATTAAGATACCTACCCATCTTAGGGTATTGGGGTCAGCTGTCATCTCCGCTTCGTATAGGCCACCCCTGTCTGTCATAGAAGGAATCTTTTTCATATGATTTACCCGTTTGCAGATCCCTGGTTACTAGATCCATTAGATTCTTTTTCACAGTGGGATTACAAATCTTGTACATTGGATTGCACAGCCTAGTACCATCACCATGATGCTGAGGCCCACTGACACTCCTCCACGTTGAGTGTTTCACTCAAGCATCATGTTACTGTCATCGAATGTCCATTGATGGGAATGTTGCCTGTGATTGTTCAGTTCCCCAGCCCCAGACAGTTTCCTAACTTTGACGAAGGGCTCACCGCAGCCTGCTTCACGACTCGGGAAATTTGATGTTGAAATTTATCACGTGGCACAGGGTGCTTAATCAAAACTATAACTTCAGGACAGAGCAATTCTCTGAACAGTATTAACAAAGTGAGAACACCTCACGGAAATATTTGATTCAATGGCTTGGAGGTTCATCTTCTGCTGTGGCGAGGTTGTGCTCAATTAATATTAGAGTCAGGTCTCCACACAGAGGCCTTCCCCCTCCTTAGAGGGTCACACACACTGATTATCCAGTGAGAACCCTCTGGTTCTCACTGGATTAAGAGTGTACTCACCATTAGCCACGCTAATGGTGAGTACACTCTTAATTCATGAAGCGTCAAGATTAGAAAATAACTATTTACACTGAGTCTGTTCATAAAAACAGGAGTCTGCGGTGTGAGCCATTAACATTTCATTGTATTAACTCTGTCCCCTAATGAAGGCAACCTCTTAATTTGCTTCCACATCACACAGGAGAATAGTGCTCAAATATATTGTCAAAAATGCCATGAGACTGCCCCGAACATGGTCTCCTTTAGAATGTGGAATAAACCAATGATGAGTGCTTTCTCTACACTCTCCCCATCAAACACTCCCAGGACAGGGACAGCATGGGGTTAGATATAAAATGAAGATTCCTCTACTGTTTTAAAGTACAAGCAAATTCAAAAGGAAAAGAGCCCTCAACTCAGTCCTAATCAATCAATCTCAGGAGAGATATAGCACAGGGTTAGAGTTAAATTGAAGTTCGTTCTGCACTGTCCTCCATCAATCATTCCCAGGACTGTTGCACTACGGTGTTAGATAGCGAGTAAAGTTCAGACTATTATGCCCTCCATCGAACACTCCCAACAAGCGTACAGCACTTAGACTTAGTTACATAATAACGCTCTCTCTACACTGAACCCGTCAGATGCTCCAGACCAGGTACACTATGTAGGGTTAGATAAAGGGTAGCATGGTCTAATGCAAGGTTATGGTTAATCTGAATGATCATTTATTGCCTCTAGATGATATTGTTAATAATAAGCTAAGCAATGAACAACAGCATATAGATGAAGAGCGAACAAAGAGAGAAGACTGGATGGATGGGCTTGATTTGTACCCACATGTTAATTTCTAAACCTGTGCTCCATTAGTGTTTGGTCTTCCAGTCTTTTTTAAGTTTATTCATTCCTTTTAAAGAAGAAATAAAGACTGGGAGGGATTAGCCCACACTTCTTTGTTCTGTTTATTAGGAGGACAATAAATTCCACCAGCACCCGCCCCACCCCTGTACAATAACTTACCTCTTTCTATGCTGCTCATCTTAATATAACATTTCACAGTATCCTGCAGATACACTTCTGTTAGAAAAAAAAACTTTTTTTTTCATCTTTACACTTTGCAGAATTCCAACCTTCTCATTCTGTTCCCATGGACAAGTCCCCTTCCCATTCTCTCATTGTACAGAATCCTGATATACTAAACTTCTTCCCACATTCTCACATTATACACTTTCCTAATGGACCAAATTAATTTCCATTCGCTTTGTTTGTACAGAATCCCAATAGAATGATGCTGCAGCTGTGAATAATATCAGTGGGCCAAAGTATTTTCCACTCAATTTCATTGTGGAGAATATCAATAGACCAAAACCTCTTCATATTCACTCTCATTGAACAGAAGCCCGCTGGGCTAAACCTCTTCCCACGCAATCCCATTATACTCTTTCCCAATGGACCAAATTCATTCCCATTCACTTCTATTGTAGAGAATCCCATTGGAACAATCTTCCAACCATTGATAATCTCAATGGGCCAAACTGCATTCTAGTCAGTCAAAAGTCACATGACACCAGGCTATAGTGCACAGGTTTATTTGAAATCTCAAGTTTTTGGAGCACTGACCCTTCATCAGGTGAGTTTCACTGCTTCACTTGACAAAGGTGCAGTGCTCAAAGCTTGTGATTTCAAATAAATCTGTGGGACTATAACCTGGTGTCATGTGACTTCTGGCTTTGTCCACCCTAGTCCTTCTACTCAACCTCACTATAGAGAATCTCGATGGACCAAACCTCTTCACATTCACTCTCTCATTGTACAGAAGTCCAACGGAGCAAATTTTGTCCTAACCACTTTGATTACGCAGCTTCCCACTTCACAATGCGCAATGATGGACTCTTTTGAATTATTCATTATTTGAACCATTAACTTAGTCGATCCAGGACCAAATGTTTCCAGGAGAAAGTAACGTAGGTTAGAGATCAAACGACTTATCTGTGCAATATGTGTTTTTAATTCAGCTCTTCCTGTTTTTCTTGAAATTAATTATTAAATCGGTCTGCACTGTAGCAATATGTAACCTGACACTTTCACTGTTGTCTATTGAGGCCCCGTTTCACTCCTAACTCTGATCAATGCAAAACATTTTCTTGGTCAAAATACCCAGTGCTGATCAGTATTTAGTTGCAGATATTTTTTTTTCAAATTCACATTTACTAAAGGTAAGTAGAGTCCAGACAATTTAATCCCTTCCCCACAACCTTTCAGAATGAGATTTTATTGCTGCCTTTCATTTGATATGATGGTATCAATGCTGTGCGTGAATTGGACAATGTACAACAATAGGAAGATGCAACAGGCCTCTAGCATTTGCAAAAGTAATACTATTAAAATAATATTTATTAAAATACAAGTATTAGTGGTGTTAATATCAGTTCTCATTGGTCTCCTGCAGATCACTCAATGACTGGTTGAGAGTGTGGTAAGAGAAAAGAAAGATCATTTTCTCTGAGCTGCACACCATCCTACTTTAGGTTTCAGACCATTTGGTGAGACGTACTCTTATGCCTTTGAATCCTCAGGCTGTAGGTTCAAGAGGCCTCAGCACATAATTTAAGCTGACACTGTCAGAAAGCACTTAGTGGCCAGAAGCACAGTCTTTCAGGGCAAATGTTAAACTGGGGGTCTGCCTGCTCTCAGGAGGATGTGAAGGATCCTTTTTGGCACATTTGAAGAAGTGCAGGGGTGTTCTTCTTGTTGTCCTGTCTAAAATTCATCTTTAAACCAACTAAAACAGATGATTCGGTTGGTATCACATTGTTTGCAGGAGCTTGCTGGGCACAAATTAACCTCCGATTCCTACAATTCAAAAATGGCTCTACCTCAATATTTTACTCACTGGAAAGCACCTTGGAGCATCCTGAGGTTGTGGCAGCTTCCATTCAAAGAAAATGCAAGATTTTTCCCTCTGACTCAGTTTCTTCATCCTCTGGTCAGTACACACAACAAGGAAGAAGAGTAGGCCACTCAGCCCTTCAAGCCTGCTCTACCATTCTATCATGGCCGATCTGATTTAAACCTCAACTCTTCATTCAAGTGGTTTTAATATCAGCCCCACCCCTCTAATATCCCTGGGGGCGGGGATTCATCACAGTATGTGCGTGTTGATGACTAGATTAACATTCATCACCCATTCCAGCTAAACTCTCGGAAGTGGTGGTTTTCTTAAACACAAGCCCTGCACTTTGGTACAACTAAATGTCAACTTCTAATAGGTAAGTTCAGAATCAATACATGTAGGCCAGGCTGCGAAAAGATGGCAGATTTCCTTTACCATGGTATAGGATGGTGGGATTTGCTGGATAAATGGAATGAGAGTCCATTTTGGTCATATTTGACTATTCTGATAGTCCCATCATTTAACAATAATGGGCTATTGACCAATAACAATGATCAGTCTCTAAGATTGAGAATGTAACAGTTGCAGACACAGTGAGGGAATCCCCATAGGCCCAAAGTCACTTGCTTCTCTTCAGCATATTGATACACAGTGCTCATCCAGTCTCAAATTCCGCAGATACTGGATGCCAAAATATTTTTGGAAGTGGATAGAGGTTTTTTAAATGCATTTACAGGATCAAGGCATCATTTATTGCCCAGAGTCAAACACATTGCTGTGGGTCTAGAGTCACGTGTGGGCCAGACCAGGTAAGGATAGCAATTTCCTTTTCTAAAAGGATATTAGTGAACCAGCTGGGTTTTTTTCCTGACAATTGATTTACAGTCATCATTAGATTCTTAATTCCAGATATTTTTACTGAATTCAAATTCCACCAGCTGCCATGGTGGGATTCAAGCCCAGGTCCCCGGAACATTATCTGGGTTTCTGGATTAACAGCCCAATGATAATACCACTAGGCCATTGCCTCCCCATAGGGATCAAAGGGGACTCAGACTTGTTATGCTGCTCTTTCTGGTCAAAAAGCCAGCAAAACGCAACATAAAGGCTCACAGGTGCAATGCAGAGAGATAAAAATGGATACCTAGTTCTTTGGGCATAGTATCTAAGTGACAAAGGATGGTAAAAGGATTGAAATTGCAACTGGATGGAGGTGTGGGCAGGGAAGATTGTTGAGGGAAAACAAAATGGATAAATCTATCCAAAATTTCTTTGTAAAATGCTTCAGATCTGTCCTTGAAAGGCCAAAAGTAATTTTTTTTGCTCCTTCCTTTATTTAGAGCTTGAATGAACACAGCAAGATGGTCCACAGGGACTTCAATATCTGAGTAGTCTGAGCAAAGCTGTGTAGGATTCCACTGGATCAATGGCTGGCCCTGAACCATTTCTTCATGACTTGCATTATCTAAGGTCACTTGATCTGAGAATGATAAATGTTATACTTGGTATTGAAGCACTCAGTGGACGTAATGATCTCATGGAAATTCTCTGGCATTCAGGGAAATAGTGATGGTGTGCTTGATGTGACGACTTCTGTTTTCTGTGACCAGATGGACTGGGCCTCTAAGCTGATCCTTCATGTCTTGAAGATCCCTCTCAATTATTTTTTTTTCCTCTCCCAACGCCAAATCCATTTGCACTTTCCAGTATTGAGCTGTAACAGACTAACAATCAATACATTGCCAAGCTTGGACTAATACTAAACTGCAGTAAGCCCTGGGTCACAAAAGTTCACTTGATCACTATCATTATGGCACCAAGTGTCTTAAAGTGGCAGTTGTGGTTCAGTGATGAGTACTATTGTCTCTGTATCAAAAGGCTGAAATTTCAAATTCCCTACTTGATGAGATAACACTGTGTGAAGCTGGATGAACACAGCAGGCCAAGCAGCATCAGAGGAGCAGGAAAGCTTGACATTTTGGGTCGAGACCCTTTTTTCAGAAAATAAAGGATCTTTCTGAAAAAGGGTCTCGAACCGAAATATCAAACTTTCCTGCTCCTCTGATGCTGCTTGGCCTGCTGTTTTCAGCTTCACACCGTGTTATCTCAGATTCTCCAGCATTGGCAGTACCTACTAGCTCCCTACTTGATGAGTTCAGTGCACAAATCTTGGTTGACACTCCTTTGCAGTACTGAAGGAATTGAGATGTTTAGCCTCAATTATAAGAGGTCCTGTAATAATATTTCAAAGAAGAGTTGGGGATGTCTCTCTCATGACCAAATCCATGTTCAACACACAGTCCATATTTAACCAGTTCAGAGATACCTGCTCTGGTGATCTGTAACAGTAAGACTTGAATCTAGGTCACCTGGCCCAGAGGTAGGGACACTACTCTTCACAACCAAAATTGAGACAGATTATTTGATCATTACCACACGCTGAAGATTGTATCCAACTTTCTATGTTACCATAGTGATATTGCTTGATGTACATTTTGATGTTGCTTAGTTGGCTATGAAATGCTTTGGGAGGATCTGAGATTGTGGAAGGTGCAGTGCAAATGCCAGAGTTTTTCTTTTTGACCTGAACTGCTTTTGCTTTTTCAACATCTTTCCTACATTGCAGAAACTCTTTTCCTCCCTTGTCCTTTTCCCCTCATCTTCACCTCTGCGTCTTCTGGAGCTGCTGATTCACACCGAGGGAGAATTACCCAGAGCAGCAGCCCTGTCATCTGCTAGTCAGGTGGCAGTAAGATGTAGATGAATGAGTATTACTGACATGAAGCAGAAAATGTTGGAACTACTCCAGATACTCAGCATCTATGGACAGGGTAAGGGAATAAATGTTCCTGGTCTCCTGTTGCAAGTGGATATATGAACTCTGTTTCTCTCAATAGCTGTTGCCTCATTTGCTGATTACTTTTGGCATCTTCAGTTTTTATTTCTCATTTCCAGACTTGCTTTGGTGTTGAGAATTGACAGCCTGTTTAACATCCATGGCACTGTAACCAGCCAAGAACAACCCTACTCAAATTTTATTTACTCTTTTGTGGAGTGTCGACATTGCTGGCAAGGTTAGCATTTACTCGCTGTTCCTAATTGCCCTTGAACTAAGTGGCTTGCTAGGCCATTTCAGAGGGCAGTTCTGAGTCAGCAACATTGCTGTGGGTCTGGAGTCACATCTAGGTCAGGTCAGGTAAGAATGGCAGATTTCCTTCCTTTAAAATGAACCCACAGGTTTTCACACCAATTGACGATTGTTTCAGGCACAAAAACAGAAGTTGCTGGAAAAGCTCAGCAGGTCTGGCAGCATCTGTGAAGGGAAAAAAATAGAAGTAATGTTTCAGGTCAGGGATTGTTCCATGGTTATTATCACTGAGACTAACTTTATATTCTAGATGTAGTAACTTAAATTGTCTCAGTGGCCATGTTGGGATTTGAACCCATGTCCATTTTAGCATTGTAAAAACGGAAAGAACTGCAGATGCTATAAATCAGAAACAAAAATAGAAATTGCTGGGAAAGCTTGTCTGGCAGCATTCACGGAAGGAAATCAGAATTAACATCTCGGGTCCGGTGATCCTTCCTTTGAGCTGCAATTAACCAGACTGGAAACGTTAACTCTGATTTTTCTTCATACATGCTGCCAGACCTACTAAGCTTTCCCAGCAATTTATGTTTTTGTTTCCACTTTAGAATTTTGTCTAGTTCTTCAGGGAAGCAACAGTCCCACAGTGAAAGTGACAGAGAGACCTGGTGTTGGTTTTCCTCTGCTTCCATGAAACAAATAGTTGACATTAATTTCCTACCCCAGCCATCCATTCACGTCTGAACATGACAGACAGGGATGGTAGGGACTGCAGACGCTGGAGAATCTGAGATAACAAGTTGTAGAGCTGGATGAACACAGCAGGCCAAGCAGCATCAGAGGAGCAGGAAGGTAGTAGGAAGTGCAGATGCTAGACATTTCTGAAGGGTCTAGGCCCGAAACATCACCCTTCCTGCTCCTCTGATGCTGCTTGGCCTGCTGTGTTCATCCAGCTCCACACCTTGGTATGACAGGCAGGTGATGAGTTGTGTTTTCAGCTTGAATTTAGGCCAGGATAGGGCCAAGATTTCAGGTTATGATTAGAATTAGCAATAGGCTTAGAACCTGGGTTGTAAATGGCGGAATCCGACCCCACCACCCAAGACATTTTTCCATCCCCTCCCCTGTCTGCTTTCCGGAGAGACCACTCTCTCCGTGACTCCCTTGTTCGCTCCACACTGCCCTCCAACCCCACCACACCCGGCACCTTCCCCTGCAACCGCAGGAAATGCTACACTTGTCCCCACACCTCCTCCCTCACCCCCATCCCAGGCCCCAAGATGACATTCCACATTAAGCAGAGGTTCACCTGCACATCTGCCAATGTGGTATACTGCATCCATTGTACCCGGTGCGGCTTCCTCTACATTGGGGAAACCAAGCGGAGGCTTGGAGACCGCTTTGCAGAACACCTCCGCTCGGTTCGCAACAAACAACTGCACCTCCCAGTCGCAAACCATTTCCACTCCCCCTCCCATTCTCTAGATGACATGTCCATCATGGGCCTCCTGCACTGCTACAATGATGCCACCCGACGGTTGCAGGAACAGCAACTCATATTCCGCCTGGGAACCCTGCAGCCATATGGTATCAATGTGGACTTCACCAGTTTCAAAATCTCCCCTTCCCCTACTGCATCCCTAAACCAGCCTAGTTCGTCCCCTCCCCCCACTGCACCACACAACCAGCCCAGCTCTTCCCCCCCACCCACTGCATCCCAAAACCAGTCCAACCTGTCTCTGCCTCCCTAACCGGTTCTTCCTCTCACCCATCCCTTCCTCCCACCCCAAGCCGCACCCCCATCTACCTACTAACCTCATCCCACCTCCTTGACCTGTCCGTCTTCCCTGGACTGACCTATCCCCTCCCTACCTCCCCACCTATACTCTCTCCAACTATCTTCTTTACTCTCCATCTTCGGTCCGCCTCCCCCTCTCTCCCTATTTATTCCAGCTCCCTCTCCCCATCCCCCTCTCTGATGAAGGGTCTAGGCCCGAAATGTCAGCTTTTGTGCTCCTGAGATGCTGCTTGGCCTGCTGTGTTCATCCAGCCTCACATTTTATTATCTTGGAATTCTCCAGCATCTGCAGTTCCCATTATCTTAGATTTAGTCCAAGAGTTTGTTCTAGGGTTAGAGTTATAAGTCAGGGTTACAGTTAGTGTTGAGGGATTAAGGTTGAGATAAATATTAAAGGTTAAATTTTGAATTAGATTTACAGTTATGTAATTCTATCAAGACTGCTGGTAAAGAATGTTAACATTAGTTGCAAAGCACGACTTTATTGCTTTACATGGGGAGTAGCACAGTGCTTGGCACTGCTGCCTTACAGTGGCAAGGACCTGGCTTCAATTCTAGCCCTGGGTGACTGCCTGTGTAGAGTTTGCATGTTCTCCCTGTATCTGTGCGGGTTTCCTCTGGGTGCTCCGGTTTCCTACCACAGTGCAATGATGCACAGGTTAGGTGGATTGCCACACTAAATTGCCCCGTAAGGATGTGCAGGCTGGGTGGATTAACCAGGGGCTTTTTGTGGTTACAGGAATAGGGTGGGTTTGGGTGGGATGCTGTTCAGAAGGTTCGTTTGGACTCGAAGGGCCAAATGGCCTACTTCCACACTCTAGGGATCCTATGAAATGTTTGACATTTACACAGTCTCTGATAACAATATCTCTGCAGCCCATACAATGCACCCAGTGTAAGTAACATGATAGTTACTCCACAACAGTTCAGCAACATCCCACGAACAGCACTAAGCGACCAGTAAGTGCCTAACTGTATGTGATTTTATTGTCTTCTGTGTGCCCTCTCAGGACCAAAGTTTTCAATGTGAGATGAGCACGAATGGCAGTCCACGTTGTCATTGTTAATTCTGCAGGTATCTCCAACAGCCCTGGCCTTCCTCTGATGAAAGTTGTGAGGCTCGTAGAGCTTTTAATCAACTTATCAAGACATGCTATGCTGATCTTCTGGAATAAGTGGGATTTGAACCCTGGCCTCCTAGAGGCACTACCATTGTGTTACAAGAATGCTCCAACCTAATGCACCTGGTATTCCCAGGCTGTAGCTTATCCAAGTTCCGACAAAGCCTGAGTCTGCTTGGCTTCTGAGATCAGACAATATTGGCTTGACAGACTGACTCAGCCAAATTCCCTGATCTGATGTGCATTCGACTCCAGACCCACAGCAGTGTGGTTAACTCTTAGCTACTCTCTGAAATAGCCCAGCAAAGGCTTCAGTTCAAGTGCAATTAGGGATGGACAACAGGCAGTGGCCTAGTCTGTGATACCCACATCCCATGAAAGAGAAAACAAAATTGGGGAGTTTAAGCTGCTTACCCATTTTAAATAGGCTCTGATTATCAACACAAGAGAAAATCTGGAAAGCCAAATTTAAAAAATGAAAATGTTAGAAGGCGTCAGAATTTACCTCTGCCTGGGCTGATCAGCTGCTGTGGAACTGAGACAAATCCACAATGAATTTATACTGTGGAGGTATTGATATGCATTAGGTGGTATAGCAACCTGTCCTTCTTCAATTAGTGCCTTGGATTCTAGTGTTCACCTGCTCGATCAGGAAAACAGAAGTTCAGGTTCACACTAAACATAGTACTTTCACTACTTCCTCAGTGTTATACAGTAATATCAGTGTCCATTCATAACCCTGGTCCAGGTGTGGGGCTGAAATCATTTCGTTTATTTGTTCATTGTTTGTGGGTGTCACTTGTTAGGCTACTTTTTGTTACGCATTCCTGTTGCCCTTGAGGTGATGGTGAGCTGTCTTGAACCACTGCAGTCTACATGGAGTAGGTGCACCTGCACTGCTGTTAGGGAGTTCCAAGAATTTGACCCAGCAACACTGAAGGATAGTATGTGGCTTGGAGGGAAACCTTTAGATGGTGGTTTCCACAAATTTGCTGCCCAGGGCCTTCTAGCTGGTCACAGTTTTGAAAGAAGCTTTCACTGGAAGCGTGATAAGTTGTTGCACTGTGGCTTGTAGACATACACACTATTGCTACTATATGTTGGTGATTGAGGAGATCATGGTAGATATGGTACAGGGGTGCCAATTAATTGGGCTGTGTTATCACAGATAATGTCTTATTGTTGGAGATAGAACTGTACAGCACAGGAGCAGTCCCTTCAGCCCATGATGTTGTGCCAAACATGATGCCAAATTAAACTAATCCCTTCTGTCTGCCCGTGGTCCATATCCCTCCATTCCTTACATATTCATGTGCTTATCTAAAAGTCCGTTAAACACCCCTATCATATCTGCCTCCACCATCACCCCTGCCAGTGCGTTCTAGACTCCCACCACACTCTGCGCATTTTAAAAAGCCCTCACATCTCCCCCATCACCTTAAAGCATGCCCCCTAATATTAGGCATTTCAACTCCGGGAAAAAGATTCCGACCACGGACCCTGCTGTGCATCTCATAATTTTATAGACTATCCACAACTCCACCGATCTTTGTATCGTCTGTAAATTTACTAATCCAGCCATCTACATTTTCATCCAAGTCATTTATACATATATATCACAAATGGCAGAGGTCCCAGTATGGATCCCTGTGGAACACCACCAGCCATGGACCTCCAGCCTGAAAAACACTCTTCCACCACTACCCTGTGCCTTCTGTAGGAAAGCCACTTCTGAATCCATGTGGCCAAGTTACTGTGGATCCCATGCATTTTAGTGTTCTGGATTAGCCTACCATGAGGGACCTTGTTGAAAGCCTTGCTATAATCCATGTCATTGGATGGTCATTGCCCGGCACTTTTATAGCACACCTATTACTTAACCCTTCTCAGTCCAAGTTTGGATGCTGTCCTGGACTTGATTTATATGATCATGGGATTCTTCCAGTATTGGAGGAGTCACAGATAGTGCTAAACATTGAGCAATTATCAACCAACATCCCATTTCTGAACTTTTGATGTTGGGAGGGTCAATGACTGGTCAGGCATAGGGCTCAAATTGTTTTGTTTATTTGTTCATTGTTTGTGGGTGTCTTTGATTAGACTAATTTTTATTTTGCATTCCTGTTGCCCTTGAGGTGCTGGTGAGCTGTATGGGCCCACTGCAATCTACTGAAGATGACTGGGGCTAGGACAAGACCCTGAGGAACTCACGTAAAATTAAAATTCCTTCCCAACATTTTAGCTTGGCGTGTGCGTGTGCACGTGAGATGAGTAAGATCATTTGCAGAATGAGTAAAGGAAACATCTCAATATATTGGCCAGGGAAAGACAACAGAATGTCTGACCACTCCAGCATCTAGGAGAATTTTATCCCATAATGTTCCTCATGCCGCTCCATCATTTTCTCTTCAGGTATTTATCCAATGCTATTCTAAAATATTCATATCGATCAGCCCCAACAATGTCTTAAAATCAGCCATGATCATTTTGAAAGGTACAGCAGGAATGATGAGCTGAATGGTCTCTTCCTGCTCCTATTTTCTCTGCTATGTTTTTATATGTCCAATTTCATATTCATCGTTCTTTACACAAAGCAGTTCATTCTAAACTGTCTTTCTCCCTCTGGTCTACCGGGTTGAGAGCCTGCTGCCCTGTTATTGTATATGACAGTTAAGTGTTTTAACAATGAGATGTTGGTTAATACTCTGTACAGTGTATAAAAAGCTAACTCATCCTGTTATCTACTCAAAAAAACGTGATAAGCATCGTCCTATCATTTATTCTGTTTGGTCAAAATCTAATTTCTGATTTACTAAACAGTGAGATGATTACACGAAGGCGGCTAGATTATGTGAAAGATTACAGCTTTCTCAAACTTCGTTCTTGTATTGCCATTACTTAATTAGCTTTTCTGTATGAAACAGCTGTAATCTTTCACAATGCGATGTCTGCACATTTTCTACTCATCTCACAAGTTTATCTGTTGATTTTGTCTGAACTGAAACCAAAAGGTGGGAAATGATTAATCAGAAGTCACCCCAGTCCTTAATTCTCTGAATGATGAACTGATGTACATACTCCAGCACTGTGCTACCTCAAATGGCACAATGTACCACCTCACCATGGTTAACCCAATTATGTTTCATACCTCTGCAGAGGCTACAACTGAGGGCAAGAAACACAAAACCATGGTATCATTATCTCCAAGTCAAATGCTATTCTGATTTAATCATATAATTTACTGCGGTTCCATAAATTCTCAGTCAGCATCCTGGAATTCTGAACCGCGTTTTATAGTAGGAGTAAAATCTCTCAGGGGAAGTTCAGGCAGGACAATTAAATCCAGCCTTGCCCACAACCCTATAGAAAAATCAAATAAAATCACTTGCTATTCAGCCCCTCTTCCTGCTTTAGCCACGCCAAATCTGATTAGCACCAAGAGCAAAGTTTCTGAGTCCTATTAAACTAAGAAATCAAGCACAAGCAACTTGCCACCAGGATGTGCACTTGACCCAAGCTGAGGATTCAGTTTCTGTCTTTGGTCAGGTTCTAATTCGTGTATCGGCCACTCCGGAGACACAAGCTGGAGAAAGCTTTTTGAAATGCAGATAACTATATTCAATTATCTGATCACATTTACCTTGTGCATATAAGGTAATTCAAAACAAAACAATCTATCATCTTTGATCTGGAGCCAAGGCTGCTACCAACTGAGCTTCACTTGACTAAGAATCTTAAGGAACATATTCCCTGCGAAGAAATGCAACAATTCTATGCTGCCATACTTTATTGACACATTGATCTGATGCTTCTCTGGAAATCACTCACATGCAGTGATTTACTGGTACTTCTTTCAATTTAACACACTTTATTTACTGCTAATGTTGTGGTCTCTTCTACAATAGGGAGATGAAACAGATTCAACGTTTGCTCTGGGAGCTGGCTTTTTACTGGGAGCTGGTGAGTGTAAGAATTTTGAGCGATAATTTTTGTTGTCTGAAGCCTACTTTTTTCTTTAATTTGGCAATTATTTAAACATTACACTTCAAGTTAAGTCTTATTACAGCCTTAGTTCCGCTGAGAAAACCTAGTTAACTGTGCTGTTTAATCCAGTTCATTAATTTTTAAAATTTAATCTATTCTTCTAATCAACCTTCACAGAGAGGTTATTACACACCTCTGGAGCAAATGGGATTTGAGCCCAGGCCCCCTAGTCCAGGGCAGGGACATGGGCAAGGTGCGACGAGAGGGCCTTTATTCTGGTTACTAAAGCCTGAATCAATTGTTTTCTGGCTTGTACACATTAAATGCTGCTTTGGTTGTACTGAGGGTGAAGTGGGAATTTGGCGAGGGTTAGGAGGAAGGGCATATTTTGTCTTTTTAATTGTTTTCAGCTTCCTGTAGTTGGCTGTTACTTCAGGGATGAGCTGATTGGTGAGTACTGGGATCTCTACTATTCTAATGGCAATATTTAATGATTTGAAAGATACAGGGTGGCAGGTCAGCTTGGCCAAGCGGAGTGTGCATGATATGGATGCCCCATGTGTACCAGATGAGCACAGCTGCAGGAAGTACCACTGCCGATGCAAGCTTGAACTCTTCAGAACTTGAGTGGAGACTGGCTGGATGCACTGCGAGGCTATATTGGCAAGCACATTTAGAGAGATGATCATACCGCAGGTTGGAGATGAACCAGGAAGGCAGTCCTTCAGGTGATGCAGTGAGGAAATTCCTTGAGTTAATCAGTATTTCATTTTGGATACTGCTAAGGATGATGGCAGCCAAAATCAAGTCAGTGGCATCATGGGCAGCATAATCATTTAGGGTGGGAGACAAAAAAAAGGAGAGAGATAGTGATAGGGGATTCCATACTCAATGGTTCAGTCTGACTTTCCTATTATTATAGATATGACTCTAGGTTGCCTCCCTAGTGCCAGGGTAATAGACAATAGAAAATAGGTGCAGGACTAGGCCATTCGGCCCTACGAGCCAGCACCACCATTCATTATGATCATGGTTGATCATCCACAATCAGTATCCTGTTCCTGCCTTATCCCCATAACCCTTGATTCCACTATCTTTAACAGCTCTATCTATCTCTTTCTTGAAACTATCCAGAGACTTGGCCTCCACTGCCTTCTTAATGGAAACATGCTTCCTGCCTCCAGAGTGTCCAATCCCTTCATAATCTTATACGTCTCAATCAGATCCCCTCTCATCCTTCTAAACTCAAGTGTATACAAGCCCAGTCGCTCCAATCTTTCAATATATGATAGTCCTGCCATTCTGGGAATTGACCTTGTGAACTTATGCTGCACTCCTTCAATAGCCAGAATGTCCTTCCTCAAATTTGGAGACCAAAACTGCACACAATACTCGAGGTGTGGTCTCACCAGAGCCCTGTACAGCTGCAGAAGGACCTCTTTGCTCTTATACTCAATTCCTCTTGTTATGAAGGCCAGCATGCCATTAGCTTTCTTCACTGCCTGCTGTACCTGCATGCTTGCTTTCATTGACTGATGTACAAGAACACCTAGATCTCGTTGTGCTTTCCCTGTACCTAACTTGACTTCATTTACATAGTAATCTGCCTTCCTGTTCTTGCCACCAAAGTGTATAACCACACATTTATCCACAATAAACTGCATCTGTCATGCATCCGTCCACTCACCTAGCCTGTCCAAGTCACCCTGTATTCTCATAACATCCTCCTCACGTTTCACACTGCCACCCAGCTTTGTGTCATCAGCAAATTTGCTATTACTTTTAATGCTTTAATCTATATCATTAATATATATTGTAAATAGCTGCGGTCCCAGCACCGAACCTTGTGGAACGCCACTGGTCACCGCCTGCCATTCCGAAAGGGACCCGTTTATCACTACTCTTTGCTTCCTGTCAGCCAGCCAATTTTCAATCCAAGCCAGTATTTTGCCCCCAATACCATGTGCCCTAATTTTGCTCACTAATCTCCTGTGCGGGACTTTATCAAAGGCTTTCTGAAAGTCCAGGTATACTACATCCACTGGCTCTCCCTTGTCCATCTTCATAGTTACATCCCCAAAAAATTCCAGAGGATTAGTCAAGCATGATTTCCCCTTTATTAAATCCATGCTGACTCTGACCTATCCTGTTACTGCTAGCTAAATGATTCATAATTTCATCTTTTATAATTGACTCCAGCATCTTTCCCACCACTGAGGTCAGGCTAACCGGTCTATAATTCCCGGTTTTCTCTCTCCGTCCTTTCTTGAAAAGTGGGACAACATTAGCCACCCTTCAATCTACAGGAACTGATCCTGAATCTATAGAACCTTGGAAAATAATTACCAATGAGTCCACGATTTGTAGAGCCATGTCCTTAAGTACCCTGGGATGCAGACCATCGGAGACATATCAGCCTTCAGGCCTAACAGTCAATCCAACAACATTTCCTGCCCAATATAAATTCCCTTCAGTTCATCCATTTCCCTCGGTCCTTCAGCCACTATAACATCTGGGAGATTGCTTGTGTCTTCCCTAGTGAAGACAGATCCAAAGTTCCTATTCAACTCTTCTGCCGTTTCCTTGTTCCCCATAATAAATTCACCCATTTCAGTCTTCAAGGGCCCAATTTTAGTCTTCACGATTTTTTTTCTTTTCACATACCTAAAAAAGCTTTTACTATCCTCCTTTATATTTTTGGCCAGTGTGCCTTCGTACCTCATTTTTTCTCCACGTATTGCCTTTTTAGTTATCCTCTGTTGCTCTTTAAAACTTGCCCAGTCCCCCGGCTTCCCACTCATCTTTGCTATGTTATACTTTTTCTTTTTTATTTTTATACAGTCCTTAACTTCCCTCGTCAGCCATGGCTGGCCCCGCCTCCTCTTAGGATCTTTCTTCCTCTTTGGAATGAACTGATCCTGTACCTTCTGCATTATGTCCAGAAATACCTGCCATTGTTGTTCCACTGCCATCCCTGCGAGGGTATTGAACTATTGAACTTTGGCCAGCTCCTCCCTCATAGCTCCATAGTTCCCTTTGTTCAACTGCAAGACTGACACTTCCGATTCTCCCTTCTCCCTCTCAAATTGTAGATTAAAACTTATCATATTATGGTCACTACCTCCTAATGGCTCCTTTACTTTGGAGGTCCCTGATCAAATCCGGTTCATTGCACAACACCATATCCAGAATTGCCTTCTCCCTGGTAGGGTCCAGTATCAGCTGTTCCAAGAATCCATCTCGGAGGCACTCCACAAACTCCCTTTCTTGGGGTGAAGTACCATCCTGATTTTCCCAGTCTACCCACATGTTGAAATCCCCCATTACTACTGTGGTAATACCTTTGTGACAGGCCAATTTCAACTCCTGATTCAACTTACACCCTACATCCAGACTATGAAGTCCCACTGCAGAATGTCCCTCCTCTTCTTCCTGAAGGGATGTTAGCGTATGGCTGCACGACTTTCTTCTGTGGTAGGGCAATCAGCCAGAAGTTGTGATATACACTGGTACCAATGATTTGCCTAGGAATGGGAATGGAGTCCTGAAAGCAGATTTCAGGGAGCTTGATAGAAGATTGAAAGGCAGGAACCTCTAAAGCAGCTTTCTCAGGATTATTCCCAGTCCCACATGCTAGTGAGCTTAAAATAGGAGAATTGAGCTGTTGAACTTGTAGCTGGAAACCTGCTGTAAGAGGCAGGGCATCAGATTTCTGGGACATTCTATTATGGACCATCCCTTTGGCTCCTCTACCTCAGTCCACATCTCTTTTGTCTGCCTCTGCAGTTTTTGAAATCTGTTAAATCTTTAACTTGGTCTGGTTCGGATAAAAGGTTTCAGGCTTATAAAAGTTAACTCTTGTTTCTCTCTCCACAGATGTTGTCTGGCTGGCTGAACACTTGCAGTGTTTTCTATTTATTCTGCAGAGTTCCAGCATCTTGTATTAGTCGCAGCAGTAATCACAGTTCTCTGGTTCAACATCCAGCCTATTCACCGATTTACAATGGGTCAGTGACAGTGACATCACTTTCAGTTACTTTATGGCACACTGTTACTCTGAAACTAAATGCAGCATCAGTTCATCCTAGTCACTGATTGGTTCGTTTCAAGCTGATATCACTTCAATTGTGTTCTAAAAGGCATGCCAATTTCTTATTCCCATGCTGTGCAGATTATTAGAATAATGACTTTAAGTGAAAGCAAGAGAGATAAATGTTTGGAGTTTCATCTTCTCTTCCCCTCAAGGTGATTGATCTGCATTGATTTACTCATGACAACATTTGCCTGGTCTGTCAGACACCATGAGTCCGTTCATCACAGGAATACTGACACTTACTGAATGTAGAATGATCACAAGATTCAAACTGTGACTCACTAGTATTTAGCAGAGTCTCAGGAATTACAATATCCCAGACTTCCTCCTCTACACTTGAAGAAACAAGTTAGACCAATTGTTTGGTATTACACAACTTAAACATCATTAAACAGGGATACCATCATGTATCTCACACTCATCTGGACGGGGTTCCAAGACATCAGACTTTGAAAGAGAACGCTGATTTATACAGCACGAGAAGAACTGAAGTCCGGTTGAGCCATGGAGAAGTAACAGGGTCTAAGATTGACAGTTAACAGATCTCTCTTTTCCTCACGCTGAATTATACCTGGTGTCCCCTTTCTAAGATTTTTGTCTGGAACTCCAATCCTGAAGAGCGCAAAATGAAAAAGATATTTTTTTTCCAGCATGTAGAAGAGAACTGTTTTCACTGGCACAATATTTAACTCCTAATGTATTCTCGATCGATTTCACAGATTATGATGCCAATTGTTGCAGTCAGTGACACAAAAGCTTTCAGCAATTGCAATTTTACAACAATAAAAACATTTAGCAAACCTAGAAATTAGATTTGCCTTGCACTATCAATAGTCATGTTTTCATATTTCTTCATCCTTTCTGTCCTTTGCCACATCTTTGACTCATGCCTATCAATTTCAAGGAATGCCAGTGCTGAGGTTAAGACTTTATTCCTCCTTGTTTGCCATATTAAACACTTGAGTTTAAAAAGGTGTGGCAGCACTATTAAGGAATTGCAGGTACTTATGAGAGGTAGGTCGGGACAGATTTATAAAAGATATTTGCACCTGGGTGGAGATATTAATTCAGGAGTGACAAAAATAAGGCTCAGTTCAGATGCTAGTTATGGTTCAGAGCTTTCGAATTGAATTCCAAAGACTTAAATATATAGCCTGGGTTGTCACTCCAGCGCAGTACTAACTAGCAGAGCCTTGCACCATCAAGGTGCCATATTTCAAACAAGCCATCAACCTGGAGCCCTGTCTGTCATTTCCAGTTGACAAGTTCTCAAGGCATTGTGCAGAAATGAGCAGGGAGCTGTCACACATGTCCTGCCAATATTTAATTCGGAACAAAAACCAAAAACAGGTAATTTGGTCATTAAACATACCACTGTTTGGGGGATCTTAATTTGCACAACTGGTTGCTGTGGCTACATCAGAACACTGACTTTGTGCCAAAAGTATTTATTACCAATGAATTGTTCTGGGATCTTAAAAGTGCAATAGTATTGTTTATTTCTTATTTGGCAGTTCCCTCTGATTCAATTTTTCCACCTAATTTGTCCCATTTTTATGGAAATTTCAGCTCAGATATCACTTGAGAGAATTTGTTCTGCTTGCATTTTGTTCCCTTTGTAATGATGAACATGGTACTCTCCTACTTATTCAATTCTGTGTCAGGGTCAACTAGTCCCTCATAAACTTAATGTACGCCATCAAACTTTTTGAGCTCCGGTGTAGCTTGCATATATTGAGAGTAAACATTCCTTGGAGGATGCTATTAAATTGGAAAGATTGCAGAAAAGATTTTCAACGATGTTGCCGGCACTGGAGGATTTGAGTAACAAGGAGAGGATGGATAGACTGGGAATTTTTTCCCTGGAGTGTAAAAGGCGGAGGGCTGACATTATAGAGGTTTATAAAATCACAAGAGGCAAAGATGAGGTGGCTAACAAAGGTCTTTTCCCTAGGGTAGGGGAGTTCAAAACTAGAGGGCCTAGGTTTAAGATGAGAGGGGAAAGATTTAAAAGGGACTTGAGGAGCAACATTTTCCACACAGAAGGTGGTTTGTATGTGGAATGAACAGCCAGAGGAAGTGGTGGATGCAGGTGTAATTACAACACCTAAAAGCCATTTGGATGGGTACATGAATAGGAAAGGGTTAGAGGGGTATGGGACAGACATCAGCAAACAGGATTAGTTTGGGAAAACTGGTTGGCATGGACATGTTGGACCGAAAGGTTTGTTTCTGTGCTTTCTCACTCTATGACTCCCTGACTCAATTTTGCAAAAAAAAAATCAGGAGCAGAAGTAGGCCATTTGCCCCTCACACATGCCCTGCTATTCAGCAAAATCTCTTTGCGTTTTGAATCCCACATTGCCATCTACTCCAACATCCTTGAATTCCCTTGTCTCGCCAGAATTTCTTCCCACCCAGCCCCCCAACCTTAAAAATACCGCCACCACCTTCAGAGGCAGCGAATTCCAAAGTCACACGATCCTCAGAGAAAAAGATTCTCCTCATCTCTTGTCCTGAAAGGGTGACCCTGGATTTTGAAACAATGTCTCCTAGTTCTGCACTCACCTACAAAAGAAAACATCCTTTTGCATGGCTACCTTGTCAAAACCTTATACATTTCAAACAAGTTTCTTCTCACTCTAAATTCCAGTGGAAACAGATCTGACCTGTCCAATCTTTCCTCATAGGACAACCTGCTCTTTTCTGGTATTGATTTAGAAAGCCTCCTCTGAACCAGTTACATTGTATTTACTTCCAGCATTAAATAGTGAGACTAAAACTGTTCACGGTATTCATCATAATATGAAATGCTGTGTTTTAGTAGGGCAAATCACGGCAGGAGTTATACACTCAATGAAAAGGTCCTGGTAGTGTTGCTGAACAAAGAGACCTTAGAGCGCACGTTCATAGTTCCTTGAAAGTGGAGTCACAAGTAGGCAGGATAGTAAAGGCATTTGGTATACTTGGCATTATTGGACAGTGCATTGGTATAGGAGTTGGGATGTCATGTTGCAGCTGTGCAGGACATTGGTTAGGTCACTTTGGAATACTGTGTGCAGTTCTGGACTCCCTGCTAGAGGGACGATGTTGTGAAACATGAAAAGATTTACAAGGATCTTGTCTTGTTGAAGGGTTTGAGCTGTAGGGAGAGCTGAACAGGATGGGGCTATTTTCCCAGAGTGTTGGAGGCTGAGGGGTGACTTTGTAGCAGTTTATAAAACTGTGAGGGGCATAGGGTGAATAACCAAGGTAATTTTCCTCAGGGTAGAGGGGTTCAAAACTTGAGGGCATAGGTTTAAGGTGAGAGGGGAAAGATTTAAAAAGGTCCTAAGGGGCAATGTTTTCACACAGAGTATGGTGTGTGTATGGAATAAGCTGCTGGAAGAAGTGGAGGAGGCTGGGAAAGTTACAACCTTTAAACAGATGTGTAGGTGAATATGAAGGGTTTAGGGGAATATGGGCTGAATGCTGGCAAATGGGACTAGATTATTTTAGGATGTCTGGTTAGTGTGGACAAGTTGGACTGAAGGGTATGTTTCCATGCTGTACAGCTCTCTGACGCTACGTGATCTCACCAATATCTTGTTATAGTCGAAGTGTAATATCCTCATTTTTATTTTCAATTCCTTTTGTAATAAAAGATAGCCTCAATGCTAACTGTGCTTGTATACTAACTTTTTGATACTTAACTCTGCAGCTCCACATTCTTGAGTAATTTTCCATTTAATTAATACTTTGTATTTTCATTCTCCCTGTCAAAGTGAAAGAAGTTATATTTTCCCACATTATATTGCTATATTTTTGCACACTCAACTAACCTGTTCATATTGGTCTGCATTCTCCTTACGTTCTTTTCACAACATACTTTCCAACTGACAGTTGGTATTGACCCTCCAGAGATCATCCACCCAGATACACTCCCTTACCCTATACCTGTAATCCTGCATTTCCCATGGCTAATCTACTTAGCCTACATATCCCTGGATGCTTTGGGAAATTCTTCTTAGCTTGTCCATCCAACCTGCGCATTATCGGACTGTGGGAGGAAACCAAAGCACCCGGAGGAAGCCAACACAGACACGTGGAGAACAAAGAACAAAGAAAATTACAGCACAGGAATAGGACCCTTGGCCCGCCAAGCCTGCGCTGATCCATCTCCTCTATCTAAACCTGTCACCTATTTTCCAAGGATCTGTATCCATCTGCTCACTGCCCATTCATGTATCTATCTAGATACATCTTAAATGACACTATCCTGCCCGCCTCTACCACCTCCACTGGCAACACCTTCCAGGTACCCACCACCTTCTGTGTAAAGAACTTTCCACGCCTATCTCCCTTAAACTTTTCCCCTCTCACCTTGAAATTGTGACCCCTAGTAATTAAGTCCCTCACCCTGTCTATACCTCTCATGATTTTGTAGGCCTCAATCAGGTTCCCCCTGAACCTCCATCTTTCTAATGTAAATAATCCTAATCTACTCAACCTCTCTTCATAGTTAGTGCCTTCCATACCAGGCAAAATTCTGGTGAACCTCCTCTGCACCCTCTCCAAAGCATCCACATCCTTTTGGTAATGTGGCAACCAGAACTGTATGCAGTATTCCAAATGTGTTCAAACCAAAATCCTATACAACTGTAACATGATCTGCCAACTCTTGTACTCAATACCCCGTCCGATGAATGAAAGCATGCCGCGTGCCTTCTTGACCGCTCTATTGCCACCTTCAGGGTACAATGGACCCGAACATCCAGACCTCTCGGTGCATCAATTTTCCCCAGGGCTTTCCCATTTACTGTATAGTTCGCTCCTGATTGCAAAAACTCCACACAGACAGTTGTCTGAGGGTGGAATCAAACTAGGTCCCAGATGCTGTGAGGCAGCAGTGTTAAGCAATGAGCCACCAAGCTGCCCCAGAGAAGTTCCTCTTCGTTCCAATTCCTGGATAAAAGTTATTACTAAATTTTATTTTGTATTCTTATATTTAAGATACAAGCAAAACATTTGTTAATTCCATTTCCTTATTATCTACTGTTAACTCCCCATTCTCACTCTCTGAAGGATCAGCACTCACCTTTTCACTCTTTGCATTGATAAATACATGAACAAACTGTTGCTATTCATTTTTACATTCCTTGCTCACTTTCAAATGTACTTTAATTCAATTGTTCTGGTTAGTTTTGTTGTCATTCTCTATATTCTTCAAATTCTTTCCAAATATCTGAACTGCCGCTCATTTTTGCACAACTGTATGACTTTTCTTTAAGTTTCAAGCCTTCCTTAACTTTGTTAATTGAATCACAAATGGTAAATCCTCCTCTTGGAATTTTTCTTTATGGCAGGAATATCTTTATTCTCAGAAATCTGAAATATCCCCTTAATTGTCTGCCATCATTTCTCTATTGATCTATCCCTTTCCCAAGTATCCCTGTCTACCTCAGCTAACTCAGCTCTTGTAACCACCTAGTTACCCTTATATAAATTTAAAATACTACTGTTCGACCCATGCTTCTCCCTTTCATACTGGATGCAATGTAGTCACAGTTATCGAGGGATACCTCAGAGTTAATGATGTGAATAACTGCCAAAGGCAAAGGTAAACCTGCAATACAGGCTTTTGTGCTCCTGAGATGCTGCTTGGCCTGCTGTGTTCATCCAGCTCCACACTTTGTTATCCTGCAATACAGGTCACCATTCCCTTTTTTAATGTCAGCCTCTGAGTTTACATTTCTGATTGTTGTGGCAGAATGTTTTTACTACCTTTGTCATTCTTTTGTTCTTTTCGTCAAAGCTTGATGTCAATTCACCCTAACCTGACCTATCGTCTTTCCTCATTTTCAGCCTTGGTGGTAACATACTCACTGAGCATGTGTCTCTCCCCATTTATATAACATAAAAGAGTCTTGAGAGTTTCCAAACTGAACTGATAAGTTAGTTGGATTTGAAGCCAACTGAAAGATTTTTTTTATTTCATAAGATGTGGCCATCTAGAAAGGCCAACATTTGTTATCCATACCTAATTGCCCATCAACTGAGTGGCTTGTTCAACCATTTTGGAGAATAATTAAATGCCAACTACAATGCTGAGAGTCTGGAATCACATGCAGGCCAGTCCAGGTAAGGGTAGCAGATTTCTTTCCCTAAAGGACACTTGTTCACCAGATTTTTAAAAAATGACAGTTGAAGAACATTGTCATGGTCACCACAGGACCAGTTTTATATTTAAGATACTTTCACAGAAATCAGAGAATTGTTACAATGCAAGAAGAGATCATTCAGCTCATCACACCTGCACCAACTCCCCACTATTATAACTCAGTTCTATTTTCCCCAATTTTCTTACACATTGTTTCAATTCAAACATTTATGCAATGCCCTTTTGAATACCTCAACTGATTCGGTCACTTCCATGCTTCCAGACAGTGCTTTCCAGACCCAAACCACTCATTGTGTGAAAAATCTCTCATGTCACATTTGTTTTATTTGCAACTTACCTTAAATCTGTTTCATCTCCTTTTCAAACCTTAAATGAGCAAGAACAGTTTCTTTCCACTTCCACCATCCAGAGCGCCTATGATTTTGAAAATATTTATCAAATCTCCTCATAGCCTCTTCCCTCCAAGGAGAACAGTCCCAAATTCACCAATCTATTCTCATAACTGCACTTTTTCATCCCTGGAAAACTCTTAGGGTTATAGAATCACACAACATAGAAACAGATCTCTCAGTCTAACTAGTCCACGCAGACCATTTTCCCCAAACTAAACTAGCCCAACTTGCCTGTGCTTGGCCCATAGCTGTTCAAACCTTTCTTACTCACGATCTTATCTAAATGTCTTTTAAATGCTGTAACTGTCCTGGTCACATCATTTTCTCTGGCAGTTCATTCCACACATGAACCATGCTGTGTAAAAAGGTTCATTCTCATGTCCTTTTTAAAATCTTTCTCTTGTCACCTTAAAAATATCCCCCCAAGTTTTGAACTCCCCCACCCTAGGGAGGGATGCTCGCTAGTCACCTTATCTATACCCCTTATGATTTTATAAACCTCTATAAAGGTCACTCCCTCAACTTCCTATGCTCTTGTGAAAAAAAGCCCCAGTCTTTTCGGAGACTACTGTGTGGAGCTGGAGGAACACAGCAGGTCAGGCAGCATCAGAGAAGTAGGAAAGTTGACATTTCAAAAGAAGGGTCATGACCCGAAATGTCAACATCCCTACTCCTCCGATGTTGCCTGGCCTGCTGTGTTCCTCCAGATGCACACTGTGTTGTCTCTGACTCCAGCATCTGGATTTCTTGCTATCTCCCAGGCTTTCCAGACTACATTTACGTCTTAAATCCTCCTTTTCTGGCAACATCCTGGTAAATCTTTTATGAACCCACTCCAGTTTAATAATAACCTTCCTATAACAGGGGTGATCAGAAATGTACACAGAACTGGAGAAGAGACCTTACCAATGTCCTATACAAGCTCAACATGCCATCCCAACTGCATTCTTTGCTTTCTCTCTAATGCATTCATATCTTTCCATAGGGGGCACCCAAAACTGTACTTGAAACCACAGCTGTGGTAAGACATGTGGCTCATGTAAATGCAAAATTATCTCATCAGCCTTACATATCTATTTAATCATGTGAATTTAAATTCTACCAGCTGCCACGATGGGATTTGAAACCAAGACCCCTGAAAATTAGTTTCCATTATGCATACTTAGTTCTGTAACATCACCATGACACCATTGTCTCTCCTACAAAAACTATGACAGCTGGAACACCTTGTGTTGTGATAAATTGTCTTGCTTCACAAGTGAGATGATACAAGTTGCTCCAGCAATGGGAGATACGTTGTGATAATGGCCTGACAGTAATTATGTTAGCATTTGTGCTGTACTTGATTTGTATAGTGTATCTAGCTAAGAGTGCTCACTAGTCCATCAATATAAATTCTCGTTCCTTAACGTGGTTACGTCTTCTGCTGCAAAATGATATTGTTTAATTGGGCTTTAACCAATTGACAAAATACTGTTAAATGGATAACTGAAGAACTATAACTAATCCGTAGGTTTGAACCAAACAATTACTTTAAGCTATGTGGAATGCAACTCTTGCACACTGTCTAACGAACCAAGACCTTTCAATCCAGGAGGATGCAGTCGTGTTCCAATTCGGCAGCTCCAGTCCGAGAGCTGTCCGTTCAGCACCACCATACCATTCAGCAGTCACCCAGCTTAGTCTGAGAGCTGTCCATTCAGCACCATCGCACCAATCCCACCCCACACGGTTGCTGGAGCTGTCCATTCAGCACCACCGCACCATTCAGCGATGCCAACTGACTCCAGATTTTCCCCATCAACTCCTCCCACTTCCTACAGGCAAAGGAGGTGGTCATGGGTACCCGCATGGCCCCAAGCTATGCCTCCCTCTTTGAAGGATACGTGGAACAATCCTTCTTCCAAAGCTACACTAGCCCTATCCCCCACCTCTTCCTCTGTATCTATCTCCCACAAGGAGCTCGAACAGTTCATCCACTTCAACACCTTCCACCCCAACCTTAAGTCCACCTGGACCATCTCTGAAACCTCTCTCCCCTTTTTGGACCCCTCTGTTTCCATCTCTGGCAACCACCTGGAAACCGATATCCATTTCAAACCTACCGACTCCCACCGCCACCTAGAATACATCTCTTCTTACCCACCTTCCTGCAAAAATGCCACCCCCATTCCCAATTCCTTTGCTTCCACTGCACCTGCTCCCAGGATGAGGCATTCCACTCCTGGACATCCCAGATGTCCTTGTTTTTGAAGGATCACTACATTCCCCCCACCCCAACAGGGGTCGAAAATGCCCTTGACCAGTTCTCCTGCATCTCATCCCTCATACCCCCTCCTGCAATAACAACCAAAATAGGATCCCCATCATCCGCACGTACCACCCCACCAAACACCAAATCCAACACATCATCTTCCGGCATTTCCACCATTGGCAATCTAGCCCCACTACCAAAGACATTTTTCCCTCCTCAGCCTTATCTGCTTTCCAGAGGGACCACTGTCTCTGTGACACCCTAATCCGGCCCACACTCCCCACCAGTGCCACCACCCACCAGCACTTTACCCTGCAACTGCAGGAAGTGCTGCACCTGCCCCTAGACCTCCCCCCTCAACCCCATCCCAGGCCCCAAGAAGACTTTCCACATCAAACAGATGTTCACCTACACATCTGCTAATACGGTATACTGCATCTGCTGCTCCCAATACAACAGAACTCATATTCCAGTTGGGAACCCTGCAGTCCAATGGTATCAATGTGGATTTCACAAGCTTCAAAATCTCCCCTCCCCCCACTGCATCCCAAAACCAGCCCAGCTCATCCCGCCTCCCTAACCTGTTCTTCCTCTCACCTATCCCCTCCTCCCACCTCAAGTCACACCTCCATTTCCTACCTTCAAACCTCATCCCGTCCCCTTGACTGTCCGTCCTCCCCGGACTGACCTATCCCCTCCCTACCTCCCCACCTACACCCACCTCTACAGGCTCATCCCCTTTAACTTGTCTGTCTCCTCTCCACCTATCTTCTCCTCTATCCATCTTCGATCCACCTCCCCCTCTCTCCCTATTTATTTCAGAACCCTCTCCCCGTCCCCCTTTTCTGATGAAGGGTCTAGGCCCAAAATGTCAGCTTTTGTGCTCTGAAGATGCTGCTTGGCCTGCTGTGTTCATCCAGCTCCACACTTTGTTATCTTGAAACATTACCTGTTTTCTCTCTACAAATCCTGCCAGGCTTGCTGAGTTTCTCTTGCAATTTCTGTTTTTATTTCAGATTTCCAATATTCCCAGTTCTTTGTTTTAATGAAGTGTGTTAGTTATTTCTCTTTGCTCAAAACAACAATATTTATATAATCCGCAGAATGTGCAACTACACTTAAATGGGCTTAAGATTGGAAATTTTATTCATGAGAAGTGCATACTTATTCTCAGGTTATCCTAGCAGGGTAAATTATTTTAAAGAAACATAAGTGCTGGGTGAAGCTAACTGTTTCACACTACTTCCCTGTACAGAACTGCTGACATGTCCATCCTGGCCTCCTCCTGTGTCACAATAACATCAGATGTAAGCTGGAGGGAAACCACCTCACATTCTGCCTCAGAAACTTAGAGCCCAATGGCCTCAACATAGAATTCACCAATTTCAAAATTTCCCCAACCCTCCCCTTATCCCTACCTCCTTGACCTGACACAACTCGTCCATCTTCTTTCTGCCCTACCCACCCCACCTTTCCCAATGACCAATTTCCACTACCTCCTACCTGCATCCAGTTAATACCATCCTACCTACCTTCCCCCATCTCCACCCACCCCATTTATTTCCAAGCTCCCTTCCCCCTCCCAGTCCTGATGAAAGGCATAAAACACAAAAAGTCGACTTTTCTGCTCCTCTGATGCTGCCTGACCTGCTGTGTTCATCCAGCTCCACACTGTATTGACTCTGACTCCAGCTCTTGCTGCTCTTGCTAGCTCCTAGTAACTGGAGGTTCCACGCCCCTCTGGTGGATGTATTCGTCAATTAACAGCAGTAGAATTTTCAATGCCCTCGGCAATGTGTATTTCTCACACAATGTCATAAACTCAGGTGATCAGGTACTGGGCAAAAATCTAATGTCACCCCTTTTATAGAATGTAAACTTTTACAGACTGGCCATGCTAAGGTGGGACTGAAATCACATATATGACAAACTGGGTAAGGGCAACAGATTTCCTTTCTGAGCATCAGTGAACGAGTTGGGATTTTTTAAAACAATTTCACATCTTCCTGGTCACTAGGTATTCATATCAGCTTTTTAAATCCAGATTTTAAAAAGTGATTTCAATTTCTGAAACTCTCATTTTAGGAACTCAGATGTAAATAGATCCCATAGAAAAATGTAAAGAAGAACAGGTGCAGCTAGCCAACATTTGTCTCTCTTCCAACAGCAGAAACAGATAATTTGGTGATTATATTTACTGGATTATTGATCTGCATCAATATTAATGCCTGTTTGCTGTGTGCAGTCTGCCTGATGTCCTGTCTGATCCCTTTGGGATTGACGTATGGACAGGCTTGAGTGCCTCCCAAATGGAAAATGCTTGTGCATAGACAGTTAGTTCCCTCCATATTATTGACTGACAAGTGCCTGTGTACCAATGTACCTGAGAGGGACCATTCATCCAGGTTCATATGATTATCCAGATAAATAGCTACTTCTCTGCTGTGCCTGTAGCTGTCACAAGGCCTGTCTGATTAATTTGGTTAAGTTTACCCATCCATTGCATCAAAGCATTTTCCCTAAGAGAGAATTTCTGTTATATGATGACTGAAGGTAAGTTTATTTTTTTTTACAAAATAACCCCAGAAGAGATGTGTCTTAGCTTAGGGACCATGAAGACATATCTGACTCTGACTCATAGTACATTATGTTAGGACTAATCTATCTTCTTAAGTGTTCACATCCACATGCTCATGTGAACCTCCCTGCCTTTTCTCATATACATATTTTCTGCTCTGTTCTAACTATGCCTTCACCATGCTGTTTACGTTCAATGATATGTAGCTCCATGACATCATCACAAGGCTGCTCCCAGGTCCTGTACTCTTTATACAAGAATTTTCTTTGGTGCTTTGAACAAATAAATCCTTTCGGTAATTTAAAACTGTACTAGTGGTGCCGTTCTTGATTTTCCTACAATCTCCCACACTTTATAACATCGTGTATATCCCTGCCAGCTCAACCTGGAGCGCAACAATTTCAAATCATAAACTTTGACCACTTTTCTTTGCAATGTTGTTGTTGTATTTTCAACCAGCTGCACTCTGGCTCTGGACACTCCTTTTGTAATTTTTACTGCCCCATCACCATTCTGTATGGCTTTGGAAGATTAACTTGTTTGTCATTCAATTTCTCCTGTCACTCACCTTATTGCACACTTCTTTTCATCCTGGTCTCACTCACCTTTGCTCAGAACGTATTACATCTCTTAACTTTTACCAGTTCTAACGAAAGATTCTCAAACTGAAACAATCAATTCTGTTTTTTTATTAAACTCTCAACAGACACTGCCACAGCTGCTGAGTATTTCCAGCATTTTGGTGTTCTGACTCATGTCTGGTCTGGTTTAGTTATTAAACTGCAAAACCCAATGAGATCAGTCAACAGCTTTTTTCTTTCATGGGATTTAGGGTCACTTCTAAAGTCTGTATTTATTGCTCATGCATCATTGGTCCTACACAGTCTCTTGAGAGGCTGTTGCAGAGGGCAGTTAAGAGTCAACCATGCAAGGATGGTAGATTTCCTTCCCTAAAAGACGTGAGTGAACAGCTGGGTTTTTACAACAATTGGTGATAGTTTCTTGGTTACTGTCACTAAGACTGGTTTTCAATTCCAGATTTACTAATACTTTTAAATTCTACCAGATACCATGGTGGGTTTTGAACCTATATCCCAGAACATAGGACTGGATTGTAGGTCTAGTGACATTACCTCTACGTCATCACTTCAAACTTGTACCTCAGCCTCTTGCCTTGGTCTTCAGCAGCAATAAATTTCACGTTCTTACGGCTAATGTGAAGCTGGAATTTGGATAAATTGCCTGAATCCATTTTGGGAGAGCCACAACATTGATGGACCGTGTAATCTGTGCTACTGCTCTGGGAAGGAGCAAGGAAGAACAGACAGGAAGATGTTTAATTATTGATGTTGATCAATGGTAAAATGCCTATGAGACCTGCCACAAACTGGTGATGAATGTAACTCGAGAAGAGACATCGCTTCCAAGAAATCGCATCCATCCAACTTAATGACAGTCTCAGAGTGTTGGAATCACTTTGGGATGGGATTTCTCTCTGTTCTCTCTTCCTCACTCTCTGCATCAAAGGAACAAGAAGCTGAGAGTGGCCTGGTCTATTAAGCTCTACATGAAAATGAAAATAAAAATATGGGCACAAAAGTATAAGGTACATGGACTGATTTCGGTTCACTCACACGGGACTACAAAGGCAGCTGTGTCAACTTTCTGGCTGCAAGCTTCTTGCACATGACTGACATCCCTGATTGGAGGAGATCAAAAATTCAATACAAATAAATAGAACCGCAGAACTGCACAGGAGTAGTCTATTCAGCCCATACTATGTGTATGCTGGCTCGTTGTAGGAGTTGCCCATTTGTTCCACTGCACTGCTCCCAAAACTGCAATATTTTTCCCTTTTAAATATTTCTCAAATTCCTTTTGCAAATGCTACCCTTTTCAGAAAATTCATTCCAAACCTGAACTTCCTACCAGTGAAAACAGTTTCTCCTCATTTCGACTGTCAAAACTCTTAGTAATTTCAAATACCACTTTCCAATCTTGTCTGATCCTTCTTTGCTGTAATTGAGAACTGTTGCAGCATCTCTAGCCTCTCAATATCACTGACATTTCTCAAGCCTGGCTCTGTTCTGATAAATTACTCTATTTCCCTTTGGAAATACAGTGCAGCCTGAATCATTTAAAGAGATATATGTCTCCTGATTTGTCTTAATGACCTTCTGAGGCAGTCATCAACAAATCTGATGCTAGAACACCATTATGTCACTTCATGAACTCGAGTTTCTCAGAATTATTGCTATGCTTTCACATGGATCAATCTTCATATCATTCATATTGAATGGCCTTACATACTGGGTATTTCATCCATTCTCTCATGTGCTTTCCTGAGAAAATACCCTGGGTTCAATGAGCTTGTCCATGTCATCTGCCATCCCACCTGGCCCACATTCTGTTGCCAGTCTCCAGATTCATCAGTAGGAGGTAGCAGAGAGCATTCAGGGTGCACTTTCACTCACAGAAAAAAAGGAGTTTCTAGGTGAGGTTGGGTTTGGAAAGGAGACTCCATCTGTTGCTCATTGAACACCCCTGTCCAATCCTGTTCATCCTCTACAGCTTTATATGCCGCAGGACAGGACAGTGAATCAGACACACTGAGGAGCTCATCAGTGCAGTCATTTAAGCTGCATAGTGAATTTGGCAAAAAGCCGCCCGACCAAAGGATAGCACAGAATGGGAAGTAAACAGAGACAGAGATAAGGGGTGAGGGTGGAGGCACATTCAGAAGCAGAAACAGAAATGGAAAATAGACTGAACCAGAGAGAGAGAGAGATAGAGAGAGGCAATTAGAACCAGAGATGGAAAAAATAAAAGAAAGACAGTGAGAGAATGAGAAATGGAGTGAAAAAAGGCAAAGTCAAAAATAGAGAGAGTGAGAGAAAGGAATAGGGTTACGGAGATACATAGAAGTTAAAAAGTCCAGCAAAGGAGAGGCGTTTTGAAGGACAGAAACAGCAACTTGGAGAGAGACTTTGAAAGGTACTAAGTGTAATCACTTGTTGGTCACTGAATATTGCTGCATATGCAGTAATGCAGTGCATACAGCAGGTATAATATTACATGCTGCTTGTACAATTTTACAGCATGAACAAAATTACAGTGTGTAACATATTAGGTTGTGTACACTATTGCAGTGTATACAAACTGCAGTGTGCAGGAAATTCCCAGACAGCTCAGATTCTACAGTGCTGCCTGATTGGAGGACAGGGTTCACATGTAGTGGGTGATGGAATATGGTAAATGGTGCGATGGGGGCATAGTGCACAATGAGAGTGATCTCTACATGGTGGTATACAGTGTGCAGTGGGGATTGGCACACTGTGTGATATGGTTATGGTAAACAGTGTGCAATGTTGGTTAATTCACAGCTTGTGTAGGGGGAAGGGGGTCAGTAAAGTGTGTGAAGTGGAGAATGGGGGATTGGTACATGATGTGTGATTGGGTTTTTTTAAACATAGCATGAGAGTGGAGGAGTTGGCTCACGGTGACCACAGAGGTGATGGTACTTGGTGTGTTACAAGAATTTAGCACACGTAGTGTGCTGAGGGTTGTTACATGGGGTTGATGTCTGTTATTGCATGAAGTGCAATGGGGAATCTGTGTACAGTCACTGTAGATAATGGAATGAAAAACAATAGTTTTAAATTCATCAATGATGCAAAGATTGGCAACATCTTAAACAAGTGTAGACAGAAGTGTAAAACTACAGAGATACTGATACATTAAATGAACGGATAGAGCTATGGAAAGTGGATTTCAATGTAGAAAAGTGAAAGGATCGACAAAGGACATGACAGTGGACTTTTTAAATGAATGATGGATTAGTAACAGCTGAAGTCCAAAGAGACATGGAAATCCAAGCACAATCTATCCATCATAATGTTTCATGAACAGGTAGAAGAAATAATTGAAAAAGGCAAATGGAATGCTATCCTTCCTATCGGAGGATTGGAATATAAGTCGGTGAATGTTGTATTTTAGCCATGTTCTGTTAGACCTCACCTGGAGTCACTGAACCTGAGCAGTTCCAAACATCTCACTTTCGGAAGGAGATACTGGCCTTGAGGGAGTGTACTGCAGGTTCACCAGGACCAGGAACCAAGGGTCAAACTGGAAAATGCACAAGCTCGGGTCGTTTTCCCTGGAATTTCAACAGTTACAGTATGATTTGATCAGAGTTTGAGGTATTAAGGAGGACAGATGTGTCAATTGAAAGAAATTATTTTGGTCGCTCCGGGAGTCTGGGACAAAAAGGGAGAGTTCAAACTTTAAGCTGGACTTGTCAGGAATCAAATTAGGAAACATTTTTTAAAGAATTTATGTTCTCTCTTCCATAAATGACAATTGATGCGAGATTGATTGTTCCTTTTAAATCTATGATTAATAGGTATTAGAAGAGATATCATTGGCCAAGGCCAGAAGAATTAATGCGTGTGTGAATGTGTCTTTTTTTTAAATGTTACTTTCTTTATTTCTCAGTCTTCCCTTTTGTAATGAGGTGAGAATGAATTTCCTTTCATCTGTCACATGAAAGAGGTGTCATGGCCACGGATCATTAGCCCAGGCTACACACATATTGCATTTTTAATTACAATTTTTATGTTTTTACAAAGAAGGGGTGCATCAAAAGATGATCGTGGATGTAAATTCGGTGGCTGTCCGGAAAAGAACCTGGAATGTTACACAGGAAATTGTCGAGGAAACAAAGGGAAAATTTCACTAAAAACAGGGCAGAAATCTCCTCTGAGTATCTCAAACTGTGAGCATGATGGCAGGAAGAACAACAATCTGCATGACAGATAACAAAGTGTGGAGCTGGATGAACACAGCAGGCCAAGCAGCATCTCAGCTCTCTGATGAAGGGTCTAGGCCCGAAACGTCAGCTTTTGTGCTCCTGAGATGCTGCTGGGCCTGCTGTGTTCATCCAGCTCCACACTTTGTTATCTTGGATTCTCCAGCATCTGCAGTTCCCATTACCACTGATACAATCTGCATGACAGACAGTTTTACATTTTCCCCTTTCAAAAGTACACAAGTCGGGGGAGGTATCAAAAGGCAGACTGAACCCTGGTCTGTGTGCGCTAGTGGGCTGAAGTGCTCATGTATACCATGTAAATAAGATGCATGATCAGTTAATGGAAACTTGTAAATGACTGGGCTGCTACATAACTATGTAACAACAGTTACTAACAAGGCGCAGTGTCATTCTAGGCACCGATTTGTCTGGACAGCTCATTTGGGATAAATATTCCAGATCGCTGCCTCTAATTAGAGAAATTTATATTCTGTAAACAGGTTGTACAGAGGACAAGATATTGTATTTTAGGTAGGATAATAAAGTCAAAGTTGAAGTATATTGTCTGGTTTCACAATTGTTTTATTACAGAAAAACATCAGTTCACTTCTAATAACGTAAAATAGTAGTAATCTGAATAAAACACAATGCTGGAAATCTTCAAATCTGGCTTCTGTAAAGAGAGAAACACAGTTCTTGTTTTAGTTCGATGAACTTTCATCAGAGCTGAGAAATGAAGTCTACCCAAATATTAACTCCGTTGTCTCCACACTACTGCTTCGTTTTCTAAATATTTTCAGTTGTGGTTTTTTTGTTTTTATATTATCCTTGAAAGTTGCCTTACAGATCCTTGAAAGTTGCAACCCAGGTTGACAGGGCTGTTAAGAAGGCATACAGTGTTTTAGCTTTTATTAATAGAGGGATCGAGTTCTGGAACCAAGAGGTTATGGTGAAGCTGTACAAAACTCTGGTGCGGCCGCACTTGGAGTATTGCATACAGTTCTGGTCACCGCATTAAAAGAAGGATGTGGAAGCTTTGGAAAGGGTGCAGAGGAGATTTACTAGGATGTTGCCTGGTATGGAGGGAAGGTCTTATGAGGAAAGGCTGAGGGACTTGAGGCTATTTTCGTTAGAGAGAAGAAGGTTGAGAGGTGACTTAATTGAGACATATAAAATAATCAGAGGGTTAGATAGGGAGAGTCTTTTTCCTAGGATGGTGACGGTGAGCATAGCTTTAAATTGAGGGGTGAAAGATATAGGACAGATGTCAGAGGTAGTTTCTTTACTCAGAGTAGTAAGGGAATGGAATGCTTTGCCTGCAACGGTAGTAGATTCCCCAACTTTAGGTACATTTAAGTCGTCATTGGATAAGCATATGGACGAACATGGAATAGTGTAGGTTAGATGGGCTTCAGATCGGATTGACAGGTCGGCCCTCGATGTTGTGCCGAAGGGCCTGTACTGTGCTGTTATGTTCTACGTGTTAGTGTGCAATGAAAATCGCAGTCATCCTTAGTCATCTCAGCATTGCAGGCAATGGAATCCCTAACGGAATGTTGGAGGCCAGTTAACAAACCAGTTCAAGGAAATTGGCAGAAAGAAAAGATCAGCTTTCCTGCAAAGCTAAGAATCTTGAAATCAGCTGTTCAACTATCGATGTTTCATTATCTATTTTTTAAACCAGAAACTGATCAATTTATTTTTAACTTTTATCTAATATTTGGACTCAAATCTCATTTCTAATGTTTTCACCAGTGGAACATGGGCATCTCTGGCTGGGCCAGCATTTGTTGACCATCTCTGGTTGTCCTTGAGAAGGTGTTGGTCAGCTGCCTTCTTGAACTATACGTGTGATGCATTATTATTTGCAGTTGTTTTTAGTAGCAAATAAACTTATTCTTTTGTTGACCCAGTAAAGCCTGTTTAAACTGGGTCCTTAAGAAATATAAATTCAACTGGTATGGAAGAAAGGGATACACAAGGGAGGGGATCCTTTTTAAATTAACCTTGTTAAGACTTTGGGTGCAGATGAATAGGGAAGGGGAGTCTGTTTGTCCCTCTTCACCCAGGAAATGGGAACGGAATGAGATTTAATCACGCTGTAACATGATTGGCAAAGTTTAGAAGTGTTTCAGCTTCCCATAATCCTGGGATTGTCACTCTGACTAAATCCTTACTCCTTTAGCTGCCACCATTCAACCTGTGTGAAGCAACCTTCATTACTCAGTGTCTTGGAACCTCTCAGTTCACTGCGGCACTGTGTGACCTGGTTCTGTTAGTGCAGTAACCCAGAGCCAATCCCTGTCCCTTCAGGAATATGTGTGCAGTCATCGCCCTCTACTGGTTTAAGTCCTTTCAGCAACAAGAGCCTCCTGGCTGAATCCAGGTGTAAGATGCGTTTTAAGAAAGCAGCAGCTTAATCAGTTCCTCGAGCTTCCTGTATCTCACACAGTTTGATTGTGATCGGTCTTGATCTAAACTCTGTTTCCTCACCTTGATTTAGTGGCCCAGATCCAATAAAAACACAAAACAGCATGTTCACAATCTGCTCCCGGGTCAAGAGATAATGAGTCTGTATTTGACGTGACCTGGAGGCTGTATGGGAGCGTAGGAGACTGTAAGCGATTTGAATCGACCTGTTCAGCCGTTTCCAGGTGGGACTTGACTCTTGACTGGGTCTCTTGACTCGAAGGCAGGGACACCACCCTATGCCATGAGCACTGTGGGTGGGGGCATTGTATGCCTTTCTAAATAAAGACCATTCAGTTCCCTTCTTTCCCAGCTCCCCCCCCCCCAACCTTTCTTGTGGACTGATTTAATCCAGCTCAATTAGTTCAATAAAATCAGCTGCAGAAAGCAAGCTCGGTTCTCTGTTTGACTCACCCTTTGATTATTTCACAGTCGTTCTCAAAAGTGTGGAGTCAGATCCCAATTTGTAAGAAGAGACTAAACTTCTCAACAAGGGGCTAGCAGACACATGAGGACAGGCAGGAAAGGTCACTAGAAAACATGACAGCAATTGTCTCACAGACACAGGGACAAATAGTGCCAGGCACACATAATGACGCACAGACAGGCACACACTGAGATCTAGTGACACACAGACAGGTGCACACTGTGACACATAGGCACCTATAATGAGACAAAGTGACACACAGACAGGTACATTCACTCACACACAGTTCCTGCACTTAAACAACCAAGAAACACAAATAGAAGAACACAGGTACACTCAAAATGAATGCCACACAGATAGATGTACATAGCTGAGCAAATAGGCATTCTTACTGACACACACATATGTAAACAGGTTTGGGAACACACACAGCATGACATAAATGAATGCACAAAAATGCGGACATGTACATATACACAGACATCACTCACTCATCGGAAAACACATGCACACATATGAATGTACATGCTTTTTTGATGTGGACAGCGTAGTGGAGTTTTACATTCAATTTAAAAAGAGTAGAGGTTGCTTTACTCTGTACCTAACCCTGTGTTTACTGTATTTACCTGTGAATGTTTAGTGAAAAGAAACATTTTGCAGGCAAAAGCTTTTGAATACTTTTTGATGATATCCATTATATTGATAAGAGCTCTTTTTGATGAGGAAAATACATTGTTAAAATGAACAAACATGGAAGCAGTTGACTGGGTAAATCATGACATGAATTATTTAATTCTGCCAGTGAGCCACAGATTCAGTTGGTTAAATATTGAGAGTGAAAACCAGGTGTAGTTAAAAGGCAACTGTCTGTAAAATGTCCATTTCAGAATCTGGGAAAAGAAGGTTGGAAACCTGAGCGATAATCTTTCATGATGATGCAATAAAAATGGAGGAGTGATGAGAGGAAAGGTGTGATAGACAATGTGAGGGAAGGAGAAGGGAGAGAAAGAGAGGCCAAGGGACCTTGGGATTCAAATCTAACGCTGCCATTTTCATTGATTAAGATTTATTGCCATCTTCAGTGACTAATTAATAGCTCATTAATACATTCACGTAGTTTGAGCCATAAATGTATTAAAAAGTAGACACCAGACTAATTTCCAAATTAGAAATTTCCGTGCATATTCCTCAAACACAAGACAGGTAGAAGCCTTAATTACGGGCATCAATCATTTTCAGTTTGAGTACAACATGCAAAATTCTCCTGACACTGTTCCCTGCAGATACAACATAGAACTGAATATAGAGCAAAACTTGCTCTACACTGTCCTCATCAAACAGTCCATGGATAGGGACAGCATGGGGTTAGAAACTGAGTAGAGTTCTCTCTACGCTGTCCCCAAACACACCCAAGACAGGTACAGCACAAGGTTAGATACAAAGCAAAGATCTCTACACTGTCCCCATCAAACACCCCCAGGATAGGTACAGCACAAGGCTATAAAACAGGGTGAAGCTCCTTTTACACTGTCCAGATCAAAAACTCCCAGGACAGGTACAATATTGTAGATACAAAATGAAATTCCCTAACAAAAGATCCAAAACAAATTCCCCATACATGATGAGATAGTAGGAACTGCCAATGCTGGAGAATCTGAGATAACAGGGTGTAGAGCTGGATGAACACAGCAAGCCCAGCAGCATCAGAGGAGCAGGAAAGCTGACGTTTTGGGTCTGGATCCTTCTTCAGAAATGATTTTTGTTGTACTCAGCTCTACACCCTATTACCTCATGCATTACGGTTTCTTTAATTCAGTTTGCACCATCCGAGCGCACGCGCAGGAATCAGATCGAGATCAGTCTGTGTGCATCGTGACCCTCTGACAGATGAAGCATTGCAATTACACCGAGCTGCAAGAAGTATGTTCTTCAAATCTGCAAAGCTGTGCCTGTTCACCCCAAAGAGGTGGCTTTCATTTCATTCTCCTTATCACTTCCCATTCCCTGCTAGGGTCTCAATCTAGCAGGGTCATCAATATGCTTAATATTGGCAAAGAATGACTTGGAAAGATAGAAGGAAGGAAGGAAGGTAGGGAGGCATGAGGAGAGGATGAGAAGAATGGAGTGAGGTAAGGTGTGACAAAGGGAATGAGGAAGACTATAGAGAAAGAGAGGGGGAGATGGATATTTACCTTCAAACTTGAAGAGCATCTGGTGATTATTCTGTAGGACACAATGAGGAGAACTCCCATCAACATGACAAAGAGCAATTTGTCATTCTGCAGTAACTCAATTGTTGGGCCCTGAGCTGGTAAGGCCAGCTCAAGCATTATAACCCTGTACACTAACCAGCTTCTGTCATCTAATTCCCTAGAAGATAAATACCGCACATAATGTAAGGAGTTTCACTGTTGTGATGGTGGAACCCTTCAGGGCTCCCTTCTGGGGAGTTCAGCACAGTTTTAAATAGTATGAATAGAATCACCTCAAGAACAGAAACATACAATTACAAGTAATCAGATTAATTGAATTGTTTTGTCAGGTATCTCCTGTTACATGTTCCATTCACAGATGCTCTTTATTTTCTTCTTTTACACTATTCAGATGCTAAATAGATTCTAAACTCTGTGCCCTCTCTCTCTGGAACATGTTGTCTCTTTTGTAGGAAATCCTTCCATTTCTCTCCCTCAAAAGGCCACAGATGGCGAGTGGCTCCAAATTCCTTGGAAATCATCTCTGCGACCAGACGATGTACATCTCAGCCAATATGTGCAGTAGTCCCCAAACAGCTTTATGTCAACTAAATGCAGCCTAAGGTGTTTACTTACTGCTGTTATGAGGCAGTCACATTTGTGCACAGAAGGATCCCACAAACAACACATGGACAATGACAATGTACATCAGTGTTGCGTGTTGGGGGATGAAAGCCATCTCCAGACAGCAGGGAAATTTCCTCTCCTTTCCGTCAAAGGGAGATAGATAGTTTACATTCACCTGAGGGGAGACATGAGACCACAGTTCTCAGAAAAAGTGGGGTACGTTGTAGTCCTAAGGGAGGCACCAATCTACCACCTCCTGACTCAAGTAAAATAATAGCAACTGAGCAAACATGACAGAGAAGGCTGGGATGTGGGCACAAAGACAGATACATTGATAGACTCTGGTTAATGACTGTGTTTAGTGACAATTCAGCTCTATCACAACCAAAAGGGACTGAAATAAGCTTTCTCAAGTGGAATGAATCATAAACCTTCCAGTTTTGTTTTTAAAGGGCTCTTGCGTTCCAGTTCACCTTTCTCTTAAACATTGCATGAGGTTCAAATAAAAATCAAAACACTGTGAAGGCTGGAAATCTGATAGTGCTTGAGAAACTCCATTCTCCGGAATTTAGAAAAATGACAGGCAATCTCACTTAAACGTACAGGATTCTTAAGGAGCTTGGACAGGATGAATGCTGAGAAAATGTTGCCACCATGGGAGAATCTAGGACCAGAGAGCATAGTCTCAGAATAAAGGGGTACAAATTTAAGACTGAGATGAGGAGGAATTTCTTCTCTCGGAGGGTTGTGAGTCTTTGAAACATTTTGCGACCGAGAGCCAAAAGGGACAGAGTCCTTGTGTACATTTAAGACTGAGATAGATAGACTCTTGATCAGTTGGGGAGTTAAGGTTCACAGGGAAAACATTAGAAAATGGATGTGAGGAATATTAGATTAGCCATGAACATATTGAATGGTAGAGAAATCTTGAGGGGCCAAGCTGCGTACTCCTGTTCCAATTTCCTACGAACTTAATAAACTCAGAATTTGGCAGAACCTGTGAAGAAAGAAACAGAGTTGACATTTTGAATCCAATACTGCTTCTCTTCTACAGTTCTGAAGAACAGTTATATTGCATTTAAAACATTAACTCTATTTTTCTCCCCATAGATTTGCCAGATGCACTGAGCTTTTCCAGCCTATTCTGTTTTTACTTTGCCGCAGATTTATATCTGGGTAAAGCCACGGGAAAGGAAACGAAATCAGACAAATTCTTCTGTTAGATTTGTGGAACTCAGCACTAGTGGCTGTTGAACATTAGCAATAGCCTCAGCACACCCTGGCTCAGAGAAGAAAACAATTCATCTTTTTTTTTTTTCGCTTTTGTTCATTATTCCAATGTACGAGGGGGATAGTCTGCCGTTAGCCAACAATGGCACTATCAATAGGTCTCAAACATTCACAATGCAGGCTCATAAATAACAATCTATTTCACAATGTGGCAGAGAGTGAATAAATCATTCATTGAATCCTTAACCCAAAGGAAGCCTGGATCCAGAGAGTGGCTGGTGACCAGGAGCCTGGATCCAGAGAGTGGCTGGTGACCAGGAATACTCGGAGATGAAAATATTGAAGCTCCAGTTTGGGGTATACAGAACAGGTAGGACTAATATATTTCATTTGCCAGTTTTACTGCTTCTCCCTTTCATAAGACCATATGATGTAGGAGCGGGAGTTGGCCACTCTGCCCATCATGCTTGCTCCATCATTCAATGAGGTCATGGCTGATTTGATAATCTTCATTTCAACATTCCTGCCTTTTTTCCTTAACCCTTGATTCCATTACTGATTTTTTTTTTAAAAAAAAAAATCAATTTCAGCTTTGAATACACTTAAAGGCTCAGCATTGAAGATCCTTTGAGGTAAGCAATTTTACAGATTCACTACCCCTCTCAGTGAAGAAATTCTTCCTCCATCTCTATCTTAAAATGGGCAACCTCTTACTCTCAGATGATGCCCCTTGGTCTAAGACTCTTCCTTGTGGGCAACAACCTCTCAGCACTTATCCTGTAAAGTCCGCTAATAATTTTAAAAGTTTCAATAAAGGTTTCCTCTCGTTCTTCTAAACCCTAACGAGTACAATTCCAAGCTATCCAATCTTTCCTCGTAAGAAAATCCCTCTATAGTCAGGATCAATCTTGAAGTAGCACGGTGGCTCGGTGGTTAGCACTGCTGCATCACAGCGCCAGGCACCAAGTCCAATTTCACCCTCAGGTGACTGTCCGTGTGGAGTTTGCACATTCTCTACATGTCTGTGTGGGTTTCCTCCAGGTGCTCCAATTCCCTCCCACAGTCCAAAGACACGCAGGTTAAGTGGATTGGCCATGCTAAACTACCCCTAGTGTCCAAGGATGTGCAGAAGGTGAATTAGCCATGGGAAATGAAGGTTGCAGAGATGGTGTGGGTTTGGATGGAATGCTTTTCGGAGGGGTGCTACGGACTTGTTAGGCTAACTGGACAACTTCTACAGTGTAGAGATTCTATGGTACTAATAAATCTTCTCCAGACTGCCTCCAATGCCAGTATATCTTGCCTTAGATAAGGGGACTAAAATAGTTTGCAATATTCTAAATAAAGTCTGACTAATGCATAGTATAGTTTCAGCAAGGTCTCCCTTTTTATTAATTCCATTCCATTTGAAATGAAGGCCAACACTCATTTGTCCTTTCTATTACATTGCCTGCTAGTTTTTTTGTGATTCAAGCAAGAGGTCTCTTAAATCCCTTTTCTGTAGCTTTTCTCTATTTATATAATATTCAGTTCCCCTATTCTTCCTGTCAAAGCACATGACCTCACGTTTTCCCATATTATATTCCACCTGCCAAGTTTTGCCCATTTACTGAAGCTGTCTATATCCCTCTGTAGAGTCTGTGTCATCTCACCTTAGCACCTATTGCAGTGTCATCCACAATTTTGACTATAGGACTTTCATTTCCCTCATCCAAGGCATTAATATATATTGTAAATAATTATGGTCCCAGCACTGATCCCTTTGGCACACTACAAATTATAGGTTGCCATCCTGAAAATGCTCCCTTTATCCCAACTCTCTGTCTTCTATTTGTCAGCTAATCCTTTATCCATTATGTTACTCCTAACACAACGGGATCCCATTTTATTAATTAAGCTGATGTTGGTACCTTAATGAATGCCTTTTGGAAATCTAAATGTTTTATATCTTTTGGTTCTCATTTAATAATCCTGCCTGTTAGCTCCTCAAATAACTAAAACAAATTAGTCAGCCATGATTCTCTTTTCATGAAGCCATACTTCTAAATCCCAATGAGTACAATTCCAAGCTATCCAAATCTTTCCTCACAAGAATATCCTTCTATACTCAGGATCAATCTGAGGTAGCATGATGGCTCAGTGGTTAGCACTAATGCCTGAGTGCCAGGGATCTGGGTCCAATTCCATAATTGGGTGAGTGTCTGTGTGGAGTTTGCACATTCTCTCCATGGGTTTGCTTATATTGTGCATTTAGAAATGTTCTGCTATTACATCCTTTAAAATAGACTCTTACATGTTCCCATTGACAGACGTTAAGTTAACTAGCCTTTAGCTACCTGTCCTTTTTAATGTCTTTCAAACTTTTTGAAAAAGCACATTATGTTGGCAGTTTTCCAATCCTTTGGGACTTTCCCAGAATCTAAGGACTCCTGGAGAATTACTATCAGAGCATCCACTATCTCTGTAGCTAATTCTTTTAAAATTTTAGGATGCAACCCATCAGAGTCCAGGAGGGGTCTATCGGCTTTTTGTCCCACTTGTTTCTCTTGTACTTTTTTTCTAGTGATAATTATTGCATTTATTTCCTCATCACACCCCCCAAGCCCTGCATCCACACACACAAAACTGTCATTTGTTTAATGAACGTTTTCAGGATATTATTGGTGTCATCTACCATGAAGACTGGCGTAAAGTATTTATTCAACCCCTCTGCCATTTCCCAGTTTCTCATTATTAATTCCCCAGTCTCATTTTCAAAGGGACTAATGTTCACTGAGGCCTTTCTCTTCCTTAATACATAGTTAAAGAAGCTTTTACAGTCTGTTTTTATGTTACTTGCTGATTTGCCTTCATTTATTTTCTTCCACTTCATTATTTTTTAGTCAGCTCTTAATGGCTTTTAAAACTTTCACAATCTTCTGCTTTATCACTAGTCTTTGCCACTAGGGTATGGAAAGAGTGAAAGAGAAAGAGAACAGTACAGAGAAAGATAGAGGGAGCAGATTTAGGACTGAATTGAGAAGGTACTTCTTCACTCAGAGGGTTGTTAATCTGTGGAATTCCTTGCCCAGTGAAGTAGTTGACGCTGCTTCAGTAAAAGTTTTTAAAGCTAAGGTAGATTTTTTTTGAACAATAAAGGAATTAAGGGATATGGTGAGAATGTGGGTAAATGGATCTGAGTTCACAAGAAGATCAGCCACGATCTTATTGAATGGCAGAGCAGGCTTGAAGGGCCAAACAGCCTACTCCTGCTCCTAGTTATTATGTTCACATGTTCTCAGAGGGTGGCTAGGGAATGAGGCAAAGATGGTGAAAAGCATAGGAACATAGCAGTGGAAAGAAAGGAGAACGTAGGAAAGAGAGAAAAAGAAAGGAATGAGAAAACATAATTCAGGGAGACAGGAGAGTACAGATAAACAGAGCACATGGAAAACAAATGACACTCGGAAATACAGTTGGATTGAAATGTACGTGAGCATGTTAAAAACAAGGGCAGGAAGAGCTTAGAGGGATATGGGCCAAATGCTGGCAAATGGAACTAGGTCGGTTTGGGATGACTGGTCAGCACAGATGAGTTGGAGAAAAAGGTTTGTTCCTGTGTTGTATCCATCTATGATTCTATGATAAGTGGAAGAAGTGAGGTTTATAGAGAAATGGGCATGACTCACAGGGGAGAAAGGTTTGAATGAGATGGCGGGGTGGATTTTTGATTCCAACAGCCTTGATTTGTTCCTTTACAATTTCAATTTTCTATCCAAAATAAATAAAATGGAAGTTAGTGATTGACAGGAACCTAATTGAGGGATTTCAATGCATTCTGAAATGTTGAGAGTAAAGCCAGAGCACTGACAGCCCATTACTGAAACGGAGACTGGATCAGCAGTTCAAACCCACTTAGAATTGAGTCAGCTATAAAACATCAGATTCCAAAACAGCCTATTACAGCAGCTACCCACTCATTTAACCTTCTTCCACTCCCCATGTATATTTGATCCTGTCATGGATACTACTCATGTACTTAATCCCCTAAACCTGTATAAAACTATTGTCGTTCTAAGGCAATTGAATAGAACTCCATTATATTTGTTCACAAACTAAAATGCTTTCAACCAACCTATAATGCCATGCCTCAGGAGAACAAGTGGGATTCAAACTCAGAGGGAGGGACTCTGCCACTGCACCACAGTCTGTTTCCATCAACCTCCTGTTACACAATGTGGTCCTTTAACTTCCACAAATAACATGTCCACGTCACTGAACTAAAATACAGTGTGCAATCAGTTAATTATGCCCATTTACCCAACACCTTATAATTACAATCCTATAATATAATTCCCACATCCAAAATACTGTGGATGTTGGAAATCTGTAATAAAAATAGAAAATGTTGGAGAAGCTCATCAGCCCTGGCAGCATCTATGGAGAGAGAGTGGGCTTCTGACTCCATAGTTGCTGCCAACCCATTCTGTTTTTGTTGAACTGCAGCTTCCTGTCCACTTCCTCCCCTTCATCTACCTCTGAAGGACTGCACTTGGACATTAGTTGTAACTGACCCTTCAGCAAGAATACATTCAACTTAAAGGAACAAAAACAAAAAGTTTTGACCCTACAGCCCTCTGGACGCAGTACTGAGTTCAATAATTTTAGGGCCTAAACTCCCCCATGTCCCAGACCCCCCACCCCACACACCAGGCCTTGTTACCACAGAGCCTGCCACTACACATCCCCTGTTGTTAGTCACTAACAGTCCCCTTTAACAACTACTCACCCTCCCAGCCTGATCGTTAGCAACTCCTTTGTCTGTCCAACTGTCTTTCTCTCTCTTTGGGCTCTATCCTATTGTTTACTCCCTACCCCACCCACCTCTCTATTTTCTGCACATAAACTGATGTTTTCCCAGCCACCATCAGTTCTGAGAAAGGGTCAACGGACCTGAAACGTTAACTGTTTTCTTCTTCACAGATGCTACCAGACCTGCTGAGCTTTCCCAGCAACTTTGTCTTTGTTCCTGATTTACAGCATCTGCAGTTCTTCTGATTCTTACTTTTACTGTGAGTTTGTTTGATGGTTTCACAGTACCAATCATTGGTCTTATCCTAAGATAAATTGCTTTGGCACAACATGGGAAACAAGTAACAGGTTGGAGAGATGTTTGACAAGCAACTAGTTGGCAGTCATTTCTCTGATGGTTGCCCAACCAGGGTGACTTGCGAAGATTAGTGACTTCTGCTTGTGTTGAGTATTTCAAACACTCCTTTCCAGAACCCCTTTTGTTGGGATTTTACTTTCATGTTTCTTCCTGAAATATTCTTCTCAAATATCGATCTGTGAAAGCTAGGGAAAGATGCTTTATTCATATTTGAGTGCTGTTCTTGGAATCAGCTGCTTGTTGCAGTGTTCACAGAGTGTCAGAGTGTTGGATTATGATGAATATTTCAGCGTCTGCTTGATCGGGGTGACACAGCGCACTGGCAGTTAGGATAATGAACAGGTCTGCCGGTGTCTGGGGGCTGAATGATGCGATTGCTTCATCATTCAGGAATGGACAATAAGCGCTGGCCTTGCTAATGACACCCACATCGCATGAACAAAAAAAGTAACAGCAGGGCCATCTATCCTGTGGAAATGAGCAGAGAGAAGAGGATTGAGGAACAGGGATTTGGCTGGCCGTGTTAAAATCTTTTCTCAGGCAACCCTAAACTCCTCAACCTTTTTGCCTTGCCAAACTGACAACCATCCTCACTAATTCACCGCTAGGAGATAGCACGGTTATGTAGCAGACAAGCAAGATAGAAGTAAGCATAGATCAGTTCAGCTCCTTGAAGCTGCCTTGTCATTCAGTAGCATCATGGCTGAGATACCTGCTTTATGAATTCAATCTAACCGTCTACCCTGATAACCCTCAATTCCCCTGTCTAACAATGATTCCAGGACGTCTTCAGCTCCTTACGAACAGGCGGAGGTAATGAGTACCCCCCATGGCTGTTCCACCATTCAGTTCAATCATGGCTGATGTGTATGTTAACTCTGTTGACTCTCATCATCATTACATGTGAATCTCTAAAAGATCCCCAGTTGTTTTGGTGGGGGGGGACATTCCCTGTTCTGTGAGGAAGTGCTGAATGGTTTGGCTGCGCTCTTCCCCATTGTTCTGGTCACCCGGTTAGGGCCAGAACAAGTAAGGACAGCAGATAGCCTTCCTTAAAAAGGTCTTCCATTAACAGGTATGTTTTGATAAAGATTGACAGCAATCACCATTAGGCCAGCTTTATTTTCCCTTAATTTAAAACCTTGTCTTTTGCCATTGTGGGATTCAAACCCTTATCCCTGGGGCATTAGCCTGGCATCTTGGATTACTACTCAGTGACATTACCCCTACACCACCATCTCTCCTCATGACAGGTGCTGATATTTCAGCCCTTTTCATTCCTTTTCTGAACACGTCCACCAGACCTGACTGACTTCTTAAAACACTAATGTAAAAATTTGGAGCGGGAATAGATCTTATGGCCCATGAAGCTTGTTTCCGCACTTAAGGCAATCATGGAGGGTGATTTTTCATCTCAGTTCCCCTGTGTGGTTCGCTTCCACAGAAAACAGTGGAAACAGAGGCAATTAGTCCATTTTGGTTGCATTTGGCAGAGTTTTGATGGACGAGAGTTATGGAGGGTAACCAGGAGAGTGTAATGAGACCACAACCAGATCAGTCATGATGCTATTAATTGATGGAGCAGGCTCAGAAGGGCTGAACAGCCTATAGTTTTCAGAATTGCTACGTTGGTATGTAATGTTGGGAAAAGAGGAATGCATGACCTTGATCAAGAGTTGGAATGGCTTTGTCACTGAGCAGTTAAACAATAGAACAATTAGGTTTGGTTAGTCTTCCATTCTCAAGGTTCGGGCGATGTAAAAGCTCCAGAATTCACTCAGGAGAATCTGGCTATCACATGAACCAGCGCGCCTTCCCAGGGCTTTTCTAAAATTTAAAAAAAAAATTGGCTACAACTCCCAGCAGATCGAACATTCAGGCCCAGGAAAAATTGGGTCACAGTCATTATCCTGAATTTGGATTCTGTGATTTGGAACTGTCGGCATTAACACCCTGGGTGTGACTTTTTACATCTTGGTCTGTTTTGAGGTGTAGGCGGAAAAACGTGAAAATGCTTTTAAAATATTTGACATTGCCAGAATTAAATAGCAGAGAGGAGGTCTGGTTGAGAGACAGTTTGAGAGCATATCCGGGCTGTGAGAAACATGGATGGAAATGAACACTTCGCTAATTCACAAGCTGGGGCACTCAAATATAATCACCTGAAGGAGATAGGGGAGCTGTTTATCTGAATATTATTCCTTCCAATAGTGCTATAGATTTGCAGTTCTTGGGCGATTAACCAGCTGTGCAGGTTGCAGGGAGAAGTATTTAGCAATTATAAGCCAGTTGCCGGTCATTTCACTTGTTCAGAAGGTGTTCTTATTGTGTATGTGTCCCCATGATGGAGCCCAACCTAATGGTTCACCTTCTCCTGGTGAGATTAGATTCTACCGAACAACACCAGCCTGCATTTATATAGCACCACATACATTGTAAAACAGGAGGTTCATCAAATAGAATTAGACAGATAAAGTGGGATGACGCATTAGGAAGCTAAAAGCTTGACAAAGAGGTAGATTGCAAAAAACACCCAGTAAAAGGAAACTTTTTTTTGTCATTCATTCGCAGAATTTGAGCACCATTAGCAAGGTCAACAGTTTTTCCATCCCTAATTTCCCTCGAGAAAGTGATGGTAGGGTTAGAGACATTTAGGAAGGGAATTCCATATCTCAGCATCCAAAGGCCTGGCTGCCAGTGATGGAATCAATGAAAATTGAGAGTGCACAAGAGGCTGAGCACTGCCAGTCGGACAAAATCTTGGGCCAAAATCTTTGAATTCCCTCCCTAACTGCACTACGGGCGTCCCTACAGTCCAACGATTTCTGTGGTTCAAGACAGTGTCTCACCACCACTTCCTCCAGGCCAGTTAGAGATGGGCAATAAACGCCGAACCCGCCAAAACACCCACAATCCCATGAATAAATTAAAAATTCTCAGAGAGACGTAAAGGTGAAGTTATTACAGAGTTAGGGAGGTTGATGACAATGCTGCAATATTGAAGAGGAGCGGAGGCTGGAGTTCCTGGAAACATCCTCTCTCAAATGAGAATTTAAACCACATTGACCTGTATCAATGGCGCGTTTATCCCAATGTGCCACCCAACATTTGTCTCTTAAATGATGCCCCCTAAAACACCTGATATAACATCGCTGCTTATGGGATCTTGCTTTGCAAAAATGGCTGCTGTTCTTGTTCACATGACACAATTGGCATTAATGTAATGGTCACACAATACTATGAGGCTTTCAAGGAGATGTGATAAGATGCAATATAAAAGCATCTTGCTATCAATGTTTTTAAGATAAGATATTTCAAAGTGATCGTCACAGAAAAGTGTTTTGCATGATATAAATCTCATAATTGGATCAAATAACCGGATAAAACATAACATTAGAACCAGACATTATCCTTTAAAAGAATGTTATGTCTCGGTCCATGAGAAAGATATTACATGAGCTGATAAAATTATAGGTTAATTGGTTGATGGTTGGAAGTTAGCGGGATGATAGTTGGTAATTTGCCTCACTCTTTCTGCTTCCACCATTAACTCAATGCAAACTGCAACCGCATACAATGATCTCTGGAGAAACAGACCACAGTTCCATAATGAAAGGCCAAGTTCTGGCCACAGGGGTTGACAGTGTGGAAGAACAACAATTTATTCCACTTTGTCAACATTTTAGTTCATCAACACATCCCCCACTTTCACCATCTCATTGATTCCTGTATCTCATTATGCCCCTCAATCACACGATAGTCTTACTCACACTGTTATGTAATTGTCACTTGGCAGAACAGATCTTAAAAAAAAGACAGATTTTGTTGAAACTTTTCATTTGTCACCAGGGCAACTTGCAAGAATACCAATGTGAAGGCAAAACAACATGTATGCAGCATTTAAGGAGAATGCTGATTGGTTGAACACAGATCAGTACAGGCATTGCCCTGGAGAATGAACAGATTAATGATGACTGATAGTTAGCTGCTTAGCTTTGTTTAAATTTTAAACCAGGCAATTTGACTCTGATTGGTCAAGGTGCTGCCTGGAGAATGAAACCCACCAAATTGGTGGCAACCAATCAATCAGGCACAGAGTTGGCACATTCTTTCTGGGAAGGTGCCCAAAGGTTTTCTGAAACTATTCCTACAATTTCGAGAAGGTAGGCAAAAGGCAAGTAGGACAGAGTCACTGACTGACAAATGGCACTGGATTAAGTTTGAACGTGCTGGATGGGGTGAGCAAAGCTTGGTGCCATTTTTCTAAATGCTTTTCCTCCAATAAACTCCTGCCATCTCGAATAATTCTAATTTTTTCTGCTATAATATTGGCTATCTCTGTCCCTTCCTCAGCTCATCGGCTGCTGGAGCCCTGAACATCACTAGAACCGACCGATGCACAATAACACAAAAACTATGAACACGAGAGATCTAGCGTTCTGATGAAGAGTCACTGTACTCAAAATGTTAATGCAGCTTTCTGTCCACAGATAGTGCCAGGCCTGCTGAGTGTCGCCAGCAATTTCTGTTACTGTTATTGACTATGTCTGGCTGACCAAATTCTAACCTTCACAAATGGAAGCTTGGGGCAAAACTTTCTGCTGGTTGGAATCATGCCTTGCACATAGGAAGATGGGTATGGCCTTGTATTTCAGCCATCCCAACTCCAGGATATTTCTGCAGGAGTTCCTCAGGGTAGTGTCCTAGGCCCAATTAACTTCAGACACTTCATCAATGACCTTCCTTCCATCATAAGATCAGAAGTGGAGATGATCAGCGATGATCGTACAAGGTTCAGCACCGTCCGCTAATGCCTCGGAGACTGAAACAGTCTACTTTCAAATGCAACAAAACCCGGACAATATCTGGGCATGGGCTGAAAAGTGGCAAGTAACATTCATGCCTCACAAATGCCAGGCAATGGCCATCTCCAGTGAGAGACAATCTAGCCATTGCCACTTGACATTTAATGGTGTTACTATAAGTGAATCCCCTACTATCAACATGTTGGGGGTTACCAATGGCCAGACACTGAAGGGACTAGCCATATAAATATAGTGGCTAAAAGAGCAGGTCAGAGGCTAGGGATTCTGTTGTAAGTAACTCAATTTCTGACTCACCAAAGCCTGTCCACATCTATAAGACACAAGTAGGGAGTGTGATCAAATGCTCCCCACTTCCCTGGGATGGGTGCAGCTCCAATGACTCTTTAGAAGCTTGACATCACCCAGGACAAAGCAGCCTACTGGGTTGGCACCACATCCACAAATGTCCATTCCTGGAATTCCCTCCCTCAGGGCACTGTGGATCAACCTACAGCATGTGGACTGCAGGAGTTCAAGAAGGCAGCTCACCATCACCTTCTCTAGGGCAACCAGGGATGGGCAATAAATGCTGGTCCACACTCCGTGGTGAAAAAGAGAACATAGGGTTACATAAAATTCAGATATGTCCTAACTCACACCTCGTGCCAAGCCCGCTTTGTGCTGAGTCTCAGAATGTAGGAAACTGTGGCGGGTGTCAGCAAGGAACAGGCCTTTCTCGCATTTGTTATTTCCCTATTTTTCAATAATAACGCAGTGCTGTGGGGTGATGGAGTTGAAAGTAGCCCTCTGTTTCAAGTCCTGGATGGTGGATTTATTTAATTCCAAAGTCTGGTTTATATTTATAGCATTTCAATCAGGTTCACAGCACAAAACACAATCATTATTGATCAGAAAAGGCGCCAAGAAGAGAAATGAGTTGGAAATGTCAGGGGATTGCACTTTGGCACCTTCCAAGCTGAAACTAGAAGTTCACTGAGGCCATATAAACATTATAAATGCAATATGTGGATATTTGGGTAAACTGCACCACTGTTAGGGCAGTTCCAGAAAGTTCTTCAATGATAGTTTGCTACCATTGAGAATTCTTTAACTTTGGTGCAATGTGCAAAAGTGCAGGGCAGGGAGGTGTTTTATTCTGTATCATCCCTTTCCTGTACCTGTCCTGGAGTGTTTGATGGATACAATGTAAAGAAAGCTTTACTCTGTGTTTGACTCCATATTAGACGTATCCTGGGAATATTTAATGAGTACAGTGTGGAGGGAGCTTTACTCTGTATCTAAGCCCTTGCTGTGTCTGAGCCAGGAATGTTTGAGGGGGGCACTGTAGAGAGGGCTTTATTGGGTACCCAACCCTGTGCTGGGAATGTTTGATGGACATGGCGTGGAAGAAGCTTTACTCTGTATCTATCCCTGTGCTAGATATGTCTTGGGGGTGTTTGATGGGAATAGGGTTCAAGTCCCACTCCTTCCAGCGGTGCATAACAACATCATTGTGAATATGTTGATTGGGAAAGTATCTAGAAGGAGCTTTACTCCGCACCTAACCCTGTGTTGAGACGAAACATTTAACTCCCTTCACTTTAGATTGTGGATAATGTTGTAATAACATAACACTGTAATAAACAGGAGAATATTTTGTAGAAATGCTCTCATTACTTGTTACTACACAATGGAGTCTGCCATGGGTTAATTACAATGTGAGAGGCTGAGCAGTGAAAGTCACCAGAAAGCTCTCTCTTTCATCACTGCTGTGAAATCAATCAACCTTAGCATAAATTTAGCTTGTGATGCTAAACATCTGGTGGCCTGGTTTCCCAGCCATGCACTATACCCCTGAGTATCTATGCTGTCAAACAACGTGGAAGAAATGACATCCTGAACACACATGGTGCCCTCCACACAGAAGAGTAAAAGTCAATAATGGAGCATTGCTAGCACATAATGCAGATAATTTTTGCGGTCCCTTCTCCATCCATCACCCAGCTCCCCCCAGCCACCGCCCACAGCTTCTTCCTCCAGGGTTCAGATTGTCACATGTACCTGTCACATGGAAGTAACTGCCACATAATAATCGCTCGACATCTTCTGGCAAATTGGGAATCAGGGGAAACTGTTGTGCAGCCTGAATGATCCAACTGAGGGGCAAAATGTCTGCTATCATGACAGTCAATGTAACGTTGCAACCAGATCAGATCGATGTAGAGATCGACTGACATTATAGTACATGCTTGGTAGTGCTGTCATTTTTTTTGCCAAAGGTTTTATTTAGCTGCTAATCTTATTTAATACAATACCTCCTGATGGAAAGCTGAACCAGTACAGTGATTACCTTGCTGGCATTCTAGGTCAAGTCTCACTTCTTGACAAGCAAAGACAGCAGAAAGGAACTTTGCTGACAGATCTTTTCAGAGTGAGCTGCACATTTGGGAGCGAAGGGCAGCAAAGTGCCTTTGCACTGGGAGATGGGGCCAAAGAAGGCATTATGCAGTGGAATGTGTGACAGGTTATAAGAACTGGAGGTGTGTTGGGCAGAGATGAAAAAGAGGTTGGGAAGACTGAACAGATTTCTGTCGGGGAGGAAAAGAAACCACTATTTTCATGTAGAATCTAAAAACAAAACCACCTGCTGAAAAAAAAATCCTCTCTTGTTCCATTGGAACAGGTAGAGGCCATTCAGCCCCTCCAAACTGTTCCACTTTTGAGTTAGCTGATAGCTGAGCCGCACCTGAACTCCCACTACCCAACATCCTTCACAAACTTCGACACTTTGCAAAAATTCGTGGAAGGAAAGTGGGTTTGACTCGGGTTAGTGTTTGGAAAGGCTGGTCACTCAGTAGGGCCTGAAGAAAGACAGAGGACAACATACTGTTGCCTTGGAAACCAAAATGTGAAATCAAACAAAGAAAAAGACAAAGACAAAGACAATTTTTCAGTCAGTCATTTCTCTCCTGTTAATAAAAATGTCAGACATTGTTAAGAAATCTTTCCTGCTGGTAAGACAGCACAGTAATTGATTAGAACACCGCAGAATTTACAGAACAAAAACAGGCCATTTAGCCCAATAGCTTTGTTCTGATGTCTATATTCCACACAAATGCCCTCCCATCCTTCTCAACCCAAACCAGTTAACAAAAGCTTCTATTCCGATCCCCTCATGTGTTAATCTAGCTCCCCCTTAAACAATGTTCACCTTGACCACTCCCTATGGGAACAAGATCACATTTCATTGTCCCTTGTGCTGTCTCCCCAAAAGGTGGAGAATTCTCCTCTTTGTCAAATGAACCCCTTGATAATTTTAAAGGCATAAATTCCGCCAGTACCATCATCCTTATCTTTTCTGGGGCAATCAATCTTTTGTGACCATTGTATATATTCCTCATGCATATTCCTCATGCATATAAACCAGTAACAGGAGTTTGAGACTCAGTAATAATTTGTAGTCACTTAATGCTGCTGTTTACTCGTGGATATGAAATACAGAGACAGGCTGTTGGATTCCATCTGCCCCAGCTCATCTACTGTTGAAACTCACATCTATACCTCTGATCTCCAAACTCAACAATTCCCATCTTCCTCCTTCAATAAACTGAGCATTGATTCAGACAGTTCTAGCCTAAATTCTAACTTACACCAGGTCCTGTTTACTTATCACCCCCCATTGCTTTTCTCTCTAATCACCTGCAGCCCAGTATCCGCACTTCTCTACTTCTGGCCACTTTTGAAAAGTAATAGATAAAGAAGATAAACAAACATTCGAGTTTGACTGTATCCAACAAACAAATCAAAGGCATGTCTTACTTGTGTGAGACTATGAATGATTGAGGCACAGGCAGGGTCCAATAACTGAATGGATCCCCATTTACCTTCAGCAGTAAGATCTCAGACAGTGGTCTTTCCCCACTGCGCACTGGCAGCAGCTGCACCTAGTTTTAGAGCATCCCTCAGTGCATAGTCCTGGACCTTGGAATGTGTCAGTCTGTAAGGCTAATTTTAATATTCCACCAGTGGTAACCTTGCCATTAGCTGCCTCAAGCCCAAGCTCTGGGACTCTCCCCCAAAATCCTACCTTACATTTGTCTTTTAGAAAATCACTACAGACATTTCCTTTAGCCAATGCAGTTACGTATCAATCTTCTGAAAAGTTTTGAGAGACTTTATTATTTTAAACGAGCAGAAAGAGCAGCAGATTGTTGTTGCTGCAATTTGACAGAAGATAATACACTTTACTTAAATATACAAATTCAATGTTGTAACAGGTGCTACTTCAATGTAATGCCCTGCTTCGTTCTTGAGGCATGGAACTATTGCTAAATTAGTGCAGAATGATTGGACTGAGTTTTGAAAAGAATGATGATGTTATTAACTATTCTTAGGCAGCTGCATTTTAATTAGAGGTTAAATATTTTATAAAGTCATATTCTCTTTTGATGCCGGGTCTTCTTTCATTTTTCAGAATTCCTAATTTGCGGCTTTATATTCTCACCACAGGGAGAAACGTCAGCTCATCCTTCACTCCCAAATCAACCATTACCATCCAAGATAATAATTGCATCAGAAATTCCCAGCACAGGTACAAACAGGAGCAGATACAAAGTAATGGTTCCTTTACACTGTTCCTATCAGACATTCCCACAGGTATAGCATGGAGTTAGATACAGACTAAAGCACCCTCTGGCAGTTTGGGCAGACTGAAATGTTACCTCGGAACTCTTTTGCAGGAGCTCTCCATATTGCCTTCTTGGGCTATAGTTATTCTTCAAATGTCATCTTTTCAGTTTTGTGGTGCTGAATTGTAGGTGTTTGGAGGTTTGGAAATTGGCTCGTGTTTTCTAGATTGCAACAGAGATGACACCTCAAAGGTGTGTCATTGGCTGCACAGCACTCTCTGTAGTGGCCTGATTTTGTGAACAGTGCCAATAGAAAGCAAATCCTCCTTCTTATGTCCTGTTCAGTATGTGAAAACTTGCATTTTCATAAGCCAAGCCCTGGCAATGCAACTTTAGAGTAAAGAGAAGTCTTGGCGTGTGTGGCCAGTGGGGGATGGGGGAGCATGGGGTTGATATGCATCCTCTAGCAGCTGCAGGTCACTTGGCTGTTTGTGCAAAATCCACAGCCCTCCTGAGGCACAGCAAGATCCCACAAACAGCAGTGATGGCTGATGGCCCAGTGGCTTGAGGGATAACATTTGCACAGTACACTGGGGGGTAAACTCCCTTGTTCATCTCTGCCACATATTCTGTGGCCTTTCAGTCACTGCCAGTGTCTGCCATATCTTCACAGGAGAATTGACAGGGCAGATCAGTGAGCCTGACTCCACAGTACTCACCCTGAGCCGAGGCTCTCTCCACCAATGGCTGTGCAGGCTGCACAATGAGGATCTGGACCCCGAGACCATCAGGAAAGCATTTGGTCCAATTCCTCATCTCTGCTGAAGTTCCAATGCTCTCAGCCGAGTAGCACTTGACAGGGACTTGACAGAGGGAAGAGGGGGGGATGGGCATGGCTAGCGCTAGGACTAACATTGGGCTAAGCTGGGTTAAGGAGGATGAAAATCAGCTAGGTTGCCTCTTCCTGAAGGAAAATAAACACTAGGTAGTATGAAAGATGCATAATGGTCTGACTCATTTATTCTGAGGCCTCTGGAGGAGGTGGAACTTGAACCTAGGCATACAGGGTCAGAAGTAGGGGCACTACCATGGACCCACAATGGACCTCAAACTGACTCCATATACTTCAAAATGGAGTTACTGTACAACCCATACTCACACTTCCAAGATGGTTATTTCCTAACCTTTTTTTTCCCCTTTCTGGGGATCCAGCTTCTGCTGTGCTGCTAACAGACATGATCAGGAACATCTGCATTCCCTTTCACAAAAGGAAAGAACAAGCCCCCAGGCTCCCAGTCTGGGCTGACATGTGGGTGAGGACAGCTGGGCACAGCTGAGCATGGCACCAGTGAGTAGAGGTGATGGAGCAGAAGGAGGGAAAACAGATCACTCCTGATGCAGCAGCAGCAAATTAAGATAAAAAATAAATTAAGAAAACAAGCCTTTGACCCACACAAATCATCCTCTGTGTGGCAGGGTCTCCCTCCAAAGATACAATTCTCCCACTTCCCAGTTTGAAGACCAGGCTTTCTGGAGGTTTATTCTCACATCACATACACAGGCTTCATATATCATCGCAAAACAGAGATACATCAGAGCTCAAGAGGAGGCCATTCAGACCAGCAGGCCCTTACCAACATTCTTCGTCTTTGAATTAGCGTTTATCTAATTCACTCAACCCTCCCCTGATCTTACACATCATCCATCAGTGGCCACATTAATGCAAACAGCCTCTGGATTTACAATCTGAATTCACCAAGGCCTGAAAGACAGAAGGGTTTTGGAGGGTGGGGGTGGGGATGGGGGGTGTACTCGGGGTGGGGTGGGGAATAGTATTTTGAGGGGAACCAAAAGCAAGGCTGCTGTTAGGTGGTCCCTTACCTTGGCTCAAAGTGCCAGTGAGGAAGCGAAAGAAGAAGCGAGCTAGTTTGGTCAGCTGTCTCTTGCAGCGTTTCTGGCAGACGCTCATTCTGAGTGGAAGCCGAGACAGATGAACGTATGGTTAAAGATAAAACGATTCTAATTTGAAATGCAAAGTCCACACCAGAATCGACAGCGAGCAGAGTTCTGCGGTGCGCCACTCTTCAAAGCGCTCCTTGCCCCAGGTGATGGGAATCCTTTGAGCTATATCCCCTTGTCACAGGGACACTCTTGATACGTCCACAGCTCGATTGCAACCCACGATTTTCAGAAGTCTCAAATTGTTTTTTTTAATTGACGTATTTCCCCCCCCCCCCCTCTCTCTCTCTCTCTGTGTATGAGTGAGTGAGTGTGTGAGAGAGAGATAGAAGAGTAGACAGCTCACAGCGAAACACCACTCACATATAACATCTGCTTGTGGTTACAGCGAATTAAAGACGAATGTGGTTGCCAAGGAAACCACGGACTCGTTGGCTCATACCAACCTCAACTATATAGATATATAAATATAAAAATACAGATGAAACTCAGGAGGCAAGAAGCTCCTAGGATCTGTTCTCACATGCTGTCTCCAGAGAGACATTCTCAGTCACAAACGCTGCAACAGCAGCAATCATTAGCCTGGCATCTGACTTCATTACTCATGTAATGATTTCAGGATTGAGTCGCACATATGGTGAAGGTAATTGCCGCTTCGGATCTGAAACTAAGGCTCCACGGATTACACCTCCTCCAAAACTCTGCTGCTGATTTTCAAATCCTCTCTCTGCCCGCTAACTGCGTGGTAGGGACTCCCCGTCTGGTGACAAAATAGGATCAGGGCTGGGCTATTTGGCCCCACAAACCCGCTGCATAATTCAGGACGTTCATGATTGTCCTCATTTCGCACCTCACACCCTTTCCTGCCCGTCCCTTTTAACCCTGACTACCTCTTCAATATGTCCATCTTAAACAGGCTGATACTAAATGACATGAGTTCCATTGCTCTCTTGGGAAGCGAGTGTGAACCACTCTGAGTTCTGTCTCCTTGTGCAGTCCACATGCTAGCTGTGCCTTCAAATGCTGAGTCCAAATTCTGGAATTTCCTCCGTCAACCTCTCTGTTTCTCTCTCTCTGCTCCTTTAAGATGCTCCTTAAAACGTCGCTACTGTGTCTTTTGACCTAACAATTACTGGCACCGGATCCCTAGAACTAACAATATTTCCTAATGTATCTTCAGATATAAAAATACTCAAAATTGAGAGGGAGAACGCAAGAGAATGGGGTTGAGAAATATATCAGTCATGATTGAATGGAGGATCGGACGCGATGAGCCAAATAACCTAATTCTGCTCCTATATCTTACGATGTTATGGTGTCATACTGATGAGGAAAGCTATTGGATTAAGCTATGATATTTCCCTGAATATTGTTGTCACTTATTCTTCAGATGACAATTGGAAAACAGTTCATCTCAACTGAAAGTCAATTTCACAAGTTGGGATGAATGAGTAAACAATTTTTATTCAACATATAATATGAAATATGTATAGCATTTCTAATGACAGAGCACATCAGAGTAAGACCCATCAGAGAATGAACCTGAAGATACAGCTATTGTGAGCTGTCTGCATTGCACAAAATGGAGAAGACAGATGCCGTTAGAATACCTTATTGATTGTGCAATCTTTTGGATTGTCTTCAACATGGTTAGAGATCGGACAATGTCTCCAACTCTATCAAATAAAAAAAAGTTTGAAACAATCAGTAGGAGAAACTGTCAAACAGAAAGTCAACATTGATTCCTTCTCCACAAAATCCGCCAGAGCTGCTGGATATTTCCAGCATTTACAGCTGTTACTCCCAATCTTCAGCATCTGCAGCGTTTTATCTCTGAAACATGTGTTCTTTGCCCTAATATGCTTGTACATCTTGTCCCTGAACTCTCTGGCCACTGGCTCAGGGAGGACTCCAGACTTGGGTTCTCACAAATGACCTATTGCCAGCTTGTTCACCATTCAGAGCATGACAACTAACCCCAGTCTGTGTGGTGCCTGACATTCTCACTGGGACATCACTGCAGCCACTCAATGTAAAGTATGTCTTTACTTAGGGAAGGAGAAAAAAGATGAACCCACGCTCCAGGCATGGTCTCACCAAGGCCATGTATAACTGCAGGAGAACTTCCTTACTCCTGTGCTCAAGCCCTCTTGCAATTAAGGCCAACATACCATTTTTCTTCCTCACTGGCGCTTGCAACCCTGGTGTACAAGGTCCTTTTTGAGATCAAGATTTTCTATCTATCACCATTTAAATAATATGCTGCCACTCTTTTTTTTCTACGGATGTGCATAACTTCACATTCATCCATGAAAATAGAACCAGTGGGACGATGGGCTGAATGGCCTCTTTCTGAACTGCAATTATAGAACATAAGACATAGGAGCAGAATTAGGACATTCAGCCCATCTAGTCTGCTCCACTAACACTATGATCCTGTATCATAATCTGATCTGGGACTTCAAGCTCGTTCTGAAAATTCAGATATACCAGATCCATTGGTTATTCCTAATCTATTCTATGAATTACATCATCAAAAAATTCCAGTAGGTTGTTAAACATGAATACTGTTTCATAAATCAATGCTGATCTCATCTAATCCTATTGGTATTTGCTAAGTGTCCAGTAATCACATCCAGTATAATAGACTCTAGCATTTTCCATCCTGCTGATGTTAGACTAACTGGTCTGTAAATCCCAGTTTCTTCTCTCTCCTCTGTAAGTAGTAATATCACAGTTGTCGCTCTCCAAACTGCTGGGACAGATCCAGAATCAACAGAATTTTGGAAGATGATGGTTAACTCATCTATTATTTCCATGGCCATCTCCTTTAGTGCCCTGGGAATATAAACGAACAAGTCCTGGCGATTCATCAGCTTTCACTCCCATTAATTTTTCTAGCCTCATTTTTCTTTTGCTAATACAAATGCTCTTCAATTCCTCCTTCCCAAAAGAACGTTGTCTCTCACACTTCTGGGAAATGATGTGGGGGTAGCTTCTTTGGAAATTATGGAACCATAAAGCACGTGTTTATTTGCTCTGTCACATCTTTGTTCTTCATTGTCAATTTCCTCACTCCCACCATAATCAGATTGTGACCGTAACCCACACCTTTCTGTCACAAGGAGTATGTACTAATGTTGTTTAATTGAATAACTAGCCGCTTCAGAAAGTCAGATTCTGGCCCTGGCTTCTGGGACTTGCGAACTAGCCTAACCTCATCCATTTATTACTTGCTACAAAAGGGCATTTGATCAATTTCAACCAAGCTCACTAAAAAACCGACAAATACCACTGACACACTCCGAATCCTATATTGGGAATTCACTTGGGACAACTACAGCACAGCAAGTACAGCGAAGTGGGAATATGCCGCCCAGATGTAACAAGAACAAGAAATAAAGAACTCTCTTGTAATTAAACTCTTCGTCACATTACACAGCAGATCTCACACATAACGACTTCCACTGAAGTGCGCAGTCTGTTAGTAGTTAGATGCCCATGGCAATTGTGCTAAACTCAGCAGCAGAGAGAAGCGACAACTTAATCTCATGGTGATGGCTTTTGTTCAGGCTAGAATGTTGACCAGAAGATCAGGTGAAATCCCAAATCTTCCATGAAACAGGGAACCTAACATTGAACTGTGTATATACAGTGTCACTGATGGAAACGTAGCACTCCCTTGTTATCGCAAGGGACAATCATTTGAGAACAGGCACAGATAAAGTCAAAGACAGGGCAAAGGACCCCTGGAGCTGTCCAAGGGATAATTTGTTGGGGCAGTGTGAAAGTAGCTTTACTCTGCATCTGACCCCATACTGTACCTGTACTGGGAGTGTTTGATGTGGACAGTGTAGAGAGAGAGCTTTACTTACTCTCAGTTTAAACAGATAGAAGGAGCTTTATTCTATTTAATCCTGTGATGTACCTGCCTTGGGACTGTTTGATAGGGACAGTGTAGAAAGAGCTCTGCTTTCTATTAAAAAGTGTAGACAGAGCTTAAAACTGCATCCAACTAAATGCTGCCCTGTCCTGCAAGTATTTGTTGGAGACAGTATAGAGGATGCTTAACTCTATCAAACTCTGTGCTGTACCTGCCCTGGGACTGTTTGATGGGAACAGTGTTAAGGGAAATGTCTCCTGCTTCACATGAACCTCCCTACTTGAAGACAGGAATGAAGCTGTAATTGGCTGTGAATTGGAGTTGCTGATGGGCAGACCCTCAGGTCACTAAAAATTGATCTTGTTTTCATTTTGTTCAGACCAATGAGGCTTGATTTGAATTTCCCTGTGTCTGACCACTGTTTTAATGCAATGAAGGACTAGAGGAGATGTTTGCTTTTCCTCTTATAGATCTGATGGGTTTTGATAGAACAGATGTCCATCAGCCCTCAGGCAGTAACCATATTCCCGAGGATTACGATTGAAATGAAGTGCGTGTAAAAGAGAAAGGGAATTATTTTTGGCAGTACTGCTTCACACAGAGGGCCTGGGGTCAGAGGACTGAAGCTCCAAATTCTGGTGACTGAGATTTTCAGTTTCTGGAGAAGGAGCAGGTGGGCCCTTGCCTGAGTTCAAACCTACCATCATACCTCTACTTTTACACTGTTTATCAAACTCTTGCATGGCCTGCTGCACCATGCCCTGAAACATGGGGTTGTCTAAAACTTGCAGCCTCTATTTTAACTCACACCATATCCCATTCACAGTCTGCAACAATTCAAACTTAGAATCCTCTCCTTCTTTTCAGATGCCTCAAAGGATCTGTCCTTCCTTCACTCTATAATTACATCCTGCCCAAAACACCTCCAGCATCTCCTTTAACTCTGCCCGCCTGCACATCTGGGCTTACTTACCCAACTCTCATTGGTGGTACCATTAGCTTCCTGATCCTAATCTCAAACTCTCTCTGACTCTATAATTCATTCTTCATTAAAGGCAATTCTTATTGCTTTCTTCCAAAAACCATTTGGCCGTCTGCCCTTCCACCTTTTCCTCTGGGTTGGCATCTAATTTTGCTTCATAACACCCTGACAGTGCGGCACTCACAGCACTGACCGTCCGAAAGCGCAGCACTCCCTCTGTACTGACCCTCCGACAGTGCAGCACTCCCTCAGTACTGACCCACTGACAGTGCGGCACTCCCTCAGTACTGACCCTCTGACAGTGCAGCACTCCCTCAGTACTGACCCTCCGACAGTGCAGCACTCCCTCAGTACTGACCCTCTGACAGTGCAGCACTCCCTCAGTACTGACCCTCTGACAGTGCAGCACTCCCTCAGTACTGACCCACTGACAGTGCGGCACTCCCTCAGTACTGACTCTCTGACTGTGCGGCACTCCCTCAGTACTGACCCTCTGACTGTGCAGCACTCCCTCAGTACTGACCCTCTGACAGTGCGGCACTCCCTCAGTACTGACCCTCTGACAGTGCAGCACTCCCTCAGTACTGACCCTCTGACAGTGCAGCACTCCCTCAGTACTGACCCTCTGACAGTGCAGCACTCCCTCAGTACTGACCCTCTGACAGTGCGGCACTCCCTCAGTACTGACCCTCCGACAGTGCGGCACTCCCTCAGTACTGACCCACTGACAGTGCGGCACTCCCTCAGTACTGACTCTCTGACTGTGCGGCACTCCCTCAGTACTGACCCTCTGACTGTGCAGCACTCCCTCAGTACTGACCCTCTGACAGTGCGGCACTCCCTCAGTACTGACCCTCTGACAGTGCAGCACTCCCTCAGTACTGACCCTCTGACAGTGCAGCACTCCCTCAGTACTGACCCTCTGACAGTGCGGCACTCCCTCAGTACTGACTCTCTGACAGTGCGGCACTCCCTCAGTACTGACCCTCCGACAGTGCGGCACTCCCTCAGTACTGACCCTCCGACAGTGCAGCACTCCCTCAGTACTGACCCTCCGACAGTGCAGCACTCCCTCAGTACTGACTCTCTGACAGTGCAGCACTCCCTCAGTACTGACTCTCTGACAGTGCAGCACTCCCTCAGTACTGACCCTCTGACAGTGCGGCCCTCCCTCAGTACTGACCCTCTGACAGTGCAGCACTCCCTCAGTACTGACCCTCTGACAGTGCGGCACTCCCTCAGTACTGACCCTCTGACAGTGCAGCACTCCCTCAGTACTGACCCTCCGACAGTGCAGCACTCCCTCAGTACTGACCCTCTGACAGTGCAGCACTCCCTCAGTACTGACCCTCTGACAGTGCAGCACTCCCTCAGTACTGACCCTCTGACAGTGCAGCACTCCCTCAGTACTGACCCTCCGACAGTGCTGCACTCCCTCAGTACTGACTCTCTGACAGTGCAGCACTCCCTCAGTACTGACCCTCTGACAGTGCGGCACTCCCTCAGTACTGACCCTCTGACGGTGCAGCACTCCCTCAGTACTGACCCTCCGACAGTGCAGCACTCCCTCAGTACTGACCCTCCGACAGTGCAGCACTCCCTCAGTACTGACCCTCTGACAGTGCAGCACTCCCTCAGTACTGACTCTCTGACAGTGCAGCACTCCCTCAGTACTGACCCTCTGACAGTGCGGCACTCCCTCAGTACTGACCCTCTGACAGTGCGGCACTCCCTCAGTACTGACCCTCCGACAGTGCAGCACTCCCTCAGTACTGACCCTCTGACAGTGCATTACACTCTCAGTACTGATCCATTTTACAGTGTGGCACTCCTTTCTTAGGTAGGGAGACCAAAACTGTATACGTTAGGTGTGGTCTCACCAAGGCCTTGTATAACTGCAGTAAGATATCCCTATTTATGAATTCAAACCCTCTAGCACTGAAGTCCGATGTCCCATTTGTCTTTCTAATTGCTTGCTGCGCCTGCCTGTCTATTTGCAATTGCTGGTGTACAAGGACGCTTTGTGCATCTGTACTTCCCACTACATCACCATTCAAGCAACACTTTTGCTTCCTGTTTTCCACTACAAAGTGTGCACCTTCACATTGAGCCATGTTGCACTGCATGTGTTTACCCACTCACTCAATTTGTCTGAATCACCTTGAAGTCTCCTTGCATTCTCTTCCCATTTATTCCCAATCTTTGTTTCCTGTCTGTCAACCAATCCTTCACATGCCAACCATTGACCACACTCCATTGTGGTTTAACTTTGCCCACTAATCTCTGATGAAGGACCATTTCGGAAGTCTTCTGAAAATCTACTTCCTTATCCATTCTATGAGTTACGTCCTCAAAAAAAAACCTGGTTGCAAGAACTGCACCTCATATTTCACTTGGGAACCCTGCCGCCCAACTGTATCAATGTGGACTTCACAAGCTTTAAAATCTCCCTCCCCCAATCACATCCCAAAACCAGTCCAGCTTGTCCCTGCCTCCCTAACCATTCCTCCCACCTATCCCCTCCTCCCACCTCAAGCCTCACCCCCATCTCTTACATACTAGCCTCATCCTGCCCCCTTGACCTGTCCATCCTCCCTGGGCTGACCTATGCCCTCCCTAACTCCCCACCCACAATCACCTTTACTGGCTCCATCCCTATCTCTTTGACCTGTCTGTCTCCTCCTATCTTTTCTTTTATCCAACTTCTATCTGCCTCCCCCTCACTCCCTATTTATTTCAGAACCCTCTTCCCCTCCCCCATTTCTGAAGAAGGTTTCTAGGCCCGAAGCGTCAGCTTTCCTGCTCCTCTGATGCTGCTTGGCCTACTGTGTTCATCCATTTCTACACCTTGTTATCTTGGTTGATTTGTAAAGTGTGATTTTCCTTTCATTAACCCATGTTGGCTTTGTTCAATCCCATTAATGCTTTCCAAATATTCTGTTATCACTTCTTCTGTAATTAACTCTAGCATTTTTCCACTACTGATAACAGGATATATTTTCTGTTTTTTTATTAAATAGTGGGGTTACATTTGCCCCCTTCCAATTGACAGGAACTGATCCAGACTCTCTAGAAATGTGGAAGATGACCACCAATGCATGCAATATTTCCAGGGCCACTTCCTTTGAAAGTCTGGGATGTAGATTTTGAGGTTCTGGGGATTTGACAGCCTATAAGTCTATTAATTTCCACAGCACCATTTTCTTACAAGCACTGATTTCCTTCACTTCTGCCGTCCCACTAGATCCTCGGTTCCTAACGTTTCTGAGAGATTATTAATATTTTCTGATGCATTTAATTCGTCTGCCATTTCCTTGCTCCACAGTATAATTTCCCCAGATTCTGACTGTATATTTGTCTTTACTAGATTTTTTATCTTCACATTTTTATAGAAGCGTTTAAAGTTTCTAAAGATCCCTGCAATTTTACTCTCATGTCTTATTTCCTCCATCTTGATCAGTAACATTGTCTTCCTTTGACAAATTCTAAATTGATCCCAGTCCTCAGGCTTGCTGCTTTTTTCTGGTAATTTTATATGTCTCTTCTTTGGATCCAAAAGTACCTCTAACGTCTTTTAGTTTTGCAGCAAACAGAAATAAATAATTGCTGCGATACATGCACCCTTTTTCAAAATATTAGCCATTGCCTATCCAATAACCCTAACCCTATTGTCAGACTCACTAGTATGGTCCCCCAATCCATCCTTGCCAATTTGCACCTCATAGTTCTCTTTCTTTAGATTCAGGACATTAATTTCAGATTCAACCACATCACTCTCCATCTTAATGAAGAATTCTAACACATTATGGCTGCTCTTACCTCAAGGACCCTGCACAATAAGATTGTTAATTAATCCTTTCGCATTGCACAAGGTCGGTCTAGAACAGTCTTCTCTCCAGTTGGTTCCTTAACATATTATTCCAAAAAAACCATGTACATGCTCCAGGAAATCCTCTTCCACAATGTCTTTGCTAGTTTGGTTTGTTCAATCTACATATAAATTAATGTCACCCACGATTATAATGTATCCTTAATGCACACATCTCTGATTTAATGTCTTCCGTGAAATATCCACAACCATTTTGGGGCCTATATACAACCCCCAACGGCATGTTCTTCCCTTGGTCTTTCTTAGTTCCAACCATACAGATACGATATTATGATTTTCTGAGCCAATATTTTCACTTATGACTACACTGATGTCCTCCACTTCCTTTCGCTTTTGTCTGTCCTTTCTAAATGATGAATACCCCATTTCCTTGCCATTTCTGTTCCCATCTTTGGTCACTCTGCAGCTATGTCTCTGTAATTATACATACGTCATTTATATCTGTCCGCGGTGTTAGTTTTTATTGTGAATGCTCCATGCATTAAGAGACAATTTGTCTTTTTAATGTTGTTAGTCATCTTAACTTTAGCTTGCATTATAGTCACATTTGTTTATGACCTTTATTTTTTTTCTGATTTCCATTTCAACTCCTTACCTGTCAGTCTTTTGTTTCTATTCTTGTTTTTCCCTCTCCTCTGTTCAGGTTCCCAACCCACTGGTATTCTAGTTTGAACTCTCACTGAATGATACCCTCCTGCCCCACCCCCAGAATATTGGTTATTGGTCCTGGCCTTGCCCAGATGCAGCCCTTCCTGCTTGTACCAGTCCTATCTTCCCTCTCTCCAGTCACTTAGTCATCTGGTATTTTTAATCTCACTAGCATAGGACCTTTGAGGGCCTACAATTGAACTTACACCCCAACTCCCTACACTCTACTAGTACGACTTCATTGCTTTTTTTAAACCTATGTTGGTGGTACCTATATGTACCACGACTGCTGGCTGTCACACTTGCCTTCAGAATGCCCTGCAGATACTCCGAGACATCCTTGACCCTGGCATGAGCAAAGTAACATATGGATGGGGAGGTGATGATTGAGTGGCATTATCATGAGACTGATAATCCAGACACCCATGTAATGTTCTGAGGACCTAGGCTTGAATCCCACCACAGCAGGTGGTAGAATTTGAATTCAATAAAAATCTGGAATTAAGAGTCTGAAGGTCACCATGAAACCATTTGGGAAAAACCAATCTCATTCACTAACTTCCTTCTGGGAAGGAAACTGCCATCTTTACCTGATATGACCTACATGTGACTCCAGGCCCACAGCAATGTAGTTGAGAGATAATGGGAACTGCAGATGCTGGAGAATTCCAAGATAATAAAATGTGAGGCTGGATGAACACAGCAGGCCAAGCAGCATCTCAGGAGTACAAAAGCTGACGTTTCGGGCCTAGACCCTTCATCAGAGAGGGGGATGGGGAGAGGGAACTGGAATAAAGTTGACTTGTAATTGCCCTCGGGGAAATTAGGGATGGGCAATAAATGGTGCCTGGCCAGCGATGCCCTCATCCTGTGAATGAATAATGCAAACAAAACCATCGTGGGGTCTCGTTTGCAGCCGCAGAAATGACTGTGTGTTCCCTGTATTATTTAATCCCCTATCACTATAAGCCTGTCACTTTCCTCCCCCCTCTCCCGTACACAAGAGCAACCCATGGTGCAAAGGGGTTGGCTTCAGCTGCTACCCCTTGAGCAGGCCCTGCCCCAACAGTATCCAAAACGGGGATAATGGGAACTGCAGATGCTGGAGATTCCAAGATAATAAAATGTGAGGCTGGATGAACACAGCAGGCCAAGCAGCATCTCAGGAGCACAAAAGCTGACGTTTCGGGCCTAGACCCTTCATCAGATGATGAAGGGTCTAGGCCCGAAACGTCAGCTTTTGTGCTCCTGAGATGCTGCTTGGCCTGCTGTGTTCATCCAGCCTCACATTTTAGTATCCAAAACGGTCTGTTTCTTCGAAGGGGACAGCTGTGCTAGCTGCCTTCCTCTACTCTGCCTGGTGGTTACCCATCCCCTTCCTGCCTGTTGAGTCTGGTGTGACCATCCCACTGAACGTGCCGCCCATGATAATTCCAGCATTGCGGATGCTCCGCAGTGAGCCTACCCACAGCTCTAGCTCTGAAATGTGGTTTGCTGGTAGCAGCAGCTGGACACAGTTCCCACACACACTGGTTCCTAGGCTGGAATTGTGCACGAGTTCCCCATATAGCATGGGAGGAAGATAGCACGCGTGAGTTCCGCTGCTGTGACTTCCCTCTAGATTAGGCCTGTTAGCTGCTCCCTTTAAAGCGCATGGAGAATGTGTGAAAAACATCTGAAGGTGGGGTGCGCAGATGGAGATGGCATTGAGAGATGGAGGAGTGAGGGAGGCGTCTGTTGTTCAGCTTTCTGTGTACAGCTGAGAGTGGAGCTTTGAAATAAACATTAGCGTCTTATAGATTTGTTGACTAATTGTTAACTTCACTGTATCAGGTGGTTACTGAGGGATTAGTCAGTTTACCCACAAGGTTACAGGGAGGTTTGATATCTGGGTCAGAACGAGCTTCCATTATGTGTTACACCCATCTCTTTAATTGGTTTTGCAATGACTGATGTCGCTCCTGCAGCTGCTGATAACCACTGTCTCTCTGTTAATTACTTTCTCCATCCCCGATCGGCCTTTTGAATGTATTCCAAAGCTTGATTCTGAGAGATTGAAAACCTGTTTCTGCCACCATATTCCTTCACTGCACATAGTGACTCAGTAGTAAACAGGCTGCAGTGCTCTGACATCTCAATCATTCATCAGCGAATTATTACCCATGACCTGTTGGTAAATATTATTGTCTCAAGATCACAGATGATAGGTTTAAGCCCCATTCCAGCATCTTATGTCAATAATTGAAGCTGAGGGAGTGCTTCGCTGTCAGAGGCACTGCATCTTCGAAGAGGTACTGTCTACCCTCACAAGTGGATATAAACAATTCCATTGGGAGGTCCCATGGAGAGGAGTGGGAGAATCACAGCAAGCTGCCACTTGGCCCATCATGTCTATTCTTGGTGTCACCTTCTGAAATAATTTAATGGATGCACACATTCCATCACCTAGCCACCCTATATTTACATAAGTACATTGGCTCTGATCAGTCAGTTCCGAGCTAGTCCCTAGAATGAAGTGACCTTCTGTATGTCCTGTTCATATCTGGTTCATATCAGTGGAGGCCAAGTCTCTGGATACTTTAAAGAAAGACATGGATAGAGCTCTTAAAGATAGTGGAATCAAGGGTTATGGGGATAAGGCAGGAACAGGATACTGATTGTGGATGATCAGCCATGATCATAATGAATGTTGGTGCTAGCTCGAAGGGTCAAACGGCCTACTCCTGCACCTATTATCTATTGTCTATTGACTCCCTGATTGGTCCAGGACAACATTGCCAATTGAGGATCTCACAATCAATGAGATACACCAGGCCCTTGTTCCAATCACTACACTTTCTCGTGTCAATCGCCTTAAATCTGTACCGTCCAGAACTCAAACCTTTCACATGGGGGAGCAGTTTCTCACTGTCTACTCCTTGCATATCCATCATGACTTGGAACACCTCAATCAGATCTCCTTTCAGCTTTCTTTTCTCCAAGGAGAACGGTCCCAGTTTCTCCAACCTATCTTCACAAATACAGATTTTGCCGTGTCCTGACTAAAATTTATCCAGCAAACGATATGGTTAATAGAGTTGGCCTTGTCATTATCACATTGCTGCTTGTGAGTCCTTGATGTGTCCTAATTTTTTTGCAGTGTTTCCCATGTTACTACAGTGATTTGACTTTAAAAAAAAAAGTATTTCATGGGCTGTAAAGGACATTGGATTGCCCTTGAGCTCTTGATAGGTGATACCAAAATGCAGGTCTTCCTCTTGGAATACACCGGCCATTCCTCACAAGTGTTGCAGGAAGAGGGACCAATTCCATTTAATTTATGTTTCAGGAGAAAATGAGCAGGAATGAGGATTTGTGATAATGGGAACTGCAGATGCTGGAGAATCCAAGATTATGAACTATGAGGCTGGATGAACACAGCAGGCCCAGCAGCATCTCAGGAGCACAAAAGCTGACATTTCGGGCCTAGACCCTTCATCAGAGAGGGGGATGGGGTGAGGGTTCTGGAATAAATAGGGAGAGAGGGGGAGGCGGACCGAAGATGGAGAGAAAAGAAGATAGGTGGAGAGGAGAGTATAGGTGGGGAGGTGGGGAGGGGATAGGTCAGTCCAGGGAAGACGGACAGGTCAAGGAGGTGGGATGAGGTTAGTAGGTAGATGGGGGTGCGGCTTGGGGTGGGAGGAAGGGATGGGTGAGAGGAAGAACCGGTTAGGGAGGCAGAGACAGGTTGGACTGGTTTTGGGATGCAGTGGGTGGAGGGGAAGAGCTGGGCTGGTTTTGGGATGCGGTGGGGGAAGGGGAGATTTGGAAGCTGGTGAAGTCCACATTGATACCATTGGGCTGCAGCGTTCCCAAGCGGAATATGAGTTGCTGTTCCTGCACCCTTCGGGTGGCATCATTGTGGCACTGCAGGAGGCCCATGATGGACATGTCAACTAAAGAATGGGAGGGGGAGTGGAAATGGTTCCTCTACTTTGGGGAAACCAAGCGGAGGCTTGGGGACCGCTTTGCAGAACACCTCCGCTCGGTTCGCAATAAACAACTGCACCTCCCAGTCGCAAACCATTTCCACTCCCCCTCCCATTCTTTAGATGACATGTCCATCATGAGCCTCCTGCAGTGCCACAATGATGCCACCCGAAGGTTGCAGGAACAGCAACTCATATTCCGCTTGGGAACCCTGCAGCCCAGTGGTATCAATGTGGACTTCACAAGCTTCCAAATCTCCCCTTCCCCCACCGCATCCCAAAACCAGCCCAGTTCGTCCCCTCCCCCCACTGCACCACACAACCAGCCCAGCTCTTCCCCTCCACCCACTGCATCCCAAAACCAGTCCAACCTGTCTCTGCTTCCCTAACCTGTTCTTCCTCTCACCCATCCCTTCCTCCCACCCCAAGCCGCACCTCCATCTCCTACCTACTAACCTCATCCCACCTCCTTAACCTGTCTGTCTTCCCTGGACTAACCTATCCCCTCCCTACCTCCCCACCTATACTCTCCTCTCCACCTATCTTCTTTTCTCTCCATCTTCAGTCCGCCTCCCCCTCTCTCCCTATTTATTCCAGAACCCTCACCCCATCCCCCTCTCTGATGAAGGGTCTAGGCCCGAAACGTCAGCTTTTGTGCTCCTGAGATGCTGCTGGGCCTGCTGTGTTCATCCAGGAATGCGGATTTTATCTGTAAAGTAAGAATCAGCAGGGTTACAGGGAGAAGTTAGGACCATGGCACTTAATGTATTGCCCCTTTGGTGAGCCAGCACAGGCAAATTTGGCATCCTGCAGTGCTGGAACCATTCGCAATTCGACGATTCTCCTGCTCCTCTCCATGGGATCGTCCGATGACTGTGAATGGTATCAGGTCAGCTATGCCTGCTTGAAAAGGCTGAGAGATGTGTGTGACTGTGTCTCGTCATAGTGAGGGGAAGTACTGGCATTTCAAATGCAGTTAGAAAGAAGATAGTTCAGGAAATGCATTATAATTAAAGAGGCCAAGACCACTGGAGGAGCATCGTTTCCATTTGTATTCAGTCTCAGGACATGACCGGCAATAGTGAGGCGGGATTTATCTGGCTACAATTGTTAGGAGTTAAAGGTGCTGGTGGATCTTCTTCATCAATCACTCATTCCAGTTTGATTCCAATCCAGATGTGCGTTTGACCCATATCCGAGAGCAGTAAAATATTAACAATATCAGCATGTATTTGTATTCACACAGAGGCCCAATGCGGATAACAGTACAAGGTATCTGCTTTGAAAGAGATACTATTCAAATAGTTTAAGCACCTTCAGGAACTGTATCCCAGTGAGATTCAGCCCCTTCAGGAACGGTATCCCAGTGAGAGTCAGCACCTTCAGGAATTGTATCCCAGTGAGAGTCAGCACCTTCAGGAACTGTATCCCACTGAGAGTCAGCACCTTCAGGGAACTGTATCCCACTGAGAGTCAGCACCTTCAGGAAACTGTATCCCAGTGAGAGTCAGCACCTTCAGGAATTGTATCCCAGTGAGATTCAGCACCTTCAGGAACTGTATCCCAGTGAGAGTCAGCACCTTCAGGAACTGTATCCCAGTGAGAGTCAGCGCCTTCAGGGAACTGTATCCCAGTGAGATCCAGCACCTTCAGGAACTGTATCCCAGTGAGACTCAGCACCTTCAGCATCTGTATCCCAGTGAGAGTCAGCACCTTCAGGAACGGTATCCCAGTGAGAGTCAGCACCTTTGGGGAACTGTATCCCAGTGAGAGTCAGCACCTTCAGGAACTGTATCCCAGTGAGAGTCAGCCCCTTCAGGAACTGCATCCCACTTAGAGTCAGCACCTTCAGGAACTGTATCCCAGTGAGAGTCAGCACCTTCAGGAACTGTATCCACTGAGAGTCAGCACCTTCAGGAACTGTATCCCAGTGACAGCAGCACCTTCAGGAACTGTATCCCAGTGAGAGTCAACTCCTTCAGGGAACTGTGTCCCAGTGAGAGTCAGCATATTCAGGGAACTGTATCCCAGTGAGAGTCAACAGTTCTGAGGAAGGGTCACTGGACCTGAAACGTTTACTCTGATGTTTTCTTCACAGAAACTGCCAGACCTGCTGAACTTCCAGCAACTTCTATTTTCATTCCGAGTTTGTCCATTCCCTCCTCATAGTAATACCCTCCAAACCAGGAAATATTCTGGTAAACCATTTCTGTACCCTCTCCAAAGTCTCCACTTCCTTCTAGTGGCGTGGTGACCAGAACTGTATACAATTTTCCAAATGTGGCCTAACTAAAGTTCTATGAATTTGCAACATGACTTGCCAATTTTTCTACTCTAAGCCCTAACCACTGAAGGCAAGCGTGCCGTATTCCTTTTTGACACTTTTATCCATTTGTGTTGTTACTTTCAGGGAACTGTGTACCTGTATGCCTTTGGTCTTTTGCATGTTCATGCTTTCAAGAGTTCCTCCATTTACTGTGTACTTTCCTCTTGTATTAGTCCTTCCAAAATGCATCTTCTCACAGTTATCCAGATTAAATTCCATCTGCCGTTTCTCCACCCCAGTCTCCAGTCCATTTATCGCCAGTCTGCTGTATCCTCTGGCAATCCTCCTCACTATCCACAGACACCCCAATCTTTGTGTCATCAGCAAACTTACTAATCAGGCCACCTACATTCTCTTCCAAATCATTTACACATATTACAAACAACAGTGGTCCCAGCACTGATTCCTGCTGAACACCATTGGTCACAAATCTCCATTCAGAAATACACTCTTCTGCTGCTACTTTGTCTCCAATGACTAAGCTAGTTCTATATCCATCTTATCAACTCACCACGGATCCCATGTGATTTCACTTTTTGTACCAGCTGGCCACAAAGGACCTTATCAAAGGCCTTGCTAAAGTCCACGTAGATAATATCTACTGCCTTGCCTTCATCAGTCTCCTTTGTCGCTTCCTCAAAAACATTCAAGTTTGTGAGACACAATCTCCTCTGAACAAAGCCATGCTGCCTATTTCTAGTAAGTCCATAACTTTCCAAATGTAAGTAAATCCTATCCCAAAGAATCTTCTGTAAAAATTTCCCAACCATTGCTGTCAGCCTCACCAGCCTATGATTTCCAGGATTATCCCTGCTGTCCTTCTTAAATAGAGGAACAACATTGGCTATTCTCCAGTCTGCAGGGATCTCTCCTATGGCTAAAGAGGATACAAAGATATTGTACAAGGCCCCAGCAATTTCTTCACCTGCCTCCCTCCACATTCTGGGAAAGATCCCATTAGGTCCTGGGGGTTTGACAGCCTTAGTGCTTTTCAAAATGCCCAACGCTTCCTCCTTTTTTATATTAACATGCCCTTGAATATCAACATAGCCTTCGCGAGACTCACCATCCACGATGTCGTCCTCCTTGGTAAATACTGATGCAAAGTATTCATTAAGAACCTCACCCATTTCCTCTGGCTCCATGCCTAAATTCACTCCTTTGTCTGTTGGTGGGCCTATGCTTTCCCAGGATATCTTCTTGCTCTTTATATAAAACATGTTAGCATCTGTCTTAATCCTGTTTGCCAAAGTCATTTCGCGGACCTTTACTGTCCTCCCAATTCCTTTCTTGAATTCTTCCCCGTTATCCTTGTGTTCTTTAATGACTCTGTCTGCCTTCAGTTCTTCAATCTTACAATGCTTTGTTTCTCTTTCAAACTAAACTCATAATTTCTCTTGTTGTCCAAGATTCCTGAATCTTGCCATCTTTATCCTTCAATTTCACAGCAATACGCTGGTCCTGAACTCCAATCAACCCACCTTTACAAGATTCCTATGCGCCAGGTGTGGCCAGCACCTTCAAACAGACACCCGAACCTGCATTGCCTAGTTCCTGCTTAATATTGTGCTAGTTAGACTTCCCCTAATTTAGTACTTTGACCCGAGGACTACTCTTATCCTTATCCATAAATATCTTAACACTTAGAGAATTATGGTCACTGCTCCCGAAATGCTCACCCACTGACAATTCAATCACTTGGCTGTGCTCATTCCCCAATACCAGGTCTGTTATGGCCCATTTCCTCGTTGGATTATTTTCATATTGTTCCAAAAGAACTGTCCGGGACACGGCTAACAAAATCCTTTCCAACCAAGCCCCCTAGCATTGAGCGAGTCCCAGTCAACACAGGAGAAGTTAAAATCAGCCACTAAACAACTCTGTAATTTTTGTATTTTTCCATAATCTGTCCGTGTACCTGTTCCTCTATCTCCTGGTGGTTGTTGGGAGGCCTGTAGTACAATCCCATCAAAGTGACTGTACCCTTCCTATTCCTGAGCTCTACCTTATGGCCTCTCTGGGTGAGCCCTCCGAGGTGTCCTCCCTCAAGTACAGCTGTGATATTCTCCTGAATCAGTAACGCAACTCTCCATCTCTTTTACATCCCTCTTTAGCTCACCTGAAACATCTAAATCCCAGAATGTTAAGCAGCTACTCTTATCCCAGTCTCAGCCAAGTCTATGTAATAACTACACAATCACAGGTGTATGCTTTAATCCAAGCTCTAAGTTCCTTACCTGTCACACTCCTTACTTGAAAACAAATACACCTGAGAGCATCAGTCCTGCCATATTCAGTAACATCCCCCTGACTGTTCCTCCTCTTAGTCTTACTGGCTTTAGTCTCAGACTCCTCCTCAGTCATTTTACTTGCTGACCTATGGCTCTGGTTCCTGCCCAATTGTCACAGTAGATTAAACACCCCTGAGTGGCACGAGCAAATGTCCCTGCCAAAATATAGGTGCCCCACCAATTTAGCTACAACTCATCCTTCCCTGGAAGACATCACAATCATCACATACCTGCAGTCATCCCTCCTACACTAGCTCTTTAACCATGTATTTAACAGGAATATCATCCTATTCCTAGTCTCTCTGGCACATGGCACAGGAAGTATTCCCAGGATTACAACCTTAGAGATCCTGCTTTTCAACTTCCGACCTAACTCACCAAACTCCTTTCACGGGACCTCACTTCTTTTTTGGAAGGTGCTGACTCTCACTGGGATACAGTTCCTGAAGGTGCTGATTCTCACTGGGATACAGTTCCTGAAGGTGCTGATTCTCACTGGGATACAGTTCCCTGAAGGTGCTGATTCTCACTGGGATACAGTTCCTGAAGGTGCTGACTCTCACTGGGATACAGTTCCCTGAAGGTGCTGACACTCACTGGGATCCAGTTCCTGATGGTGCTGACTCTCACTGGGATACAGTCCCTGAAGGTGCTGACTCTCACTGGGATACAGTTCCCAAAGGAGCTGACTCTCACTGGGATACCGTTCCTGAAGGTGTTGACTCTCACAGGGATACAGTTCCTGAAGGGGCTGACTCTCACTGGGAAACAGTTCCTGAAGGTGCTGACTCTCACTGGGATACAGCTCCCGAAGGAGTTGACTCTCACTGGGATACCGTTCCTGAAGGGGCTGACTCTCACTGGGATACAGTTCCTGAAGGTGCTGACTCTCACTGGGATACAGTTCCCGAAGGAGCTGACTCTCACTGGGATACTGTTCCTGAAGGTGCTGACTCTCACTGGGATACAGTTCCCTTAAGGTGCTGGGTCTCACTGGGATACCGTTCCTGAAGGTGCTGACTCTTACTGGGATACAGTTCCTGAAGGTGCTGATTCTCACTGGGATACAGTTCGTGAAGGTGCAGACCCTCACTGGGACACAGCTCCTGAAGGGGCTGACTCTCACTGGGATACAGTTCCTGAAGGTGCTGACTCTCACTGGGATACAGTTCCCTTAAGGTGCTGGCTCTCACTGGGATACAGTTCCTGAAGGTGCTGATTCTCACTGGGATACAGTTCCTGAAGGGGCTGACTCTCACTGGGATACAGTTCCTGAAGGTGCTACTCTCACTGGGACACAGTTCCTGAAGGGGCTGACTCTCACTGGGATACAGGTCCTGAAGATGCTGCCTTGGTCTAATCTTTCATCCAAAACACCAAACTTATCATTGTACAGCATTCCTTTAGTTCTCCTTTCGGAGTTTCAGCTTAGAGTTTGAGTCTGAAGTGGGGTGTAAACCCACCTTCCACTGATGCTGGGCCATTTCGACACCACCTGGATATAGCCCAACTTAAAACTGATCCGTTCACTGACTTGCATATTTTGAGGGATCTTTGTAACTCAGTTGTTGGCATCTGGAGGTGAAAGGTTAAATGTCACGGAGCAGGAAGTCAGTAGAGTTTTAAGAAAGGAACAGGGTAGGCCATTCAGCCCTTGAGACTATTCCACCATTCAAACAGATCATGGCTGCTCTGTGTTTGAAGTCCATCACTCACCTCAGTATCATTGCCATTAACATCATATTATCATGCCTGAATTTTATTCATCTCAGTTTCGATGTTTCCATCAGCCTAAAAAGATATTGTGGGAATCCAAATTCTAGATTTAAAACCCCTGTTTGGTGAGGAAGGCCCTGACGTTATTCCAGAAAAGGCCAGCTTGAATTTTAAGATTCTGCACCCTTATTCTGGACATTCCCAACACCCCCATTTCCTCCCACTTCCAACAGCGAGTGTCACTCTCTATTAATCCCATCAGAACGTTCATCATCTTAAACACCTTGATTAGATCACTCATTAATTATCTTTGGAAAACAGTTCTGAGCAGCATTAAATGTATTTTTCTTCAAACAGCCGAAGTTAAGGGTGAAAGATGGTTAAGCAGAACCTCACCAGGTTAATCAGTGATAGTCCGCAGGTGTCAAGTTTGAAGATTGTTGGGTCCAAAGCAGAATGGGAGGGATGACAGGTTTACAGTTAGTTTGAGATAACGGTGAAACTTGACCTCAATGCAGTAGGGATGAGGGGGAGGCCATGTCTAGTGTTGGGGTTGGGATTTATTGGTGAAAAGGCTGAATTAATATGATTTTGGAGGATTTACTGTCAAGCACTGCCCTCTGCAGGCAGCCAACAGTAAGACAAATCAAATTAACTCGCGCAATTCCGGACCTTGTCTAATTGTTGACTGTCGCACAGGTACCTGGACATGAACAGGAGCTGACCCAGCTTCTCTAGCATTGCCCCAGTCATTGTGTCTCATACTCTCAGTCATTTGCTATTTTCCTTCATTCAAGAGGCTAAGAAAGCATTGCATTTTGAAATCACATTTTATAGCTCCACATAAGAACACGAGAATTAGGAACAGGATTAGGCCATTTGGCCCTTCAAGCCTCTACTATCATTCATAGAATCCCTATAATCCCTATAGTGTGGAAACAGGCCCTTCTGTCCAACAAGTCCACACCAACCCTCAGAGCTCCCACCTAGACCCATCCCCCTATAAGTGACCTAACCCACACACCCCTGGGCACTATGGGGCAACTTAGCATGGCCAATCCACCCAGCCTGAGCATCTTTGGACTGCGGGAGGAAACTGGAGCACCCGGAGGAAACCCAGGCAGACACGGGGGAATGGGCAAACTCCACACAGACAGTCACCTAAGGGTGGAATTGATCGCGGGTTCCTGGTGCTGTGAGGCAGTCGCGTTAACCGCTGTGCCACCATTCCACCCCTAATTCAATATGAGCAAGACTGATCCTGGGCTTCATTTCCACTTTCCTGCCTGCTCCTCCTAACGTTGGTTCCCAGAGAGAACACAATTCTGTCTTTCCTAGCCTTCAATGACAGAGCATCCACAATATACTGGGGTAGAGAATATTCACAAAGTGCTGTGTTACCAAGTGCAAATGGAGACTATTCTTCCCATTGTGTCTGTGCTGGTATAGAAATGTAGATGAGGAGGACACCCCTGTCTATTGAAATAACTCTACAAAGGCTTGTATCCTGTCACCAAATCACCCTCTATTTACACATGCATAGCACATGATACTGAGCCAGTTAGCTCAGAATCAGCTCTCAGAGTGACCAGAACTCCTGACATTCCTGTTTATATCTGTCAGCCAGGGCTCCCTGATTGGACCAGGTTAACAGCCCCAATCAGGAAACTCATATTCCATGAGGTCCACCTGGCTGACTTACAATCACTAGACCTATTCTTCTCTAAAAAGTTACAATGTGTCTGAATAGATACATGTGGCCTTGGCTTGAGATCACAACCAATAAACTGCATCTCCGAGAGGTCAGCACTCTCTCAGCGCTGCACTGGGACAATCAGCCCTACTAACGGCTTCATTTCTCTGGAATAGGACTCAAAGACATGACCATCCGATCGAGACCATAACAGAAGTACCCACTGAGCCACAGATGACGCACGTAGACCCATAGACATTTACAGCGCAGAAGGCCATTCAGCTCATCTTTTCTGTGCTGGTCAACAAGATGATACTAAGAGATAGTCGGAACTGCCGATGCTGGGGTCAGAGATAACACAGTGTGGAGCTGGAGGAGGGCTGCAGGCCAGGCAGCATCAGAGGAAATAGTAAAGGACCCTTCTTCAGAAATGATGATATTGATCCCATCTTCTCACTGTTGGCAATGCAAATGAATGTCAAAATACTGCATCACTGATACAAGAGTTTCTGACTCATCCACCCTATCAGGCAGTGAAAATATTTCTCTTACTGGCCTCCTTTCGACCTCTCCCACTTAGCTTAGGTCCATGCTACCTGCTTATTGAAACCTGTGCTAATAAAATAAAAAGCACCTTCCTATCCACCCTATCTAAGCCCGTCACAATCTGATCTATCTCCATCAGGTGTCTGAAAGGATCATTCCGTCTGGGCCATTCAGTGCTGCAGGTTTTTTTTCTGCTTTCCCATTAAAACATGGCTGATAGGAATCTGAACTCTTATTTAATACCCTTGCCTAAGCTAAAAAAAAGACACGTTGATTTCAGTTCTGAAAATTAAAATGGTTCCTCAGTCTCGGTATCTTTATTTGGGCGAGGGGAGTTGCAGATTCCTGCCCCACTTTGCGGAAAAGTAGGGTTCCTGTGACTGCCTCTCACTGGCTCATTTGTCATGGAGCGCACAATTCCAATAGGGGGAGTAGGAGCTCAGGGAAGTGGCTGCACATGTGAACAGATCATTGTTAGTGGGAGGGCAGGTTAAGAGAGTGTTTATTAAAGCAGACAATAAGCTGGTATTTATCAACAGGGACACAGTGTTCAAAGGAAAAGAGATTATGTTGAATCTGTGTCAAGCGCTGATTTGATCCAAAGTGAACTATTCTGGGTACCACTCTTTAGGAAAGATGCCAAAGGGTGCTGAAAAGATTCATGGGAACGTTTCCTGGGCTGAGGGACTTCAGTGTTGTGGTTAGATTGTGTCCCCAGTCCCGGACCGGGAGGTCCAGCTTCAAGTCCCACCTGCTCTGGAGATGTATAATAGCATCGCTGAACAGATTCAGCGGGAAAAATAGGTTAATAAAACTAGATGGGAGAGTTCTCCTCGGAGGAATTCTAGGGGAGGTTCTAGGGAGGTGTTCAAAACCATGAGGCGCCTGGGCAGAATGAAATGGAGGGAAACTGTTCTCATTAATGGATGGTTGGGAAGCAGAGGACAGAGGTTTGAGACGATTGACAAAAGAAGTAATGGTGTCACGCAGGATAATAGGGTTCATGTAGCGAGTGGCTTGGGTCTGGGTCACACTGCCTGGCTGTGCGGTACAGGCAGGTTCAACTGAAAGGGAGAATTGGATTTTTATCTGAAGTGGAAGAATGTGCTGGGCCATGGGGAGAAGCCAGGGGAATGGCACAGGGTGAATTCCTCCTTTGGAGAGCCAGCACATGTAAAATGGGCTGAACAGCCTCCCTCCTATGCTGAAACTATTTTTTGCTTCAGCATTGATTGATAAGTTCATCCAGGAGAGAAAACCGAAAGGAAGCTCGTGGTGTGATTTACCAGTCAACCCAATCAACCTGTAGCCAACAAATAGCCCATTCCCTATCACAACATATCTTCTTCTGTGATAACAAGGTGTAGAGCTGGATGCACACAGCAGGCCAAGCAGCATCAGAGGAGCAGGAAAGTTTGACATTTCGGGTCGGGACCCTTCTTTCCTTCCTGTCAAACAGTGGACCGCCAGAAGCTTTATCCCAGGGTGGAAGAGTCAGTTACCAGGGACCATGGGTTTAAGGTGTGAGGGGCAAGGTTTAAAGGTGATGTACGAGGCAAGATTTCTTTTACACAGAGGATGGTGGGTGCCTGGAACTCGCTGCAGCGGGAGGGAGTGGAAGCAGATACCACAGTAACTTTTAAAGGGCATCTTGACAAAAACATGAATAGAATGGGAATAGAGGGATACGGTCCCCACATACAGACACACAACACAGATACACACACACACACTCTCACACACAGATACACACACATGCACAGATACACACGCACACACTCTCTCACACATATACACACACACACACACACATGCACAGTCACTCGCACACACATCCTCTCATACACACACACACTCTCGTACACACACTCTCTCACAAACATACACACACACATTCTCACTGTCTCACACACACACACAATCACTCTTTCACAGACATATACACACAAACCCACTCTCTATCACACATACACACACACACACACACACTCAGTCTCCCACACACATACACACACACATCCTCTCACACACATACACACACACTCTCTCTTTCATGCACACACACTCACTGTCTCACACATACACACACACTCTCTATGTCTCTCTCTCTCTCTCACTCACACACAGAAACACACATATACACACACACTAATTTTCTTACACACATTCATACATGGACACATACACAAACGCATACATGCATGCGCACACATATGCATACACACAGGCACACAGAGATAACACAATGTGGAGCTAGAATAAATGAAGACGGGTCTCGATCCAAAATGACAACTTTCCTGCTCCCCTGATACTGCCTGGTCTGCTGTGTTCTTCAAACACATGTCTTGGTTGTGTCTTTGGGATGGCACGGTGGCTTAGTGGTTAGCACTGCAGCCTCACAGTGCCAGGGGCCTGGGTGTGATTCCACCCTCGACCGACCTTCTGTGTGGAGTTTGCGCATTCTCCCCGTGTCTGCATGGGTTTCCTCTGGGTGCTCCGGTTTCCTCCCACTGTCCAAAGATGTGCAGGCTGTGGAAAATTGCCTGTGGTGTCCAGTGGTATGTGGGTTATAGGGGGATGGGTCTGGGTGAGATGCTCCAAGGGTCTGTATGGACTTGTTGGGCTGAAGGGTCTGCTTCCACACTGTAGGGATTCTATGATGATTCCTACACAGATATGCATGCACTACATACACAGAGACATAGAATTACAAACACATGTCTTGAAGATAGCAAGAACTGCAGATGCTGGAGTCAGTGATAGCACAGTGTGGAGCTGGAATAAATGAAGAAGAGTCCTGACTCAAAACAACAACTTTTCTGCTCCCCTGATGCTGCCTGGCCTGCTGCGTTCTTCAAACACGTCCTGGCTGTGTCTTGTCATACTTTCATTTATATTCTTTTTACTATTGATCCTTCATCATCATTAGCAACCCTTCTGTTGCTGGCTCTGGGCATCCCTACAATCTGTCCCACTTGATCCTCTCCCCTGGCCCCCAGTCTACAGCATAAAGAAACATAATTTTCCAATCTGAAAAATAATCATTTCAGACTCAAAACGTGAACTCTGTTGCTCTCCACAGATGATGGAGTATCTCCAGCTACAGCTCCAGTAGCTCTAGTACAGCTACAACATGGTAACTACCCGATAATATGGGAAAATTCTGAACTGCCCACAAGAAGTAGAATACAAATTATTCTGAGAGATTACAACACCACAAATCTACTAAATACCAGGATTTGGCTTTGTGAGATAGCTCTTTCAGTTCTGGCAACAGCCCCCACGTTAACGAGAAGCCTTGCAATTTTTAAAATATCCTGAGATTAACTTATTAACCAGTTGTAATTCGCTTGAACGCCTGTTCCTTTGTTATGGGTCAGTTTACAAACTATTACCTGTAAATATACTGAAGGCCAGTAGATGGCAGTGGAATTCAACATTTGGCTGACCCTGGGATTGTGTCTGGATTGTTTCCCTAGGTTTAGGTGGAGGGGTCGGTTGGGGCAGTGATGGCGGGGAGAGGGCAGAGGAAGGTGAGGGCATGAGAGACGCTAAACACACAGCACTGAGGGTGGGAAAGCCTTTCTGCGACTGGGCACCCCTCCACCCAGGGAGCTGCCAAACCCAGGCCTGGGGCTGAAACTGCTTCACAGCAAAGGAGAGAGAGTTGGACCTTCCCACTCCTTGCTGTCATCATCTCAAATATTGTTAAGAAAGACACTCCCCATAAAAGCATAAGATGTGGGAACAGGCTGTTCAGCCCATCGAGCCTGCTCCACCATATCTGATCTGATCAACTCTACTTTCTCATCTTTCCCCAGGGACCTTGATTCCTGTCCTGATTAAAAATCTGTCTATTTCAGCCTTGAATATACTTAATGACCCAGCCACAACATCCCTCAGCAGTGAAGAACTTCACAAAGTCATTCTCTTCTGAGAGAAGAAATGCCTGTCTGAAATGTGTGATTCCCTTTTCTGAAATGATGCCCTCCTGCCCTGGACTCCCCCCCAACATGGGGAAACAATTTCTTTGCATCTATCCCGTCAGGTCTCGTAAGAGTCTTCTTTGTTTCAATACAGTCATCTCTCTTTCTTCTAAATTCTAATCAGCTTGGGCCAGCTGAGTCAACCTCTCCTCGTAACACCTTTCATATCCAGGATCAATCTGGTGAATCTTCCCTGGACTGTCTCTAATGCTAGTAAATCTTTCTTTAGATAAAGGGACCAAAACTGTTCACAGTATTCCAGCTGTGGTCTGACTCCAGCCTTTGGTAATTTTAGCAGGACTTCATGATTTTTATGCTCAATTCCTTTTGGAATAAAGGCCAACACTTCATTTTCCTTCCCCAAATGCCGTTTACCTGCGATGCTAGTTTTTTTTGCAAATTATGCACGAGGACTCCAAATCCCTCTGTGCAGTAGCTGGTTACATTCTTTCTCCATTTAAATAATGCCCTTGTTCAGACAGTCACCTCCAGGCAGCCACTTTGCCCCAGACTGACAGTCAGACTGAAGACTTGGAGAAGACCATTTTATTTGCAGGTAGACATCAATACAAGAGAGTTACAAACAAATCCAATCAGGAATTCAGGAAATAGTAGGAACTGCAGATGTTGGAGAATTGTGAGATAACAAAGTGTAGAGCTGGAGGAACACAGCAGGCCAAGAGGAGCAGGAAAATTCTGAAGAAGGGTCTAGGTCCAAAACATCAGCTTTCCTGCTCCTCTTGGCCTGCTGTGTTCGTCCAGCTCTACACCTTGTTGTCTCAGGAATTCAGGAGAAATCTCTTTACGCAGAGCGCTTTGAGAATGTGGAACTTGCTCCCGCAGATGGACACGCTGATAGATGCGAATGGGGTACAGAATATCAGACAGGAGATCATTGCCTGACAGTGTAACCAACTGTCTTTTTCAATTTGAAACTTCAAACCCAACAAGTAATTGAGAATTGCTCACATCCCCATGTGACTGCAAATACTTCTTTCTCTATCACTGTAGAACATTGTGCTGGTCCAGTGATGCAGAGTAAACTCTCCCTTCATACTGGGCCTGAATGATTGCCGCTCCTAAACCTGGTGAGGAACCAGCTGCATTTTAAAGCATAGCACATTTAAAAATACAAAAAAATTTTCTTTGACCTGCTGAAATGTTATGGTTTGCTCAATGCTCCGATGCCACTGTTGGCATTTTCACAGAAGATCCCTTCACAACTCTGAGATTGCAGCCAGGTTTGGAAATGGGAAAGGGGGCAGAATTATGGGGAGAGCTGAGTCCAGGTGAATCAGTAACAGACACAGATCCCAAAATCAAAGAGGTTATAGTGAACCGGAATCAGACACTTGTACAGCATCAACTAGAGTATTTTGTACAGCATCAACTAGAGTATTGTGTCCAGACCTCGTGTCTGTGGGAACATGAAGCACTGTAGACAGTCCAGGAAAGATTTGGGAGAATTATTCCAGATAATAAGGGATTTTAGTTACCTGGATATACTGGAGAAGCTGGGGAGCAGACTGAGAGGAGTTTTGATTGAGATACTGATAGTGTTCAATTTTTCTGTGTTTGATTACAATTGCATCTATTTACAATTGACGCTGGCTGGGCTCAACTGGTTCAGCCTGGGTGTGCACTCAACAAAAGATATCGACCATAGAAAGGGCATGAAGCCAGTGCAGAGCAGATCTTTTAAAACGCTGTCAACAAAATACACAGATAAACTAGTCTCTGCCTAACCCCCAAATATAAAACTTTGAAAATCATGTAGAAATAAAGCAAAACTATTTTCACATTCACAGTCAGGGAATCAGGTTAGGGTGGCATGGTGGCTCAGTGGTTAGCACTGCTACCTCACAGCATTGGAGACCTAGGTTCAATTCTCCGCTTGGGTGACTGTCTGTGTGCAGTTTGCACGTTTTCCCTGTGTCTGTGTGGATTTGCTCCAGTTTCCTCCCACAGTCCAGAGATGTGCAGGTTATGGTGGATCGGCCATGCTAAATCGCCCAAAGTGTTCAGGGGTGCGTAGATTAGGGGAATGGGTCTGGGGGGGGGATGCTTTTAGTGTCAGTGTGGACTTGTTAGGGCAAAGGGCCTGTTTCCACACTGTAGGGATTCCATAAAGTGCAAGTCATTCGGATCTGGAATTCATTGCCCAGGAATGTGATGGAGGCAGGTTCAATTAAAGCATTCAAGAGGATATTGGGTGCTAATTTCTATAGATCCATAGAATCCCTACAGTGTGGAAACAGGCCCAACAAGTCCACACTAACCCTCGGAGCATTCCACCCAGACCCATTCCTCAAACCCACCTAATTTACACACCCCTGACACTATGGGCGATTTAGCACGGCCAATCCACCCGAGCCTGCACATCTTTGGACTGTGGGAGGAAGCCGGAGCACCCGGAGGAAACCCACGCAGACACGGGGAGAATGTGCAAACTCCACACAGAAAATTGCCCGAGGGTGGAAGTGAACACGGGTCCCTGGCACTGTGAGGCTGCAGTGCTAACCACTCTATCACCCAAAATAGTAGTGTAAGAGTTCGGGCAGAACAAAACCACAGGAGACTGACACTGGGGAATGATACTCAATTGGTGAGCAGGGGCAAAGCTGATGGACTGAATGGCCACCTCCTGTGCCATGGCAACTTTGTGATTCTCTGTGATGCAACAGTATTCCAAATCAGGATGGGTTGGGATAGAGTAGATTGGGAAAAAGTGTTCTAACTGATGGAAGGATCAATAACCATAGGACATGAATTTAATGTAACTGGGAAAGAAACAGAAAAGAAACAAGGACAAATTTCCTTCAGCAGACAGTAGCTTGGGTCAGGACTGCACTGGCTGAGGGTTTGTGCTTGAAGTTTCAATTATGGTTTTCAATTGGCCCAAAGAGAAAAATGTTGTTGAGCTACAAGGAAAGAGCAGGCGAGTGGGTTAATGAAACTGCTGTTACAGTGAGTTAGTACAGGTAAGGTGGACAGAATGGCAGTCTCTGCTCTGTAACAATATGATGGTTCTATTCTGTGGTTCTGTGAAGTGATAGAGAAGATAAATTCTGAAGGAGCAAGACAGAGGCAAGGTGAGATGAAACTGCGACTCCTTGTCAGAAAGCCGAAAGGTACAAAGTGCAGCTTCAAAAGGTTATAGCTCTATTAATTCTGACATGCTGACTGCACTCCAATTTCTCAACACCCATGTCTGCCTTCAGTCAATTCTTTGAAATTGACCCTATCGATTACTCACTGCTCCGCTGATGAAAGTTTGAAGAACCCCCTGCCCAGCAAGAGCGTCTTGCCAAAGTAATGGTTTCCACCACACTTTCACCATTCAGACTGATAATGAGAGATTGACGGGGCTGAGAGAGAGAGAGGGAGAGCAGGTCGAGCTGTGTTCTGTCTTGGCATGAATTATTTATCCAGTTATTCACGTAACTCAACAATGAGCTAATAAACACTCTAAGAAAAGGCTGAACATCAAATGGGTCTCTCTGACTAATGCTTTTTCTAAGACCTGTCAAAACCAACTGAGTAAAGACTAAAATAAATCTTCACCCTCAGGACCCCTGTTAAAGAGGTAGTCCCCCCCTCAGGGACCCCTGTTAAACAGGGAGTCTAGCTCTCAGGGACCCCTGTTAAAGGGTGAGTCTCCCCCTCTGGGGCCCCTGTTAAAGGGGGAGTCTAGCACCCAGGGACCCCTGCTAAGGAGGGAGTCTACGATAGTATCGATGGAGCTATACTCTGTATATAACCCGATGCTGTCCCTGTCCTGGGAGTATTTGATGGGAACAGTGCAGAGGGAGCTCTACACTGTAGCTAACCCCATTTGTCCCCCTCCTGGGTGTGATGGATGGGGACAGCTTATTTATTTGGAATGGGCTGGTTGCTGATGCTGAGCTTTGATCTGAGGTGCGCATTAAGGAACACACTTCCTATTCTGTGACATCTGAGCAATGAGGAGAGAAATGAAGCTGGAGAAAATAGAAACTCCTCACCCATCCAAGACCAGCAGCTATGAAATTGAATTTTAAAATCCATCCCAATTTTCCCAGCGTGTTGTCTGATGGATTCCACACTGTGAGAATCCCACTGTTATTCACATCCTCTTTTAGGGCTGGTACTGGTGTCAGCTTGCTTTGTAAAATTGTAAAAGCAGATTTATGATCTCGCTCCTGCTTTTGCATCTCCAGAGAGGAGGGCAATATACTGAGGATAAGGTACAAAGAGAGTGAAAGGGAGACTCAAAGACTGAGAGAGGGAAAGGCAGTGAGAGATGGAAGGGGACGCAGGCAGTCCCACACAATTAAACTCTCACCTCAGCCCACATGCTATCTCTCTGTCGAGGACACTATTCTCAGGGATAAGACTGATCCAGTAAATATTAGGTTTGCAGATCATCAGAAGGAGAATGGAAGAACAAAGTAAAAATCCCGCCATTTAGTGGTGCAGAGAATTAATCTGGTGGATGTCTTCATGCAAACACGTTCAGTTGTGAGGTAATAAGTTAGTTTGAGAAACAGCACCTCTGTGCTTCAGGGTGCAGGGTTTGGAGGCTCGATCTGGATTCAGTGCAAAGTCTAAACATACAACTGCCAGCCGAGAATCTCCTCACTCGCCCTGCACAGAAGCAGCTGAAGCCAATTGCACAGACGCAGTTAAAGTAAAGTCAGATGAAGGAGAGATAGGTGTAGTTAGAATGAGATGTAGCTGGCTACAGGATGGCATCCATGGAGGACCAACACTCGCATTGATCCAAGTGGCATAGCGTAGGCTCTTCCATGCCATTTCATGATTAGCCCACAACTCCATTCTGTGACCACCTGGACAGTGGAGACCCTCTGGCCATTTTTTAGTGTGATGAAAGTCTATGATCTAGAATCCTGAAGAAGGGTCACTGGATTGGAAATGTAAATTCTGCTTTCTTTGCAGCAATTTCTGTTTTTGTTTCAGTTGAATTGGCCATGCTAAATTGCCTGTGGTGTTCAAGGATGTGTAGAGTAGATGGGTTATAGCGGGTTGCATCTGGGTGACATGCTCTGAGGATCGGTGTGGGCTTGATGGGCTGAAGGGCCTGTTCCCACAATGTAGGGATCCTGCGATTCTTTGATTTCTAGAATCTGCAGCATTTGATTTTTTTTTTGTTCATAATGTATTGCGCTATGGAAACTTGGGCTCTAAATTACAGCAATATATCTAGCCTTAGGGTTGATTTATATTTCTATATTGAATGTTAAAAAGAGGCTACATTGTTTTAGAAACAAAGATAGAAATTGCTGGAAAAGCTCAATGGGTCTGGCAGTTTCTGCTGAGAGAAAGCAGAGTTAATGCTTTGGGTCTGGTGGAGGAAGGGTCGTTGGACCCAAGCATTAACTCTGATTTCTCTCCACATATACTGCTAGACCTGCTGAGCTTCTCCAGCAATTTCTGTCTTTGTTTCTGATTTAGAGCATCTGTAGTTCTTTCAGGTTTGTTTTTGATACATAGTTTTAGTCTAGTTTTTGTGCTCTCCAAACAGTGATAGTTTATTTGGAAATTTTGCTACATGAATTTAAATGATGTTTTAAAATCCTTGAGATGACTAGTTCAGTTTCTCAGAAAAAAGGTACAACAGAGAAAAACATTGGAACATTGAAAAAACGCAGGACAAGAGACCAAAACTTGTTATTTCAGAAAGGCAGAACCATCCAGTAGGTCAAGGAGTATACAAGATAATAAAATGTGAGGCTGGATGAACACAGCAGGCCCAGCAGCATCTCAGGATCACAAAAGAGCCTCTCTGATGAAGGGTCTAGGCCCGAAACGTCAGCTTTTGTGCTCCTGAGATGCTGCTGGGCCTGCAGTGTTCATCCAGCCTCACATTTTATTGTCTTGGATTCTCCAGCATCTGCAGTTCCCATTATCACAAGGAGTATACAAGTTCGTTTCAAGAGGAAAAAGCCTGTCATCGCAGCAGTACAGTTTAGCAGTCTGTAAAACAATCAGGGCAGAAGAAAATAAATCCCTACTGGCTTAATATCGGTAAGAGAAAGGCTCCAAATACAGAAGCTGTGGAAGAGAAAGTAATGAATCTGTGTTAAAAACTAAGTGAGTTTGTTAGCAGTTTATTTAAGGGTATCAGGAGAAGAAATTAACTGAATAAATTGCATCAAATAAATACAGACGTTTGCTGTAAAGAAACCAATTACAGCTATGGGAACTGAACAAGAATCTTTAAAGTGGAGACAGGGTGATCATTCACTGAGATTTGAGAATCTGTTGTTGAGAACATAAGGGTTTAATCTTTATTTCTGACGGGTGCAGTAAGACATAGCCCCTGTATAATACAGTTGGTGTCTTCCACCCTTCTTTATAAAATCCTTCACGTTATTGTGTTAGAGGTGCATCGACATTCCTTGGTGAATATATTTAGTGTCTGACCACGATGGTTAAAGAGAATAGTATAATTAAAACATCGGTTTATCAATACGTATTACTCAGAGATCTGATTTATCAGATTTTACCGTCAGCTCAGATCATAGCAAAGTGCAGGCCCATCCTAGATTGAAAATCATTGTATTTAACAGGATCAATGAATCGTTAAAAGAAAATTAGGTGGCAGTTCTGGGTACAAGGCTTGTTGTGAAGTACTCTACCTGGGTTGGAATTTCAATAATTGCCCTTGGCAGCTGCTAAAGCTATACTTGAAGTCGAAAATGCAACAGTGATTTATTTGAAATCATCAACCAAAGCTAAACTTACAGAGTTAGTGGAGGTACAAATAATAGCAGGATCTTGAAAGAATGAGACATTTAAAGTAATTACTCCACATTTAGAATAAAAGAATGGGAAGCCAGAAATCAATGTGTCATTGCTAGATTTAGCTAAAGTTCAATTAGAATGATAAAGAAAATTGAAAGAAAAAGAGAAGAAAAGAAAAATCGAAAGAAAAAGAGAAGAAAAGAAAAATGGAAGGAGGAGAAAAAAAGAGAGAGAGAACTGGAAAGAGCAAAGCAATTAAAAAACTTGAGCTCCAAAGAGAGACGGAATCAGATAACATCAGGAGACAGAATCCCTACAGTGTGGAAGCAGGCCATTCAGCCCATCAAGTCCATATTGAGCCTCCAACAACATCCCACCCAGACATCCCACCCTCCCTACCCAATCCTGGTAACGCTGCTTTTCCCATGGCTAACCCACCTAGACCGCACAACCCTGGACACTATGGGCAGTTTAGCACAGCCAATCCACCTAACCTGCACATCTTTGGATGTGGGAGGAAACTGGAACACCCACAGGAAACCCACACAGACACAGGGACAAAGTGCAAACTCCACACAGACAGTCACTCGAGGGTGGAATCAAACCTGGGTCTCTGGCACTGTGAGGCAGCAGTGCGAACCACTGAGCCACTGTGCCAACTGTAGAGCTGCCCCTTGGGTACAGAAAAGTTTAGAGTAAAGATAGAAAGAAGAGGCTGTAGCTCTGAGGACAATTTTGATTCTAATGAGGAAATTAATTTAACTAGGAGTCAGCGCTCAGTGCCTAAATTTACAAAGGATGGAGTCAAAAGGTTTTTCACATCATCTGAAAAGATAGTTGTGAATGACATGACTAAAAGATGTTACAAAGTGCCCGGATGAGTACAGCTATGAATATGTTCATCAGTTTGTCAGAAGAGTAAATCTGTAGATGATGAAATTATTACATGAGCAATGCTCATTCCTTATGAGCTTACTCCTTACACAAGTCGAACGGGGTGGTGACCTGCCTGGTGATTTATGTGAGAGGTTCCATCCTCATGGCTCACTATGCCTGTTCTTGTATGGATCACCCAAAACACACACCCTACTCTATCTGTGACTGGCTCTACATTACATGAGTTAACGAAATTGTTGTGGGAACCAGTTCTAAATGAGTTTTCTGCACACACGATGAGGAATTTCTTCATGGGCACATGGAATCTACACACTGAAAGCAATAGCATATCCATGTGCCCTTCCAGCCCACCCCTCAAAGAAGCCATTGACATCTACATTAAGTTACTACACCATGGCATCTAGATGTGCCACCTGTATCGAAAACTGTGCTCATTGAAGCCATGAACTGAGCAACTTGTGCTGTTGTATTCAGCTTTAAGGACACCATGTACAGTCAAACAGAAGCCCTCACAATGGGTTCTTCACTAGGCCCAGCTCTTGTTAATGTCAATGTCATTCTCAGTCACTATGAGAAGCGCATCTTTGATAGAAAGGTCATTGGCTGTCTTGCCCTGGCATATTTCCGATATGTAGACGAGAGGTTTGTAACATTCCAACCTGCAGCTACAACAAAAGATAAATTCCATCCTGTGCTCAAACTTACTGTTGAAATGGATCAAACGAACTCCTTTTCCTTGATGAGAAGCTTGACAATGGCATCTTGACTTTTAAATACCAAAAGCTAACATTCAGGTGTCAATAGGCACGTTAGGATTCTGAGAGATCTACTTACTACAAGATAAATCTTATTGGCTTATCCATCTGAGATAATGGGAACTGCAGATGCTGGAGATTCCAAGATAATAAAATGTGAGGCTGGATGAACACAGCAGGCCAAGCAGCATCTCAGGAGCACAAAAGCTGACGTTTCGGGCCTAGACCCTTCATCAGAGAGGGGGATGGGAGGAGGGAACTGGAATAAATAGGGAGAGAGGGGGAGGCGGACCGAAGATGGAGAGTAAAGAAGATAGGTGGAGAGAGTGTAGGTGGGGAGGTAGGGAGGGGATAGGTCAGTCCAGGGAAGACGGACAGGTCAAGGAGGTGGGATGAGGTTAGTACCTATCCCCTCCCTACCTCCCCACCTACACTCTCTCCACCTATCTTCTTTACTCTCCATCTTCGGTCCGCCTCCCCCTCTCTCCCTATTTATTCCAGTTCCCTCCCCCCATCCCCCTCTCTGATGAAGGGTCTAGGCCCGAAACGTCAGCTTTTGTGCTCCTGAGATGCTGCTTGGCCTGCTGTGTTCATCCAGCCTCACATTTTATTATCTTGGCTTATCCATCTGTTTGCTCTGTAAATTTGATGCTAAGATACAGCATATCAAAACTATCCTGTGTGATTACTGCCTTAGTTATCACTCTCTGTTAGTCATGAACTCTCATGAAAGGAGTACACATCCACAACCTCTGGCCCTGATCAGTGACTAACCTACTTCCGAATACCCCCGGAAGGGGACGGTGTCTCAAAAAGCTGAACAACAGGGGAAGTGAGCTGGCTCATGCTGTTACTGTGAACTAAACCCATGAGTGGTTTTCTCCGCAAACCGGATGCTGCCATCAAGCCAAAATGAAGCTTTGCTACTACACAAAACAGAATGATGTGAGACAAACAACACAGTGTGGAGCTGGAGGAACACAGCAGGCCAGGCAGCATCAGAGGATTGGGAAAGTTGACATTTCAGGTTGAGACCTTTCTTCAGAAATGTGGAGGGGAAAGGGAGCGGGGAAATAAATAGAGGGAGGAGGGGTGGGGCTGGTGAAGGTAGGAGAGATGGTGATAGATGAGGGCAGGTAGGCGGTGATGGGGATTGGTCAGTGGGATGGGAGGGAGAGATAGTTGGGAGAGAAGATGGGCAGTTTGTGTTCGGTCAAGGAGGTGGTGATGAGAGGGAGTCTTGGGCATGGGATGAGGCTGAGGGTAGGGAGATTTTAAAACTGGTGAATTGCATGTTCAGGCCATTGGGCTGTAGGCTCCCAAGGTGGAATATTTTGTGCTGCTCCTCCACTTTGCTGGTGGTGTCATTGTGCAATGGAGGAGTGCAGGATATGATATATGAGTATCAGTGCCAATGTGATGCCAGGAATGTGGGTCGTACATCCCAATGACTGGTGAGCCATATCTAACACATTGACCATTCATGGGGGGCTGTTTCTACTGTAGCAGCCTGTGCCAGGAAGCCTCAAAAAGGTACACCATCATTAGATGTGATTCTGCTGTTAATTTATTAAAGAATCCTCATGTCCACTCTATCCAGGTCTCTGACTATTCTGTAAGTTACAATCAGGTTCCACCTTATCCTTCTAAACTCCGCCAAGTGCAGACCTATATGACAAGTCCTTCATCCCCAGGATCATTTTTGTAAAATTTCTCCGACCTGACTCCAAGGCCAGCACATTCTTCCAATGCACTAAGATTTCTGCACATCTCCAGTTCTGTTCTCTCATGCATCTCCACCGACCATTCTTGGTCATCAAGTTAGATCACACAGGATTCAGGGTGATCTTACCAATTTGCTTCAAAATTGGCTTGACAGTGGGAGGCAGTGAGAGGTGGTGAAGCACTGTTTTTTAAACTGGAGTCATGAGACCAGTGGTGTTCCACAGGGATCAGCGCTGGGCCCACTGCTGTTTGTCATTGACACAAAAGATTTGGCTGGAAGCATGGTTAGTAGATTTGCGGATGATACCAAAATTGGTGCTTTAGTAGACCATGAAGAAGGTTATCTAAAACGAAAAATGGATCTTGACCAATTGGGTCAATGGGCCAAGGAGTGACAGGTAGAGTTTAACTTTGACGAATACAATGCGCTGCATTTTGAAAACACAAGCAAGGGCAAGACTTACAACACAGTAAATGGTAGGACCTTAGGCAGCATTGTAAAATAGAGACACCTAGGGAGTTCAGGTACATAGTTCATTGAAAGTTGCATCACAGGTAGACAGGATAATAAAGTAGGCGTTTGGAACAGTTGACCAGACCATTGAGTTTGGATGTTGGGATGTCATGTTGCAGATGTAAAGGACATGATGAGGACACTTTCGGAGTACTGTGTACAGTTCTGGTCACCCTGCTCTTGGAATGATATTATTAAATTGGAGACGGTGCAGAAAATGTTAACAAGAATATTACCACGTTTGGAGTGCTTGAGTTACAAGGAGAGACTGGATAAGGTGGGATTTTTTCACTGGAGTGTAGAAGGTTGAGGGGTGAGCTTGTAGAGGTTTATAAAATCATGTGGGGCATAGATGAGGTGAATAACAAAGTCTTTTCCCTGGTGTTGGGGAGCTCAAAACTAGACTGCATAATTTCAAGGTGAGTGGAGAAAGATTTTAAAAAGGACCTAAGGGACAACTTTTTCACACAAAGGGTGGTTCGTATGTGGAATGAACAGCCAGGAAGTGGTAGATGCAGAGATATTTGGATAGGTACATGAATAGGAAAGCTTTAGAAGGAAAAGGACTAATTTACTTTGAGAAACTTGGTCAGCATAGGCAAGTTGGTCAGTAGGCTGTGTTCTGTGCTGTATGACTCTATGACTCCAAAAGTAACATCTCATGGGATTTAAAACTCAAAGCAGAGTTGGAATGGGGTCTGAGTGACATTGGTTTGCCTCCAGCAGGGTATTTTATTATATGTGGCAATGCTAATGTTTTCCCTGGTAATGGATAAAACTGGGCATGGATGACATGATAATTAAAGAATCCAACACAGGCTTATTACAGCTGACTATTTTACACAAACATTACATTAACAGGGTCCTAGGTGTCTGGGCGAGAACTTAAGCCATGAATTATAGCATGTTATTTAATAGAGTGTCATGCTTCATGTGGCCTGCATGAAGATGGAGTCTGAAATCTTTAAACCTCAGGTTACATGCTATGATGCAATGATAAATCTCTTAAAGGTATACTGGCAGACTGTCCGTGAGACATAACATAGTGTTATCGAGAGAGTATATGCTGAGTGCTTACTGTCCTGAGAGGTGCAATGCGGATATTCAGTTGGGAAGGGTAGACCAGTGAGTAGTGCTCTCCACTTCTACTTAGACAACTCAAACTCATCCAAATCTCTGCTTCTCATTTCCCAACCCATCTCAAGCCCCATTTACATGCCTTCGCGGAGATCCCTGACTTAGATGATGTTGTGGTTTAGTAACGCCTCCTTTTGGGATTCTTATCTTTGTTCTCAAATCCTTCCTTGGCCTCACCCTCCCTATTTCTATAATGTCCTGAAGCTCTCAACCCTCCCAGGTAACTGCACTCCTCTAAACCCCCTGAATGTGTCCGGAATCCCTGATTTTAATCGCTCCATCTGGTGGCTATGTCTCCAGCTGCTGAGATCTGAAGCTCTGGAAATTCCCCTCAAAATCTCTTCACTTCTTTCCCCATTTAAGTCGCACCTTGAAACCCTCACCTTTGACCAATATTTGAGACGCTTTGTTATGTAAAAAAAACTATATAGATATGGGTTGTTGTTGTTCCTGGATTCTTCTCTCCTAATTTTTCTAACTTTCTGTGGGGCTCTGAATTAATTCTCTCATACCTGGAGACAGAACCTAACAGGGATTTCCCATTTTCAGACGAGATGCTAAGCACTAGGACAGTCAGGGGTCCCAGAATGGCAAGATCCCACTGAACACCTTCACTTCCTCCCTTTTCTGAGTTGCACATCAAACTGGTGGCAGCACCAGGGGTGACAATAGCTCAGCCTGCATTGAAGTGTTTTATGTTTCCTCTCCATCTAAATCTGATCATATTGTAAAAGACTGAATGTTCAGAATTGCTCAGCAATTAAAGAGCACAAGATTTCTGTTCATCCATGCAGTTGACAGATCATCGAGGCTGTTCATTAATATTCAATGAACGGGGCTCTGCAGTGTCAAGCTCCTCAAACATTAAATAGCAGCTTCAAGTTACACACAAATAAAGATGGGAAAAATAAAATCCCCTTGCAACCTACCCTCATCAAGTAATTAATATTTTAAACAGTTCCTCTGTATCCAATCATTGCGGATCATTTTCTGTTGTTGTGGGCGATCAAAATTGAAATAAACACTGAGGAACGGAATGTTTCTGGTCTGGTACAGAACATGCGTTTAACCATACCATTAGTAGGTTGTATGCCTCTTGGCCTCTCCTAGGTTGTTCTGTCATTCCATAAATTCACAGCTAATCTGATTACTCCACATTTCCACCTACTCCCAATAACATTAAGGACCTAGGACCATTCAGCCCATTAAGCCTGGCCTCAGTATTCCATTATCTCCTTAATACCACTTTCTCTCATTATTTCCATATCCCCTCATGGTATTTGCCTCCAGAAACCCATCGATTCCTGTCTCCGACCTGCTCCATGAGTGAGCTTCCATTGCCCTCTGGGGGTAGAAAATTCCAAAGATTCTTCACCTTCCTCTCTCACCTCAAAATGAAATGGTCAGCCTCCTATGGAATCTGGCTCCAGAAACAGTAGTGGGGGCAAACTTCCTGCTGATATCCACTCTGTCAACCCTGCAATACTTTTCTGTATTTCAAGAAGATCACGTCTCCTTCCTTGAGACCCTAGGGAATACAGATCCAGTTTCCTCAATCTCTCCTAATAAGACAATGCCAACATGCCAACCTGGTGAACATCTGTTGCACTCCCACTATGTTAACTATATTTGCCCTTAGATAAGCTTACCAAAACTGTGCACAGCACTTCAGGGGAGGTCTCACCAAGATTCTATATACAAGTGCAACAGGACATAGAGTCAGAGAGACATACAGCACGCAAACAGGCTCTTTGGTCCAACACAACCACACCATCCAGATGCCCTCGATTAATCTCGTCCAAGTTGTCAGTATTCAGCCTATATCCCCCAAACCCTTCCTATTCACATAACCATCTGTTTAAACATTGTAATTGTACCGGCCTCCACCGCTTCCTCTGGCAGCTCATTCCACACACGCACCACTCTCTGTGTGAATAGGTTGGCCCTTAGGTCCCTTTTAAATCTTTTCCCCTCTCACCTTAAACCTATGCCCTGCAGTTTTGGACTCTCCTATTCTGGGAAAAGACCTTGGCTATTCACCCTATCCATACCCCTCATGATTTTATAAACTTCTATAAGGTTAGTCCTGAGCCTCCAATGCTCCAGAGAAAATAACCCCAGCCTATTCAGCCTCTCACTATAGCTCAAACCCTCCAACCCTGGCAGCATTCTAGTAAATCTTTTCTGAACCCTTTCAAGTTTAACATCTTTCCCATGGCACGGAGACCAGAATTGAATGCAGTATTCCAAAAGAGGCCTAACCAATGTCCTGTAGAGCTGCAGCATGACCTCCCAACTCCAATACTCAATGCACTGACCAATAAAGGCAAACATACCAAACACTTTCTTCACTATTTTTTTCTGAAGAAGGGTCCCGACCTGAAATCTCAACTTTCTCGCTCCTCTGATGCTGCCTGGCCTGCTGTGTTCCTCCATCTCCACACTGTGTTATCTCTGACTCCAACATCGGCAGTTTCTCAGAGTCATACAGCTGGAAGCAGGCCCTTTGGTCTAACCAGTCCATGCCGAACATAATTCCAAAATAAATAGTCCCATTTGCCTGATCCTGGCCCATATCCTTCCAAACCTTTCCTATTCATGTACTTATCCAAATATCTCTTAAATGTCACAATTGTACCCATATCCATTCTTACTATCTCTGACCTTCTTCACTATCCTGTCTATCTGCAACTCCGCTTTCAAGGAACTGTGAGCCCGCAACCCAAGATCTCTTTGTATGGCTCCCTAATTGTTTACTGCATCTTCATGTTAGCTTTTAGTGATTTGTTGACAAAGACACCCAGATCATTTTGGGCCACCTGCATTTCCCAGCTCGTCGGCATTTAAGAAACATGCCACCTTCCTGATTCCTTTCAAATTAAAGGGAGTGACTTCATATTTATTTACATAATATTTCATCTGTTATGTTCTAGCTCATTCAGTTAACCTGTCCTAGTCAACCTGAAACCCAATTGCACTCACCTCACAGTTTAGGATCCCACCCAGTTTAGTGTCATCGGCAAAATTGAACGAAATTACTAAAAAAACCCATGAAGCACCACAAATCTGGAAATCGGAATCTAAAACTGAAATTGCTGGAAAATCTCAGCGGGTTTGGCAGCATTTGTGGTGAGAAAGCAAAATTAATGTAATGGAACCAGTGACCCTTCTTCTGAATTAAAAATATTATACTTGCTCCCCACATGCAAACCATGGCTATAGAACGTGAACAGTTATGGACTTAGTACTGACATTTGTGTACCCCACTAGTAATGACCTGCCATGCAGTGGATAATTTATTCCTACTCTTTGCTTCCTGTCTATTAACCATTTCTCAACCCATACCACAATGTTCTCCCAATCCAAAGTCTAAATTTATTTATTATCTCATTTATGAGACCTTATCAAACACCTTCTGAACCACATCCACTGAGTCATAGATTATAAATAACTCCTGATCAGCTACAATGAACTTTTAATTGGAACATGCATTTTTTAAGATCATAAAGCCACAGGACAAAGGAGAGGAAGTAGGCCATTCAGTCCATCAAGTCTGCTGTGCTACTCCATTTGATCAATGCTGATTTGATAATGGTTAACTCCATTTACTTCCATAACTGTTCAGTTTATTGCTGATTAAAAAAAATCTGTCGTTTTCAGCCTATTTAATGACCCAGCCTCAATAACCCTCTTCGGTGAAGAATTCCATGGATTATTATTCACTGCTGGAGGAAATTCCTCAGAATCACAGTCATATATGCAACCCCTTATTCTGAGGTTATGGCCTCTAGTCCTAGACTCTCCCATGAGGGAAACCACCTCTCTGCATCTACCCTGCTAAGTAATATGGCCAAAAGTAACTATGAATATAAATTCTAAGTAATGTAATTTGTTAACACTTTGGAAGGCCCATGCGAATTATCCTCAGCCTCACAGTAGGCCCTAGAATGTCACAGTGACAACTGTCAAGGTAGCTTCAAATATAAAGACTTCAAAAGGGACAAGTGCACTGCCAAAAAAAAATCTACAATCTCCTGGCACTTATTTCTGACTGTGAATGTTACTGGGGAGAACAGAGCAGTCTGAGTGAGAGATCTGTTTGTACTTTCCCCATTCAAGAATTTACAGGAACTGGAATAAAAATTTCCACCTTGGTATATGTGTAAGAATGGGTAATGGTATGTGCTGTCATGGTCACAGCTGAAGAAATTCCTAATCATCCTTGTACTGCAGGTGAGGGAAAAAAGAAGTCTCTCTCTCTTTGCTGAAAACCCGAAGTCAAGTGAAACCATAGTACAAAGGAAGCAGGACCAATGACATTCAGCTGTCCTGCAAAACCAAGCATTTTGAAATCAACTGCTCACCTACCAACATGAGTATTAACGGTATCACCCAACATAATGGGTGCATCCCATTACCTACTCTTCACAGAAATCAGAGGCTTATCTGTATTTTTTTAAACTTTTACCTTCCTCTTTTGGACTCACCTCTCATTTCCAATCTGTGGATATGTGTATTATTGATTCCCACATTTGGTAACGAGTAATCTCACTCTGATTAACGCAAGAAAGCCTGGTTAAGACAGCTTCTTCTAAAATGTAAATTAATTTGGGCTTTGGAGAAAGAATCCACCAGGAATAGCCTTGTTGTGACCTACTGAGGTAAGGGGCGGGTTAATGCCAAAGTGGTGCCAATCTATCTCTCCTCACCAGGGACCTTGACAATCTGGAGTATCTCAACTAGAACGGTGATAAAAACGGAAAGAACTGCAGATGCTGTAAATCAGAACGGTAATAAATTAGGGAACCTCGCTAGAATACTGATCATAATAGCTGGTTTTCTTTTGTATGCACTACAAAGTAACATCCCCTAGAACCTCCAATAAATTTGCCAAGCATGATTTCACTTTCATAAAACCATGCTAATGCTGCCCAATTTTTAATTCTTGGCTATATCTTCCACGATCACATTCCTTATAATAGATTCTGACATTTCCTCTATTACTGACGTCAAATTAACAGGTCTGTAATTCTGCATTCTCACTCTTCCTCCCTTATTAAATAGTCACCTTCCAGTCAGCAGGAACTTTGCAGGAATCTACAGATAATCACCAACTTATCTACTATTGCTAATGATATTTCCTTCTATATTCTGGTATGAAACTCATCTCAACACCCGATACAGCTAATTTTTCAAATATTATCTCTTTATTAATTCATTTTTACTCCAGTTAAACAAGTCCCTTGGTCACAAAGACGTCTTTGGGATATTGTCTGTATCTGTATTAGCAAAGGCAGAAGCAGAGTAACACTTCATTTTCTCCATTATTTCCCTGGTCTCCATGTTCCATATTTATTTTGCTAATCTTTTTCATTTTGCACATGTAGAGAAGATTTTATTCTGCCTTTACATTCCTCTCTTTCTTGGCAAGATTTTCCCTTTTCCTAAGCAGTTTTTTGATCCTCCTTGGCTGGGTTCTACATTGCTCCTAATCCTCAGGGTTACCACTATTGCTGGCATTTCTATGAGATACTTCCTTTGGTCTAATCTTTAACCATGGCTGATTCACCTCTCCCTTTAGGTGTTTGTGCCTTAGAGTAATGTATATACAATGGATATCTTGTAGCATATTGCCTGCCTACTATAAAACGTTTTAGTGCATTTTCCCAATCCATCAACTTGGGCCCTCATAATTTACTTTGTTTTAAACCTTATTTTCAAAGTGAACTATGCCACACTCAACATCATACAAAATTCAATAATATTATGGCCACTATTTCCCATAGTTTGTTGACAGGTTGATTAGTTCATTGTCTCTTTCTCTTTACACAACATCAAACCCAAATTATCCCAGTCCCCAGATAACTCCTCAACATATTATTCCATAAACCCATCTTGTACAAGCATTCTGCAGGTCATCCTCCACCATATTAGTGCTGACTGAGTTCATCCAGTCAATATGTAAATTGAACTTATCCTTTATTACAGTACTACCTAATTCATATTCATCTTTATTTTCCTGGCTTACATGTCAACAGTAATATTCTGGTTTGGTGGTCTATAAACAACTCTTGCCAATCTTTTCTTCCCTTTTCTGTCTCTTAGTTCCATCCAAACTGACTCCACAAGTTGATCCTTCAATTGAAGGTCCACTTTCACCAATGTACCCATGCAATCTTCTGGTAGCTGTCTAATAAACCTTCACTGAATGGTTTCCAACATATTTATGTCCCCTCACTAACAGCTGGGCACTAGTGCCAAACTAGTGAAGCAACAACCTGGTATAGTCATACCCTCTGGATCAAACGTACAGACAACATCCCAGGCACTACCATCACCATCCCTGGGTAAGTACTGTCCCACGAGCAGGACAGACCCAGCAGAGCTGATAGCACAGTTGTATACAGTCAGGAAGGGGTTGCCCAGGGAGCACTCAACATTGGCTCTGGGGTCCGTGAAGTCTCATGACTTCTGGTTAGACATGGGCAAGGAAACCTCCTGCTGATTATCACATACTGTCCTCGCTCAGCTCAAGAATCAGTGCTCATCCATTTTGAACAACACTTGGAGAAAGCATTGAGGGTAGCTAGGGTGCACAATGTTCTCTGGGTGGGAGATTTCAACGTCCTCTACCAGAAGTAGCTCAGCAGCAACACTACTGATTGAGCTGGTTGGGTACCAAGGGACATTGGTGCTAGACTGTAGCAGGTGGTGAAGGAACCAACAAGAGGGAAAAGCATACTAGACATTATCCTTACCAATCTGCTGGCTGGAGTTGCATCTGTCCATGACAGCATTGGTAAGAGTGACCCAGGTTCCTTGTGGAGATGAAGTCCTACTTTCACATTGTGAAGATCCTCCATTGTGCTGTGCGTCACTATCACTGTACTAAATAGGGCGGACTTCAAAGAGATCTAGCAAATCAAGACTAAGCCTCCGTGAGGTGCTGTAGGCCATTAACAGCAGCAGAAAAATTACACTTCAGCACAATCTGTAACCTCATGGCCTGGAATATCACCCACTCAATCATTACTAATCAAGCCAGGGGATCAACCTGGTTCATTGGAGAGTGCAATTTAACCTTTGCCCCTTGGCATTCAATAATTCTACCATCACTAATCTCCCCCACTATCAACATCCTGGGGATTACCAATGACTAGAAACACAACTGGGTTTGACACAATAACACAATGGCTAGAAGAGCAGGTCAGAGGCAAGTAACCCACCTCATGACTGCCCATATCCTATCCGTCATCAATAAGGCACCAGTCAGGAGATTGATGGAATACTCCTCTCTTGCCTGGATGGGTGTAGCACCAACAACACTGAAGCTGTCATCCAGGACAAAGCAGCTGGCTTGAGTAGCACCACACCCATAAACATACACGCTTTCTACTGTCAACACTCAGTAACCAATGATGTCCACATCCCGCAAGTGAATTTAAAAAGAAATCTTATTTTAAATAAGGAGACCAATAGTGTATACAATATTTCAGATGAAATATTGGTATGAATATTTCATACTAATGCTGTGTATAGCTAAAGCATAGCCTCCAAACTATCATATTCAATTTTCCTTGCAATAATTATCATGTATGATTAGTTTTCCTAATTATTTGCATGCTTTGTGATTTCAGCATAAGGACTTACACAGATCCCTCTGTATCACAGAACTATGCAATTTCTCACCATTTAGATAAAATGTTTCCGTCAAATTCATGCCTGCTAAAACGGACAACTTCTCATTTTTGAATGTTATTTCATTTGGCACGTCTTTACCCACTCATGTAACATATCTCTATCCCTCCGTAGTCTTTCTGAATTCTTTGCAATTTACTTTGTAGCTTACTGTGTCAACAGCGGATGTAGCAATCGATTGGTCAAGCCATTTTACATAAAATTGTAAAAAACTTGAGGCCCCAGCACGGATTGTTGAGGTATACCACTTATTACACCATGCAAACAAAAATGACTCCTTTATTCCTGCCCTGTTTCCTGTTAGCAAGTCAATTTTCTGTCCAGCCCAATATGTTATCCTTCCATACCTTGCTACATTAGTGATGGAGTGATGAGACTGATTATCCCAAGATAGGAGTTCAGATCCCAAAGTGGGAATTTAAAATCACTTAATTAAATTGATTTGGGGTGAAGAAGTGCTCACCTATAATGGTGAGGTGGCATAATTTTTGTAAAAACCCACCTGATTCCCAAAAGTCCTTTCGGGATGGAAATTGGCTCCCCTCACCAAATCAAGTCCGATATGTGACTTCATGACACAACAACCTGCTCTCCAATAACGGGATGGTGTTCAGAAAAGTGGCTCATCACCACTTCTTAACAACAACTAGAATGGAGAATAAATATTGAACTTATTGGTGACACCACTCCCAAAAAGAATTTTGTTCAGAGTAACCGTTACCAGTTGCAAACCTGAGATAAAATCAAAATACTGTGGATGTGAAAGATCTAAAGTAATAATGGGGATTGCTGGAGAAACTCAGCAACACTAAAGTTCTGAGCTGGACTTGAAATGAAACTTGAACTCTATTTCTCTCTCCGCAGATAGTGACAGACAGGTTGAGCTTTTCTAGCTCTTCCTGTTTTTGTTTCAAACACTGACACAGCACTGAGTTAGATATAGAGTAAAGCGCTTTCTACACATTTCCATCAAACACTCCCAGGGCAGATACAGCATTGAGTTAGATATGGAGTAAAGCTTTTTCTACACATTCCTCATCAAACACACCCAGGGTAGGTGCAGCACTGAGTTAGATATAGAGTAAAGCTCTTTCTACACATTTCCATCAAACACACCCAGGACAGATACAGCACTGAGTTAGATATAGAGTAAAGCTCTTTCTACACATTCCTCACCAAACACTTCCAGGATAGGTGCAGCATGTGCTTAGATACAGAGTAAAGCTCTTTCTACACTGCCCCCATCAAACACTCCCAGCACAGGTACAGTAAGAGTTTACATATAAAACAGAGCTTTGTCTACAAGATGAATGTTTGAACCTTGTACAAAGAGGCTGAAGCACCCAGGGATCTGTTGCTGATAGCCTAGTAACCAACACACTGGTAAATAAAATGACAGAATCATCTCTATAAGCATCGATCTTACTGAGTTCCTGATGAACTGTTCCTTTTACAAGAACTGGGTCCCTAAGCAGCAAAGCAACTTCTCCAAAATTAAGTCTAGACATACTCTCGTCTGACCATAACTTGGCCTCATTAATCATTGGTAAATGGCCCCTCCATGGATGTCAGTGACACACTCTCAATTATCCAACATTCTGCCAACATGGCAACATGCTTTCACTAGCACGGAGACGTGTACACTTTGAGCTGACTGAACCTACCAGCTAAATTCCATCAGATCAATTCCTATGGATCACAGAATTCATCAACCTCAAGTGTGTCAACTTTTTGTGGTAATACCAAGTCTATGCCTTGTTCCCTGGTGAACAGCTATTAATTCTGACAGACACTCCTTCAGCCTCAACCATCTATCCTGAGACTTGCTGCATCGGGTCAGTACTGAGGGAGTGCCGCACTGTCGGAGGGTCAGTACTGAGGGAGTGCTGTACTGTCAGAGGGTCAGTACTGAGGGAGTGCTGCACTGTCAGACAGTCAGTACTGAGGGAGTGCTGCACTGTCGGGGGGTCAGTACTGAGGGAGTGCTGCACTGTCGGGGGTCAGTACTGAGGGAGTGCCACACTGTCAGACGGTCAGTACTGAGGGAGCGCTGCACTGTCAGAGGGTCAGTACTGAGGGAGTATCAGTCTGTCAAAGGTTGGTACTGATGGAGGCACTTTATTTTAGATGGGATTGAAGTATATTATCCTATCTGTTGCCCTCTCTGTATAAATAAGGTCAGTTCCATAATGGCTGCTGTCTACAGTTCAGACGTTATTATTTTCTTAATGCAGTGCAGCAGATTAATCTGATGTCCCATTTGCCAAATCAACTGTTTGTCAAAGATCACAAGGCACCATCTCAAAGGACAGCGGGAGGTACACCAATATCTGTAACAATATCTACCCCTCAATGCCCATGACATGAACTAGTGGCTTGGTTATTGGCAACACTACTAGGTGCGGGATCCTACTGTGTATCAGTTCACCGCAGCAGGTTAGTGACTCCCCTTCAGAAACTACTTCATTGGCTTGAGATATTTTGAGACACTGGATGTTTTTGAAAAGCCGCTTATAGATGCCAAGATGTCTTTCTGTGATCTGAGTGAGGGTTTCTCCTGTTGCCTGGTGTCTGTGCTGTGAGACGCCATGTGGGCGTTTGCTAAGGAATGACCCTGGCCCAGCTGCAGCTCCTCGCAACATTTGGAGAATGTGTCACTTGGATACATTTCCCAAAGTGAAAATGGGAGCATGTTTAAAGTGGGAAGGGGCTTGCAATAATATGGCACCTTTTATGGCCTCCAAGGAAGGTGCACTTACGGTAACTGCAGTCAAACAGGTTGAGTCTCAGACCTCAAACCCTTCCAATAGACAGCAGGAGGTAAGAAGCTGGAGAGGTTGTGGATGATGGAAAGAGGATTGGAACTGTTATTATCCATAGCTCCAGGCTACAACATGCTTGTAAAAGTGTATGTTGCCGCAGCAACTCAGATACCTTAGGGATACTGGCTGGCTCAGTTTGCCGGTTAGCTGGTATGGATTGAGGTCAGTGCCAATAGCACAGGCATTAGTCCCTTTTCTGCAGTTGCTCACACGCACACACACTCACTCACACACACACACACTCACACACATACACACACTCACTCACACATACACACACTCACTCACACACACACACTCACACACACACACACTCACACACATACACACGCTCACGCACACTTACACACACTCACTCACATACACACACACTCACACATACACTCACTCACACACACACACACACACACACACACATACACTCACTCACACACACACACACACACTCACTCACACATACACTCACTCACACATACACACACTCACTCACATGCACACACTCACTCACATGCACACACTCACACTCATAAACCCTTTCATGCACGTGCTGTCTTGCATATACACATGCAGGCACGCACACAGACATACACACACACACACACACGCACACACACGCACACACACACACACACACACACACACACACACACACACACACACACACAGGGACACAACACACGGACACACACACTCACTCTTACAGCTATAAATTGCTTGTTATTTGTTGAACAGCCTGCTCTACTGATTTCAAGAATGAAGGCTGCGTACAAGGCCAGCACCCTTAAAGCACTGGATGGCAAATGTAAGCCAACAAAAAATGCCACCGTTGCCTTTTTAACATTCCTCCTTTAGAGTACACTGGATTTGTTCCTTCTGCTTGATTGTCAACAAGATCCAATAGTCTTCCAAGAGTAGTCACTGTCATTGTTGCAAACATCCAATTTCTCTTTGGCCCACATACAGGGTTGTTTCACCCATTATAAACACACTTCCAGCATAAAGTAACAGATATAACAGATACCTGGGAGAAAGTTATGGACTGGTATCTAGTCAAAGGGCTCGGGTGTTTTTATATAAAGTAACAGACACCGGGGAACGAGTTACGACTGGAATTTAACTGAGAGATTGGTATTTTAATATTGTATATGTTTACTAATGGCATAATGATAATATCATTGGACTTTTTAAAAAAATTAACCCAATTCCATTTTGCCCCCTGTTTGCCTAACCTTCTTTAGGAATGAATGAATAAGACTACATTAATGCTGGTAGAGCTGATCATTGGTGACCTGAAATGATGCCTCCTGCAGTCAAACAGCTGCAGATTGCATTCTTTGGAGACAACATCGGTTCTGTGTGAAGAGTGTGAATCTGAACTGCTATTGCAGCGGGTCAATGCAAGGGAAGTATGTCAAGAGAAATTTGCAGCAGCCAGGAATGTGTTTGTAAAGGACTTTAGTCATGCAACGTCCTGGTAGAATTTTACCCTTCAACACCATGACTGGGCCAGATTCCCTTAAAGGTTACAGCCTTCCTTCCTCACTCAACTCGAATTCCCAAACCCACTGCAACTCATCCCACTTCCTGCCGCCTGCCCTGACTCACCTGATGCCACTCCGAGCCCTTCTTCATCCTGCCCTCAGCCCTACCTCTTCTCCACCCCTCCCACCACTCTCCTTCGCTCCACTACAACCATCAGCACTAACATATCCACTGCTCCACTGGTCCCCTAGCTGTAACTCCTCTCCATCCTGCTCCAGTCTTATCACCTCTCCACCCTTCCACTGCTCTTAACCCCTCTCCACGCCTCCTCCAAGCTTGCCCCCTCTTCACACCACCCCCCAGCCCCACCCCCTTTTCCAAACCAGCTGTACACCCCTCCAACCCATCCTGCCTGGCAATGAGAAAAGTCCACTTGCCCGCTTATCCCATTGATTCCACACCATCTATTTTATCAGCAATAACAAGACAGTTCTCATAAGAAGCTGAAGGGCCTGTTCTGTGCTGTACTGTTCTAAGCAATATTTCAGGAGAACTGTTTGCACAGAGAGATTGCAGATTTGCATAGGCCCGAAGGTGGTGATTCGGTACATTGAGTCAGCACTGGCATGCAGTGAGCCCTCCAATTAATCCCACAGCTCTGTTCTTTTCCCCAGCCATTATTGATTCAATTTCCTTTCAAAGTTCCTACTGAATCTGCTCTCTCTGCACTTCAGACTGTAATGACTGATTGAATAAAATTCTATTCAGCTTCTCCTCTGACCTTTTGCCGTTTTTAAAGTATCTGCGTAACCTGATGTCACTGCACAGAATGACCCGCACAGAAACTTATTCCTCAGCAGGGATCGGGTGGGAGCAGAGGCATTGCTGGGGAAACATTGGCTTTAGTAGTCATGAGAGTTTGCTGCCTCTCTCTCTCACTCTCTCTGTGTGGTACATTCACAGTCTTGAGATGGTCCTGTAGACTGAATCTGCACTTGCTGTCTGCATGCTACTTTGGTTCTGCCACAGCTCACCATTTATGAGCAAACAGGATAGTAAAGGGGTCAGCAATGATCCCCTGTGCCTTGCCATCCCTTAGTCCCCAACCTCTACATTTAACATGATCCTCTCTCCTGCTCTTTGCAACAGTGCACTACATAATAGACATGAACCTTTGTCCAAGACTCTACAATAATTAGATTCAATGCAAACCCCATTAAATGTCCAATAAATCAATGGTTAATCTCAACACAACATAACCAAACTCAGTGCTACATGCACATTCATGTATAATGAAAAGGTCAGAATGTTTTATCTAAAAGCTTTAATATTTATGTTTTAAAATCATTGTGGGCCACATTCAGTGAGAAAATTAATAATCAGTTCTTTCTGTAATTCTACGTCTTGGAAAAGGTCAAGCACTGATTGCCCAATTAAAACTGCTGCCAGACACACAGAGATATTCTTCCTCACACAAAACCCACACATGCACATACCCTGACACATACACACACCCACAAGCATGTACACACACAAATACGCACACACATGCACACGCACACACACCCAAACACACATGCATATGCAAAGACACATGCACACAAACACATACACACACACATATACACACACACACACACACTTGCTCTCAAAGCATTTCCAAATGCATCAAGACTTGGACAACATCTAGGCTTGGGGTCATAAGAGGTAAGTAACATTAATACCACACAAGTACCAGGCAATTACCATTTCCAAAATCAGCTCCCTTTGACATTTAATGCATCACCATCATTGAATTCCCCATCGTCAACATCCACCGTTGACCAGAAGCTGAAGTGGACTAGCCATATCAATACAATGATTACAAGTGCAGGTCAGAGGCCAGGAATCCTACAGTGACTACTTTACCTCCTGTATCCCCAAGGCCATCTATAAGGCACAAATCAGGAGTGAGATGGAATACTTGCCTGGATGAATGCAGCTCCAATAACACTCAAGAAGCTCCACACTATCCAGAACAAAGCAGTGAACTTGATTGGCAACTCCTGTACTACCTCCACAAACATTCGCTCCTTCTATCGCTGATGCTCAGTAGAACCGTGTGTACCATTTACAAGATGCACTCAGAAATTCACCAAGGCTTCTTCAACAGCACCTTCCACACCCACAAGCTCTTTCATCTCAAAGGACCAGGGCAGCAGATACAAGGAAACACCAACACCTGCAAGTTCCCCTACAAGCTACTGACCATCCTCATTTGGAAATATATCTCCGTTCCTTCACTGTCTCTGGGGCAAAATCCTGGAAATCCCCCCCTAATGGTATTGTGGGTGCATCTTCACCCAAGGAAAGCAGTTCAAGAACATAGCTCACAACCACCTTTTCTGGGGCCATTACAAATGGGCAATAAAGTCCCATGAACTAATGAAAAGTGCACATTCTGCACACTGCTGCTAAGCAAACTCTAAGCACACATTCTATTCAAACACACCCACGTCACACCCCTAATCACACACACACTCATACCACTGTTACACTCACATTGCACAAACTCAAGCACACTCTAGAATGGCTCTACAGCACCAGACAGGGGAATACTTCAAAAGTTGATGCTGAAGACAGTGAGAAAGTCTTCTCACACAGCTCATTAAGGTCTGCTCATTTGGCAATGAATCAAGTTGAGGGGGTCATCAGAGATAGATGTTTAGTGTTAAACTTTTCATAAAAAAGATAAATGATTAAGTTCAGCAAAGAGCAGCCTGAATAAATGGAATTTCATATATTTTAATTTAAAATAATTCCTGTGTTATTACAAAAAGCAACCATTATAAAAAAGAACCATTATGCAATTTTTATAAGAATGGCACACTCAGTAGCACATAGTGGATTATATAAAACCTACATTTTTAATGGTTTGAGACATGCAGGCATTTAATTGTCCTTGAAAAAGTGGGGGTGAACTGTTTTATTAAACATATAAAGATATATGTGCACCAACAATGTTATTAGGGAGGGAGCTCGGAGGTTTTGATCCAGCAACACTGAATGAATGGCAATCTATTTCTGAGACAGCATGGTGAGTGGCTAGGAGGAGAACCTGCAGGCGGTGGTGCTCTCGTGTATGTGCTGCGCTTGATTCTCAGGGTGGAAGTGATCGTCAATTTGGAAGGTGCTCTTTCAGGAGCTTTGGTGAATTTCTGCAGTGCATCTTGTAGATAGCGCACACTGCTTCTACAGAGCGTCGGCAGTAAAGTGAATGGAAGCTTGTGGACATGGTGCCCATCAAGCAGGCTGCTTTGTCCTGGATGGTATGGAGATTCCTGAGTTATAGTTGTCAGAGATGCACTCATCCAGGCAAGTGGGGAGTACTCCATCACACTCCTGGACTTGTCCCTTGTTGATAGGGGACAGGCTTTGGGGAGTCAGGACATGAGTTACTCATGGCAATATTCCCAGCCTCTGACCTATTCTTGTCACCATTATATTTATATGGCTAATCCAGCTGAGTTTCTGATCAAAAGTGACCTTTGGGATGTTGATAGTGGTGGATTCAGTGAAAAAAATGCCATTGAATGTGATGGGGTGATAGTTAGATACTCTCTTTTTGAACATGATCATTGCCTGGCATTTGTATTATTTGCCACTTATCAAATGAAGTGGTCTTGGGAAACTAACTGAACAACAGTGAGCAGGTTATATTGAATAAGTGCCACTTGATAGCAATGTCAGCAAGATCTTCAACCACTTCACTAATATTAAGAGTGGTCTATTAGGAAAGTAATTGAGCAGCTTGGATTTTTCCCAGTTTTTGAGTACAGGACATGCCTGGGTGAATTTTCATATTGTCTGGTAGATGTCAGTGTTGTGGTGGCACTGGAACAGCTTAGTTAGGGGTGCACTTGGTATTGGAGCATGAATTCAGTGCCACTGCCAGAATGTTGTCAGGGCCCATAGCCTTTGCAGTAGCCAAATGTCTTCAACCATTTCTTGATATACAGACATTCAAATTAGAAGCAGCAGCTGTCTATTCAGCTCCTCAAGCTTGTTCTGCCATTCATTAAGATTATGGCCGATCTCAAAGTTATAGAATCATAGGCCCTTTGGTCTAACTCATCCACGCCAACCATGTTTCCCAAATTTAACTAGTCCCACTTACCTGAGTTTGAGCTATACCCCTCTAAACACTTCCTATTCATGTATCTGTCCAAATGTCTCTTAAATGCTGAGACTGTACCTGCATCTACCACCTTCTCTGGCAGATCATTCCACATACGAACTACTGTCTGTGTGAAGAGGTTGCCCCAAGGTCTCTTTTAAATCTTTCCCCTCTCACCTTAAACCTATGCTCTCTAATATTGAATTCCCCAGCCTTTAGGAAAAGACCTTTGTATTTCACTTTAACTGTGCCCCTCGTGATTTTATAAACCTGTCACCTTCGAAATCCTTCGCCCTCCTACATTCCAATCAAAAACAAGCCCAGTCTATTCAAACTCACTGTTTGTAATTTGAGTTCCACATTCCCACCTATCTTTGATAACCTTCGATTCCCTTGCCGAGAAAGAATCTACCCACCTCTGTCTTACAAATATTCAATGACCCCATCTCTACCACCTTCTGAGGTAGAGAGTTCTAAAGACACACAGCCCTCAGAGAAAAACAGTTCCCTTCAAAACACTTTAAACCAGTGGCCTCTATTTTGGACTGACCCTGGAGAAGAAACTTCCTTTCCACTTCCACCTTGTCAAAACCATTTTAAATGCTTAACTAAGTCCTTCTAAACTCCAGTGTAAAGAAGCCCATCAAACTACCTTCATAAGGCAATGCACACATTCCAGGTATTGACCCAGTAAACCTCCTCTGAACCATCTTCATTTTATCTTAAAGAAAGAGACCAACCCCCACCTCTCCCTTGCATTTGATGGCTTGTGTTGCCCTTAAGGGGCTTTGCATGTAAATTAATCCATTGTTACTGGTGGTTATTTATAGATGAAAAAACATGGGTGATTTAGGGATGGGGAAAATATTCAGCACTTCTGGATATACAGAAAAAATATTTTTAAAATACAAATAAAGAGACCAAAATAGCATGGAGTATTTGAGGTGTGGTCTCACTAATGCTCTGTAGAACTGAAGCATTCCATCATTATGTTATGTTCAAATCCTCTCATAATAAAAGATAACCTCCCATTAGCCTTCCTGAATGCATTCTATATCCGCATGCTAATTTTTTGTGACTCGTGCACCAGAATCTTTAGATTCCCCTGTGTATCACTTGGAGCAAAAGGACGGGGCTGAAAGCTGATGTTTGCAATAAGTGGTGATCTCTGGAACTGACTGAGATGGATCGTCTTATGGCTGAAGATTGTAGCAAATGTTTCAGCCAAATCATAGAGTGATACAGCTCAGTCAGGGCCCTTCAGCCTACTGAGTTTGTGTCACCCTATTTACTCTCATACCATTTTCCAGCACTTGGTCCACTGCCATGAATGTTATGACATTTCAAGGGCTCACCCACGTACATTTCAAAGGGCATGAGATTTCCTGCCTCTACTACCCTCCCAGGCAATGCATTCCAGATTCCCACCTTTCTTTAAAAACCCCCTAATCCTCTTGCTCTTCATCTTAACGCCATGACCCCTCATTATTGGCCCTTTGATTAAGGGAGCAGCAGATTTGTATTCACCTTGTCCATGCCTCTTATAATCTTATTGCCTTGATCAGGTCCCCCCTCAAACTGTGTTCCAAAGAAAAAAACTTGAACTTGTCCAACCTCTCTTTATAGTGAAAATAGTCCATCCCAGGCAACATCCTGGTGAACCATCTGCAGTTCAATCATATCCTTCCTATAATGAAGTGACCAGAACTGCACACTGTACTCCAGCTGTGGCCTGAGCAAAGTTCTGTTCAACACCAATATAACCTTCCCTGCTCTTATAATCTGTGCCATAATAAAGGCGACTGTTTTATAAGCCTTCTTTACCATCATACTAACCTGTCCTGCCACCTTCAGGGATCTCTGGGCAAGCAACCAATGATCCCTCTGAGCTTCCTAGTTTTCTGCCAGTTATTGAATATTCCCTTAATAAAAACCAAAAGAACCGAGGATGCTGTAAATCAGAAACAAAAACAGAGTGTTACAGAAAAGTTCAGCAGGTCTGGCAGCATCTGCTGTGCGGAATTAAATTTAATGTTTTGGGTCGAGTGACTCTTCCTCAGAGCTGAAGAAGGGCCATTCGACCCAAATCGTTAACTCTGATTTCTTTCCATGGAGTATTCCCTTGCCTTGTTGCTTTTTCTAAAGTGCATCACCTCACACTTTTCATTGTTAAATTCCATCTGCCACTGATCTGTCCATCTGACTAATCTGTCTGTATCTTTCTGTAACCTGAGACCTTCTTCCTCATTATTAACCAATCTTCATGTAATCTACAAAATTACCGAACTGTATTATCTACGTTTTTTGCACTAGTGTGTTGGCCCCCCCCCCCCCACCATTGTTGAGGATGGGGATATTTGTGGAAATTTCCTGTCCTATGAGTTGTTTAATTGCCTACCACCATTCACGATTCTGAGCTTGAAAAATGCCTGAAATTACAAATATCCTCCACTATGGTACTGCTGAATATGTTGCTATAAATAGTGAAATTTCCCTCAGTGAGTTGTCTGATCAACCATGCTCACTCTCTAAGTCAGATTTCTATCCCCTTAATGTAATTTTCTCTCTGTTCTCTCCCCACATGACTCAATATCAGTTTCGCTCTTTTACTGTGCACCAAAACCAGCCTTTGATAGCCAGTCGGAATCCAAATCAGACGAATGGTCTCCTCTGTGCTTCATCATATCACTACATCTTCCATAGCGAGATGAGAACAAGCCTCCCCACCCTCCCCTCCCCAAAACATACAAGGACATTCCGAGACGGTAAATGATAATTTTATAATTACTCCAATTTTGCAGTTAATTTTATCTGTCACCTGTTTTAAATAGATCCGTTTCAGGTCTGTCTGTAACACTCAAGCTAATCTATTTATAGTTTCTCAAAGAGGGAGGGAAAGAATGCAGAAATATGCAGAATGGAACAACGATAAAAGATGGAAAGATAACACAGTTACATAAACAGGCAGAAAGTGCAATTTTTCATTTTCTTGTTAGACAGTGATATCCTGCATTTATGTGACACCTTTTGCAACATTGAGTTTCAGTATGAAAATTATGTGTCTATTAAGTGAGAGGGCATTATCTGGCTGTAAAATTCTTTAGGAAGTCCTGAGATTGTGAAAGGTGCTATATAAATATGAGTCCTTTATTTCCTAGAGTTGCATATGATGGAGTTTGCAATTTCAGGCTAGTTTTAGAGTCACGTTGGTGTGGGGCAAAATTCACATACAGGCCCAGTCAAATAAGACTCATGTGCTTCCCTCCCTGATGAACAATTGTGCTTTTAACAGCAATCTGACAGTTTCTTGGTTACTTTTACTGGGATCAACATCTTTAATTATTTCCAGTTTTAAACTGAATTAACACCCATAAACTGCCAAGTCAGAATTTGAACTCTCAGTCATATATTCACCACACACCACCATTAGAAACAATGTGTAGACAGAGATCTGTGTGTGTGTTAACACTTACAGTAGTTGCTTGAAAAGCTCAGCAGATCCAGCAGCATCTGTGAGGGAAAACAAAAATTCAGAGTTAATGTTTCAGTTGTGGTGACCCTTCCTCAGAACATTATGAGAAAGGATCACTGGACTGAAACGTTAATTCTGATTTTTTTCTTCACAGATGCTGCCAAATCTACTGAACTTTTCCAACAACTTTTTTTGTTCCTGGTTTACAGCATCTGCAGTTTCTTTTGGTTTTTATTTAACACTATCAGTGCAGGTTTTAGCAAAGAAAGATTTGCCAACAATGCAGCTCATTCCCAGCAAAGCCGTGTGGGTTTAACAAAGCACCTAGTGATCCCTTCTAATTCTGTCAGCCCAATGCTGTTGTATAAGGGGATGGTGCTGTAAGGGTTGATATCAAATAACTGCATTAAGCTGCACACAGTGTGATGCTGTCATAAGGACGTGGATAGGGAAATGAAGCCTAACTCTGGATCTTACAGGAGACAGGCAGCTCATTTTGAAAGTTTTCATTTTGAAAATTATTACCGCTCTTTCAAGTGGTGGTGGCCTAGTGGTTTTATCGCTGGACTGTTAATCCAGAGACCCAGATAACATTCTGGGGACCCAGGTTCAAATCCCTCCATGGCAGACGGTGGAATTTGAATTCAACAAAATATCTGGAGTTAAGGATCTAAAGATGACCATGAATCCATTGTCGATTTTTAGGAAAATCCCATCTGGTTCACTAATGTCCCTTAGGGAAGGAAACTGCCATCTTCACCTGGTCTGGCCAAAATGTGACTCCAGACCCACAGCAATGTGGGTCTCAACTGCTCTCTGGGCAATTAGAGATGGGCAATAACTGCTGCCTAGCCAGCGATGCCCTCATACCATGAATGAATAATGAATAAATAAAGAAAAGGGTCTCCCTTGCTGATCTTAATAATTGACTGAGATGTTGCAGCAGTGTGTCCCACCTCCAAGATACACGGCAGATATTCACCAAAGAAAGGTCACTGGGCCCAAAATGTTAACGCTGATTTCTCTCCATGGGTGCTGCCAAACTCACTGAGATTTTCCAGCAATTTCTGTTTCTGTTTCTGATTTCCAGCATCTGCAACTCTTGTTCTTTTTTGTTTTGAGGTTTCACCATCACTGACTGAGCTAGTTGAACTCTGAAGGACATAGCTGACTCAGATCCAGAAATGTAACTACTGAATCACTATATCACACAAACACATTAACCTCTGTTTCACCAATGCTCCTGTCATTAGCTAGTTCCACTTATGATAACATTGGGTCATTTGGACACTTGTAAAGATCTAGACATAGAATCCCTACAGTGTGGCAACAGGCCCTTTGACCCAACAAGTCCACGCTGACCCCTGGAGCATCCCACCCAGACACATTCTCTTCTCGCCCGCCTAAGCTACGCAGCCCTGAACACTATGGGGCAATTCAGCACGGCCAATCCACCTAACCGGCACTTCTTTGGACTTTGGGAGGAAACTGGAGCACCCGGAGGAAACCCACGTAGACACTGGGAGAATGTGAAAACTCCACACAGAAAGTTGCCTGAGGATGGAATTGAACCCAGGTCCCTGGCGCTGTGAGGCTGCAGTGCTAACCACTGAGCCACCAATGCCACCCCTTCTATTTTACATTTTTGGATTGTAGACTAAAATTTGGGAGACAATACTACTTCAAACGAAGGAAATTATGTAATAAAATGTTGCAATTTGAAATAAAAACACAAGTTACTGAAGCACTGAGATGTATCTTCAATTTAGCCTTCCACAAGCAGTGAAAGAGTATTCCAGACAGAGTGGCGTCCACTATGTATGTCCAGGGAAATTTTGCTCAGAGACAGTCTGTTCATTAGTTTTTCAGTTGGGACCATTTCTGTGGGCTCAGGAGGGATCAGTGCAGTAAGAACCACTTGACTGGCTCTCGAGAAGTGGCTGCAAATCTTGTGTTTGTAGTCAATAAACAGAAGCTTGTGAAGATCAATCATGCAAATATTTCTATCTTCCTCTTGTGTGTGGATGTAACAGAATACTTACCTGTTGCCTTTCTCATTTACCATTTCCCTGTAAACTGCTCTGTCTGCAAATTACCTTGCTGAAAGTAGATAAGGGGGAAAACCAGTGCCTACAGATTCACTGAAAGGGTAAATCCTAGACCAGTGAATGAAAGACCGAGAATTGGTAAATCCTCCAACTCATGTCATTAGCAAAGAATCAAAGGAATCAAGGTCAAACAATGCACTGATGCCTGTCATCAGGACTGGAGCCAGAAATTTGTCTTTCTATTCATTTGTAGGATGTGGACATTGTTGGCTGGGTCAGCATTTCTTGCCCATCCCCAGTTGCCCTTAAGAAGGTGGTGCTGAGCTGCCTTCCTGAACCGCTGCTGTCTTCAGCTGTGGGTTGACCCACAATGCCATTAGGGAGGGAATTCTAGGATTTTGACCCAGTGACGGTGAAGGAACGGCGATATATTTCCGAGTCAGGATAGTGAGCGGCTTGGAGGGGAACTTCGATGTGTGGTGTTCCCAAATATCTGCTGCCCTTGCCCTTCCAGATGGAAGTGGTTGTGGGTTGGGAAGGTGCTGTCTGAGGGTCTTTGGTGAATTTCTGCAGTGCATCTTGTAGACGGTACACATGGCTGCTACTGAGTGTCAGTGGTGGAGGGAGGGAATGCTTGTGGGTGTGGGCCAATCAGGTGGGTTGCTTTGTCCTGGATGGTATCGAGCTTCTTGAGTGTTGCTGGGGCTACAATCATCCAGGCAAGTGGGGAGTGTTCTGTGTCAAATATTGTGGGTGGGGTAAGAAAAAAGTGTCAGAACTCTGCTGTTCTGACAGCTTTTTCCCTTTCCCCACTCACAGTAGTTGGGTCTTGTCTCTGCACATTTATGGGATTTTGTTAAAAAAGATAGAGTTGAAATTACAAACCTATAAGATAGCAATTCATGTTTCTTTCTTGCCGTGGGTTTAAAATAGTGCGATTACAGCGAAAATGTATTTTCTTGTTGATGAAGAAACCTGGTGTGTATGTTCTATTATCCCGAATCTGACACTGAGGTAAAATTGAGATAAAAGTGGTTTACTCCAATTTTACACATTTGTGACAATTCTAGGAATAGTGGGGCTTGATTTCCAATGCACTACCCCAGTGAGGCACAACTGTGATGAACCAAGGTGGCATCTCCCCAGTAGAAGCGTCACCAGTGTACTTAAAACAAAAAGATGTGAACATATTTCTCACCTACAGCTTATAAAAGAATCAAAAGATGATACAGCATTGACAGAGGCTATTTGATCATTGCACCCCTTGCAGCCAATTTAAACAGCTTTTCCAGTTAGCCCCATGGTGCTGAAATCTTTTCTTTTCAATGATACATCCAATTCCATTTTGAAAGTTATTACACGCTTTGCTTTCACCACCCTTACAAGCTCTTTATTGCTGATCTCAACAACTTGCCAAAATGAAAACAGCTTTCCTTCTGTTTCCTTTGCTTTGTTTTATTTTTGCCAATTCCTTCAAACTGTGTCCCTCTGAATACTGACTCTCCTGCCACTGATGTTACGGTTCAGACCAAACTCCTTCATCATATATATAAAGAAGATAGCTTCGGCCTCTAACATTTTCTTATTTTAAAGGCATGTGCCAGGCGATGCGTTCCAACCTACACTATGTTAGAAACATATCAGAACTGACTACAAGACCATATAAGTAATGAATGGGACAGAACAACAGCGTTCCAATGACGGCCACACAGCACTGATAATATCACCTACAAGGGAAACTAAATGTTTGCATGAAAACCAGTCAGCTCAGTGAACCAACCAACAACTCCAACCGCAACCTGAGCTACATGTCTTTGTTAAAACATTACTGCTCTCTTACTGTCTTCCTCACTGTTCAACATGCTTTAGAGTTTTGACTCATCTACAAACTCTGTCATTACTTTGGAAAGAGGAAACAAATGTCAAAAAGTCCAGATTGGCAGATTGGTGGGAGAATGATTACACTTTTTTTTATAAACAGCCTACATAGAATCATAGAATCTCTACAGCATGGCAGCAGGCTATTCAGCCCATCGAGTTCTACATACTGACCCTCTGAAGAGCTTCCCAACCAGATCCATCTTCCCACCCTTCCGTATTTCAGTAACTCTGTATTTCCCATGGCCAACCCACCTCACCTTCTCAACCCTGAACACAATGGCCAATTTAGCATGGCTGCACATCTTTGGACGTGTATGCTCAAGTTCAGGTTATTGACATTTATCAGAAAGAGCAGTGGTGCCTACACCAACTTCTGTAAGACAGCCATTGGCCAATTCTTTCTTCACTGAAAATAACCGACAATCATCACAACTTTAACATTCCTTCATGATCTTGCCCTCCATCTCTCCACGCTGATAAATTCCTGAAAGGGGTGGCACGGTGGCTCAGTGGTTAGCACTGCAGCCTCACAGTGCCAGGACCCGGGTTTGATTCCCGCCTCGGGCGACTGTCTGTGTGGAGTTTGGACATTCTTCCCTTGAGTCTGCTTGGGTTTCCTTCGGGTGCTCCGGTTTCCTCCTACAGTCCAAAGATGTGCAGGCTAGGTGGATTGGCCATGCTAAATTGCCTGTAGTGTTCAGAGGTGTGTGGGTTATAGGGGGATAGGTCTGGGTGGGATGCCTCAAGGGGCAGTGTGGACTTGTTGGGTTGAAGGGCCTGTTTCCACACTGTAGGTAATCTCATAAATAAATCTTCACACTTGTCTATTTCAAGCTTCCTGAAAATTCCCAATTTCCATCTGCTGGGGGCCAAGCCTGCTGGACCCCATTCGCTGGAATTCCTTCCCTAAACCTCTCTCTGCTTCATAAGATGCTCCTATAAGTCTTCTTTTTGGCCAAGCCTCCAGTCATCTGTGCTAAAACCATTTTTGTGGTTCAATGCCAAATTTAGTTTGATAATAATGCTCCTGTGAAGCACTTTGGGACATTTTGCTGAAATGGTACTACAGCAATTCAAAACAAAACTCGCGTTTTTGTTGCAGCTTTTAGCATTACCAGACATCCCAAAGCTTTAGTACCCATGAAGTTGCCACTGTTGCAAAGTAGCTACAACACTCACATTGACCCGACAATGTGGAAAATTACTCCAGTGTGTCCTGTCCACAAATATCCAACCCAGCCAATTACAGTCCCATCAGTCCACTTTCGATCTTCAGTAAAGTGTTGGAAGAGCACAACAACAGAGCTATCAAGCAGCACCTACTCAGCAATAACCTGCTCACTGACACCCAGTTTCGTTTCAGCCAGGGTCACTCATTACAGCTTTGGCTCAGACATGGACAAAGAGTTGAATTCTAGAGGTGAGGTGAGAGTGACAGCCCTCGATATCAAGGTCACATTTGACTGAGTATGCAGTAGACAGGGTGGTTAAAAAGGCATTTGGTATGCTTGCCATTGAGTATAGAAGTTGAGACATCATGTTGAGGTTTTCCAGGACATTGGTGAGGCCGCTTTTAGAGTGCTACAGGCGTGATATTATTACATTGCAAGAGTAAGAGGGAACAGATTTACAAGGGACCTGAGGGGCAACTTTCTCACACAGAGGGCACTTTGTGTGTAGAATGAACTGCCGGGGAAGTGGTGGATGCAGACAAAGTTACAACATTTCAAAGACATTGGGGCAGTACATGAATATGAGAGGTTTAGAGTGATATGGGCCAAACGAGATTGATTTAGTTTGAGAAACTTAGTCAGCATGGACAAGTTGCATTTCCCATGGCCAGTCCACCAAACCTGTGCATCTTTGAACTGTGGGAGGAACTCCACACAGACTGCCACCCAAAGCTGGAATTGAACCCAGGTCCCTAGCACTGTAAGGCAGCAGTGCTAAGCACTGTGCCATACCAATGCTGACTCCTGAGTGCTATAGGGTGCCAAAGGAAGATGAGATGTGGTTCCTGCACCTTGTGTTGAGTTTTGCAGACTGGCAAAGCAGTCACCCAGCCTGTATTTTGTTTCCCTAGTGTGGAGGAGACCACATTGTGAGCAGTGAGTACAGCTGAGTGCAGGTGAATCGCTGCTTCACCTGGAAGATGTTTCTGAGCCCGAATATAGTGAGGAGGGAGAAAGAAAGTGGGCAGGTGTTATGCTTTCTGTGACTGCATGCACCCTGGGTGTGTGGGCAGATGTTCGGAGTGGAGGAGGATGTCCCAGAAGGAACGGCGTCTCTGGAAGGCTGGAGGGGAGGAGAATATGTTTCTGGCCATGGCATCCTGCTGGAGGTAGTGGAAATGGTAGCAAATGATCCTTTGGATGTGGATGCTGGTGGGCGTAAGTGAGGATCGGGGGACGCTATGGTTGTTGTAAGGCAGTTGGGAAGGGGTGAGGGCCAAAGTGCAGGAAATGGGTCGGACACTGTTTTGGGTACTGTCAACCACGATGGTAGGGAATCGTCAGTTGAAGAAACAGGTGGGCATTTCTGAAGCCTTCCTGATGAAGGTGGCATCATTGGACAAATACAACTGAGATGGAGAAACTGAGAGAATGGAATATAGTCTTTACAGGAAGCAGGGTGTGAGGATGTGCAGGCAAGGTAACTGAGGGTGTCTGTGGGTTTGTAGTGGGTATTGGTGGCCAGCCTATCCCCAGTAATAAAAACAGAGGCATTGAGAGAGGGAAGGGTGGAGTCAGCAATGGACCAGGTGAAAGTCAGGAAAAGATGGAAGTTGGAAGCAAAATTGATAACATTTTCCAATTCAGGATAAGAGAGGGAAGCAGGACCGATGGCATCATCGATACACAAGAGAAAGAGTTGAGGGCGGTGTCTGGGGTGGGAATGGAACAAGGAATGTTCCATGTACCCTACAAAGAGACAGGCATAAACAGGACCCATGCAGGTACGCACGGACATCCCTCTGACCTGAAGGAAGTGAGAGGAAGTAAAGGAGTGATTGTTCAGGGTGGTGACAAGCTCGGCCAGGTGAGAAGGGTAGCGGCGAATGGGGACGGCTCAGGCCTTTCTTCCAGGAATAAGCAGACGGTCCTGAGACCATCCTGATTTGGGATATTTACACATCCATTTTCCTGAAATCCTCGGTCCTTGATTATTCCTGAAACTTAGTTTCCGAGATGAAGGTCATTGATTTCTCGTGTCTTTTTTCTGTCAGACTGATTTGGCACAAGGCTTATTTTTACATTAATCCAAAATCCGTGACTGCCCAGATTTACAAGTGATGCTTCCAGTGAAATCTCCTGCAATAATCAGTTTCCTGCTAGATACTGCATCAATCTAACTCTCCTAAATCTAAGCGAACAGAAATAACCTGAAGGTATAAGATACAAGCCACTCAGGTCTCCTGTCTAATGTGACATGCCAACACACACTATTATATCTGACTGTGAGAAAAGGTTAGAGAATGACGCACACTCTTCAGCTTTTGAAGATGCTGATTGAAAGGGAACATACAGAGAACAATCAGACATCAAGGTAAATGTCAGATTCCTCTTGTACACCAATGACATCTAGCTCTTCATCTCTACCATCTATCTTGAACACTTCACAACTTCCGATTTTACACACTGCTTCTGCAAGATCCATAACTGAGGCACAGACATTCCTTCCAATTAAATTTTGGAAACCCTTAACTTGTTACATTCACTGTAGACTCCAACCTTGTTCCCTCAACCTAGTGACTTTTAAAGAGTGTTCACAAAATCATGCCATGTTTGATCATGAGCTGTTCTTCAGATCTCTTTTTCTCTCCAAAACCAAGGCAAACAACTACACACTACACTGTCACAGATTTTCTGCAACATTACAGTCTCAACATCTGCAATGTCTTACACTCCATATTATCACAGTGTTTACGTTGGTACAGTCTCCATAATGTTTCATTGCCCACAATGTTACAGTCACTGCAAATGTTAGTGTTACAGTCTACATAATGACACAATCACTGCAAATTTTACAGCGTTACAATCTCCACAATGTTACAGTCTCCACAATGTAACAGTCTCCCCAATGACACAGTCACTGCAAATTTTACAGCGTTACAGTCTCCACAATGTTACAGTCTCCACAATTGAGATAACAAGCTGTAGAGCTTGATGAACACAGCAGGCCAAGCCACATCAGAGGAGTAGGAAAGCTGACGTTTCAGGTCTAGACTCATCTTCAGAAATGGGGGAGGGGGAAATGCGGAGGAATGGAATTGTGGGAGATATAGCAGTTTGGATCGGAAATTGGCTTGTTGAAAGAAGACAGAGGGTGGTAGTTGATGGGAAATGTTCATCCTGGAGACCAGTTACTAGTGGTGTACCGCAAGGGTCGGTGTTGGGTCCACTGTTGCTTGTCATTTTTATAAATGACCTGGATGAGGGCGTAGAAAGATGGGTTAGTAAATTTGCAGACGACACTAAGGTCGGTGGAGTTGTGGATAGTGACGAAGGATGCTGTAGGTTGCAGAGAGACATAGACAAGCTGCAGAGCTGGGCTGAGAGGTGGCAAATGGAGTTTAATGCAGACAAGTGTGAGGTGATGCACTTCGGTAGGAGTAACCGGAAGGCAAAGTACTGGGCTATTGGTAAGATTCTCAGTAGTGTAGATGCGCAGAGAGATCTCGGTGTCCATGTACACAGATCCTTGAAAGTTGCCACCCAGGTTGACAGGGCTGTTAAGAAGGCATACAGTGTTTTAGCTTTTATTAATAGAGGGAACGAGTTCCGGAACCAAGAGGTTATGCTGCAGCTGTACAAAACTCTGGCGCGGCCGCACTTGGAGTATTGCATACAGTTCTGGTCACCGCATTATAAGAAGGATGTGGAAGCTTTGGAAAGGGTGCAGAGGAGATTTACTAGGATGTTGCCTGTATGGAGGGAAAGTCTTACGAGGAAAGGCTGAGGGACTTGAGGCTGTTTTCGTGAGAGAGAAGAAGGTTGAGAGGTGACTTAATTGAAACATATAAAATAATCAGAGGGCTGGATAGGGAGAGCCTTTTTCCTAGGATGGTGATGGCGAGCACGAGGGGGCATAGTTTTAAGTTGAGGGGTGAAAGATATAGGACAGATGTCAGAGGTAGTTTCTTTACTCAGAGAGTAGTAAGGGAATGGAACACTTTGCCTGCAACGGTAGTAGATTCGCCAACTTTAGGTACATTTAAGTCGTCATTGGAGAAGCATATGGACATACATGGAATAATGTAGGTTAGATGGGCTTCAGATCGGTATGATGGGTCGGCACAACATCAAGGGCCGAAGGGCCTGTACTGTGCTGTAATGTTCTATGTTCTATGTACTATGTCCTGTCACAGCTTAGCAGGATGAAAATTCTGAATAAAAACGGAAAAAACTGCAGATGGTGTAAATTAGAAACAAAAGCAGAATTTTTTTTGGAAAGCCTCAGCAGGCCTGGCAGCATCTGGAAGGGTCACTTGACCTGAAAGGTTAACTCTGATTTCTCTCCATCGACACTGCCAGACGAGCTGAGCTTTTCCAGCAATTTTTGTTTTTGTTTTTGTATAAAAGTTCTCAATCAGGCCATTGCTATTTCAGGATGTGATTATTGAATTCTTATCAGAAAGCTCTGAGGAAAGAATCACAGCGCCAGGGACCCGGGTTCAATTCCAGCCTCGGGTAACTGTCTGTGCAGAGTTTGCACATTCTCCCCGTGTCTGCGTGGGTTTCCTCCGGGTGCTCCGGTTTCCTCCCACAGTCCAAAGATGTGCGGGCTAGGTGGATCGGCCGTGCTAAGTTGCCTGTAGTGTTCAGGGGTGTGCGGGTTAGAGGGGGATGGGTCTGGGTGGGATGCTCCAAGAGGCGGTGTGGACTTGTTGGGCCGAAGGGCCTGTTTCCGCACTGTATGGAATCTAATCTAATCTAAACATTAATTTTTGTGTTTATTTCAGACTTCCATTAAATTGAGCATTTAGCTTCTATGCTGGAAAACACTTTATGTGCACAATATTTGAAAAGTTTCCCAAGAAAGAAAGCGAATAGTTGACAATCATTTAACAGGCATTTCTGAGGGAATTCTCAGTCTCAGTCACAATTTCATAACTCTTTTGTTCTTAACACCTGCAATTGGCATTTGTAAGTGTGTGCAGAATTACGACACATTTTGCATGGCCATCAAGCCCTGAAACAAGACTTGAACCAATAGCTGCAGGCCCCCTGGGAGGTGCACCCCCTCCCCACACCTCTCTATAACACAAGACCTCCAGGCAGAAGATAATCTCCTTGCTGCTTATGGAATCCTGCTCTGCACCTACCAGTTGCCATTTGTGCCTGCAGTGAGAACACTTCCGAAAGCACTCATTGGCCTTGAATGCTTTGACACATCCCGAGAATGTGACAGGTGCTATAAAAATGCTAATTATTTCTTTCTGCCCAACGGATTCTCCAAAACATATGGTTAATCAGCCATTAGTCCCATGGGAATTCTTTACAAGTCCAAAACTTATGGACAGTCAAACGAATTACACTCAGCCATGAAATGCTGCTTTTCCTAAAGGAATTTAGAACACAGTTGTCATTCCCATGGTACTTTTTAATGTACTTTTAAATATGATTGATATCAATCTACCATCTGTTTACACAAAAAAGACTTGCTACTGAATAAACCTTAGCAGTGGCTTTGTCCTTCTAATAGTTGCTGCATTTTGCCAACTGGTGTTTAACTGGCAGCTGTCACACATTGAAATCAGAAGCTACTGAGTTCGAGTCCCATTTCAAAGACTGAAACTTCCCAATGCAGTCGCGAGCAAGCGCTGCACTGTTAGAGGTGCCATGTTTTGAATGAGATGTTGAATCAGGGACAAGTCAGCTCTCTTAGCTGCGTGTAAAATGCTCCCCCGCTATTTCAAAGACTCAGAGAGTTCTTCCCTCAGAATCTTGGCTCAGATTTTGCAGTGATTGTAACAAAGTCAGGCAGATGAATCTCATAGAATTATGTCCAAACAGTAGTCTGGAGCTAGGGCGTAAGATACACGAGGAGATAGAAAAGGTGTGTAAGAAAGGCAAAGTTATGGTGATAATGGGGAATTTCAATGTGCAGGTGGACTGGGAAAATCAGGTTGGTAGTGGATTGCAAGAAAAGGAATTTGTGGAATGTCTACAAGGTGGCTTTTTGGAGCAGCTTGTGGTGGAGCCCATTTGGGAACAGACAATTCTGCATTTAGTATTGTGCAATGAGGCAGACTTGATAAGAGAGCTCAAGATGAAGGAACCCTCAGGAGGCAGTGATCATAATATGATTGAATTTATTCTGCAATTTGAGAAGGAGAAGACAGAATAGGAGGTAACAGTATTACAGCTGAACAAAGGCAACTACAGAGGCATGAGGGAGGAGCTGGGCAGAATTGACTGGAAGAGGAACCTTTCGGGACAGACAGTGGAACAGCTTTAGCAGGAGTTTCCAGGAGTAATTCAGGAGACACAGCAAAAAATCATCTCTCGGAAAAGGAAGCATGGCACAGGGGTTGGAGATAATGGGAACTGCAGATGCTGGAGAATCCAAGATAACAAAGTGTGAAGCTGGATGAACACAGCAGGCCAAGCAGCAACTCAGGAGCACAAAAGCTGATGTTTCGGGCCAAGACCCTTCATCAGAGGGCTCTCTGATGAAAGGCTGAGGCCCAAAATGTCAGCTTTTGTGCTCCTGAGATGCTGCTTGGCCTGCTGTGTTCATCCAGCTTCACACTTTGTTATCATGGCACAGGGATGATGAGGCAACCATGACTGACTAGGGAAGTCAGGGACAGCACAAAAGCTAAAGAGAAAGCATATAATGTGGTGAAGGGCAATGGAAAATCGAAGGATTGGGAAGTTTACAAAGACCAACACAGGGTAGGAAAAAGAAATAAGGCAGAAGAAGATTAATTATGAGATTAAATATTAAATATATGTAGCCAGTAATATACAGGAGGACTGTGAGAGTTTGTTTAGATGTACAAAGGGCAAAAGAGAGGCAAAAGTTGACATTGGACACTGGAAAATGATGCTGGAGAGGCAGAAGTGGGGAACAAGGGAATGGCTGAGGAACCGAATAATTACTTTGCGTCAGTCTTCACAGTGGAAGACACAAGTAATATCCTACAAATTCAAGAGAGCCAGCGGGCAGAGCTGAATATGGCGGCCATCACCAAGGAGAAGGTGCTAGAGAAACTGAATGGCCTGAAGATGCACAAGTCTCCAGTACCAGAGGGACTGCATCCTAGAGTTCTAAAGGAGACAGCTGAAGAGATCGTGGAGGTGTTAGAGGTGATCTTTCAGGAGTCGCGAGAGTCAGGGAGTGTCCCAGATGATAGGAAAATTGCTTATATGACACCCCTGTTTATAAAGGGAGTAAGGGAAACTCAGAAAATTACAGGCCAATTAGCCTAACCTTGGTCGTGGGTAAGATTTAGGATTCCATTGTGTAGGATGAGATTTCCGAATACTTGGAAGTGCATGATAAAATAGGGAGAAGTCAGCATGGTTTCATCAAGGGGACATCTTGCCTGACAAATCTGTTAGAATTCTTTGAGGAAATAACAAGCAGGTTAGACCAAGGAGAGCCAATGGGTGTTATCTATCTGGACTTCAAGAAGGCCTTTTACAAGGTGCCACATAGGAGGCTGCTGAGTAAGTTCATGGTGTTAGAGGCAAGGTGCTAACTTGGGTAGAAGATTGGCTGTCTGGCAGAAAGCAGAGAATTGGGATAAAAGGGTCTTTCTCAGGATGGTAGCCGGTAACAGGGGGTGTTCCGCGAGTGTTGGGACCACTACTTTTCACTTTATACATTAATGATCTTAGATGAAGGAACTGTGGGCATTCTGGCTAAGTTTGCAGATGATACAAAGATAGGTGGAGGGACAGGTGGTACTGAGGAGGTGGGGAGGCTGAAGAAAGACTTGGACAGGTTTGGAGAGTGGGTTAAGAAGTGGCAGATGGAGTACAACGTGGGAAAGTGTGAGGTCATGCACTTTGGTAAGAAGGATAAAAGCATGGACTATTTTCTAAATGGGGAAAAAAATTCATAAGTCTGAAGTGCAAAGAGATTTGGGAGTTCTGGTCCAGGGTTCTCCCAAGGTAAACCTGCAGGTTGAGTCAGTAGTTAGGAAGGCATTTATTCTGGGAGGACTTGAATATAAAAGCAGTGATGTGCTTCCAAGGCTCTATAAGGCTCTAGTCAGGCCACATTTGGAGTATTGTGTGCAGTTTTGGATCCCATATCTCAGGAAGGATGTACTGGATCTGGAGCATGTTCAGACAAGGTTCACGAGAATGGTCCCAGAAAAAAAAAGTTTAACGTATGAGGGACATTTGAGAACTCTGGGTCTATACTCAATGAAGTTCGGAAGGATGAGGGGGGATATAACTGAAACATTCAGAATACTGAAAGGCCTGGACAGAGCTGATGTTGGGAAGATGTTTCCATTAGTAGGAGAGACTAGGACCTGAGGGTACTGCTTGAGAGTGAAGGGAAGACCTTTCAGAAAGGAGATAGCGAGAAACTTCTTCAGCCAGAGAGTGGTGAATCTATACAATTCACTGCCACAGAAGGCTGTGGAGGCCAGGCCATTGAGTATATTTAAGGCATAGATAGATAGGTTCTGGATTGTCAAGGGGATCAGGGTTATGGGGAGAAAGCGGGAGAATGGAGTTGAGAAACGTGTGATGAGGTAGTATGGGCTGAGGCTAGAAACAGGAAAGGAGCGGTCACCCTGTTGGGAGTTTTCTGTAGGCCTCCAAAAGGTACCAGAGATGTAGAGGAAAGGATTGCAAAGATGGTTCTGGATAGAAGCAAAGGTAACAGGGTACTTGTTATGAGGGGCTTTTAACTTTTCAAATCTTGACTGGAAAAGCGATAGTTCGAGTACTTTAAATGGGTCAGTCTTTGTCCACTGTGTGCAGGAGGGTTTCCTGACACAGTATGTAGATAGGCCAACAAGAGGTGAGGCCACATTAGATTTGGTACTGGGTAATGACCCAGGCCAGGTGTTAGATATGGAGGTAGGTGAGCAATTTGGTGATAGTGACCACAATTCAGTTACGTTTACTTTAACTGTGGAAAGGGATAGTTGTATACCACAGGGCAAGAGTTTTGCTGGGGTAAAGGCAATTATGAGTTGATTAGGCAAGATTTAGGATGTACAGGATGGGGAAGGAAACTGCAGGGGCTGGGCACAATTGAAATGTGGAGCTTGTTCAAGGAACAGCTACTGTGTGATAACAAAGTGTGGAGCTGGATGAACACAGCAGGCCAAGCAGAATCTCAAGAGCACAAAAGCTAGACACTTCATCAGAGAGGGGGATGGGGAGAGGGTTCTGGAATAAATAGGGAGAGAGGGGGAGGTGGACCGAAGATGGAGAGAAAACAAGATAGGTAGAGAGGACAGTATAGGTGAGGAGGTAGGGAGGGGATAGGTCAGTCCAGGGAAGATGGACAGGTCAAGGAGGTGGGATGAGGTTAGTAGGTAGGAGATGGAGGTGCGGCTTGAGGTGGGAGGAAGGGATGGGTGAGAGGAAGAACAGGTTAGGGAGGCAGAGACAGGCTGGACTGGTTTTGGGATGCAGTGGGGGAAGGGGACGAGCTGGGCTGGTTGTGTGATGCAGTGGGGGGAGGGGACGAACTGGGCTGGTTTTGGGATGTGGTGGGGGAAGGGGAGATTTTGAAGCTGGTGAAGTCCACATTGATACCATTGGGCTGCAGGGTTCCCAAGCGGAATATGAGTTGCTGTTCCTGCAACCTTCGGGTGACATCATTGTGGCACTGCAGGAGGCCCATGATGGACATGTCATCTAAAGAATGGGAGGGGGAGTGGAAATGGTTTGTGACTGGGAGGTGCAGTTGTTTATTGCGAACTGAGCAGAGTTGTTCTGCAAACCGGTCCCCAAGCCTCTTGTTGGTTTCCCCAATGTAGAGGAAGCCACACCGAGTACAATGGATACAGTATACCACACTGGCAGATGTGCAGGTGAACCTCTGCTTAATGTGGAAAGTCATCTTGGCTTCCCACTTTGTTATCTTGGATTCTCCAGCATCTGCAGTTCCCATGATCTCAGCTACTGCGTGTCCTCGATAATTATGTACCTGTCAGGCAGGGAGGAAGTGTTCGAGCGAGGGAGCCGTGGTTTACTAAAGAAGTTGAATCTCTTGTCAAGAGGAAGAAGGAGGCTTATGTAAAGATGAGGTGTGAAGGCTCAGTTAGGGCACTTGAGAGTTACATGTTAACCAGGAAGGAGCCAAAGAGAGAGCTAAGAAGAGCCAGGAGGGGACATGAGAAGTCTTTGGCAGGTCGGATCAAGGAAAACCCTAAAGCTTTCTATAGGTATGTCAGGAATAAAAGAATGACTAGAGTAAGATTAGGGCCAGTCAAGGACAGTAGTGGGAAGTTGTGCATGGAGTCCGAAGAGTTAGGAAAGGAGCAAAATAAATATTTCTCGTCATTTTTCACATGGGAAGAAGACAGTGTTGTCAAGGAGAATACTGCGATATAGGCTATTAGACTTGACGGGATTGAGGTCCATAAGTAGGAGGTGTTCGCAATTCTGCAATGTGTGAAAATAGATAAGTCCCCTGGGCCAGATGGAATTTATCCTCGGAATCTTTCAGAAGCTACGGAGGAGATTGCAGAGCATTTGGCTTTGATCTTTATGTCATCATTGTCTACAGGAATAGTACCAGAAGACTGGAGGATAGCAAATGTTGTCCCCTTGTTCAAGAAGGGGAGTAGAGACAACACTGGTGATTATAGACCAGTGAGCCTTACTTTGGTTGTGGGTAAAGTGTTGGAGAGGATTATAAGAGATAGGATTTATAATCATCTTGAAAGGAGTAAGTTGATTAAGGATAGTCAACACAGTTTTGTGAAGGATAGGTCGTGCCTCACAAACCTTATTGAGTTCTTTGAGATGGTGACCAAAAAGGTGGATGAGGGTAAAGTGGTTGATGTGGTGTATATGGATTTCAGTAAAGTGTTTGATAAGGTTACATATGGTAGGCTATTGCAGAAAATACGGAGGCATGGGATTGAGGGTGATTTAATGGTTTGGATCAAAAATTGGTTAGCTGTAAGAAAACAGAGGGTGGCAGTTGATGGGAAATGTTCATCCTGGAGTTCAGTTACTAGTGGTGTACTGCAAGGATCTGTTTTGGGGCCACTGCTGTTTGTCATTTCTATAAATGATCTGGACGAGGGCGTAGAAGGATAGGTTAGTAAATTTGCAGATGACACTAAAGTCGGTGGAGTTGTGGATAGTGCGGAAGGATGTTGTAGGTTACAGAGGGACATAGATAAGCTGCAGATCTGGGCTGAGAGGTAGCGAATGGAGTTTAATGCGGAAAAGAATGAGGTTATTCACTTTGGAAGGAGTAACAGGAATACAGAGTACTGGGCTAATGGTGAGATTTTTGGCAGTGTGGATGAGCAGAGAGATCTCGGTGTCCATGTGCATAGATCACTGAAAGTTGCCACCCAGGTTGATAGGGTTGCTAAGAAGTGTGCTAGGTTTTATTGGTAGAGGGACTGAGTTTCGGAGCCATGAAGTCATATTGCAACTGTACAAAACTCTGGTGCAGCCACACTTAGAGTATTGCGTACAGTTCTGGTTGCGCATTATAGGAAGGATGTGGAAGCTTTGGAAAGGGTGCAGAGGAAATTTACCAGGATGTTGCTTGGTATGGAGGGAAGGTCTTATGAGGAAAGGCTGAGGGACTTGAGGCTGTTTTCATTGGAAAGAAGAAGGTTAAGAGGCGACTTAATAGAGAAAAACAAGATGATCAGAAGATTAGATGGGGTGAACAGCGAGAGCCTTTTTCTTCAGACGGTGATGGCTAGCACAAGGGGATGTAGCTTTAAATTGAGGGGTGATAGATATAGGACTGATGTCAGAGGTAGGTTCTTTACTCAGGAGAGTAGTAAGGGCGTGGAATGCCCTGCCTGCAACAATAGTAGACTCGCCAACTTTAAGGGCATTTGAATTGTCATTGGATAAACATATTGATAATAATGGAATAGTGTAGGTTAGATGGGCTTCAGATTGGTTTCACAGGTCGATGCAACATCAAGGGCTGAAGGGCCTGTACTGCGCTGTAATGTTCTATGATCTACGACTTATCAGCCATGATTGAATGGTGGAGCAGACTCAATGGGCTGAATGGCTTCATTTCTGCTCCTATGTCTTATGATCTTATGGTCTTAATACGAGTTCCCTGGCTGGGGCTGTAATCTAGTCCAATCAGGGAGCCATGGAGTCCTTAGAATCCATAGAAACCTGACAGTGTCGAATCAGGCCATTTGGGCCATCACGTCCACACCGACCCTCTGAACAACATCCCACCACAGACACCGCCCTACTCCCGTTACTCTACATTTCCCAGGAGTCCTGGCTGAAAGATATAAACAGATATGTCAGATGTCCTGTTCACTCTGAGAGCTAGCTCTGAGGGAGC